>NC_056734.1:432804072-433117822 GCF_019279795.1 Protopterus annectens | reverse complement strand
ATCCCCTTTGAATGACACCAACACTTAAGCCAGTTGTTGAAATTGATCATCTTGTCTTCATATTGTGGCATCATTCTTGGTGAGGGTAAGATGCTACTCAAGGTCAGGGTCATACCTGGGCTACATGCTCAGAGAGCTCCTCTATGTCTCTTTTCATGTAGTCCAGGGAGGTGCGTCTCAGGTCATTCACACCAGCATGGACAATGACTGAGTCATATTTGTACTTGCCTTGGAGTGACCTGAGTGCTTGTGTTATGTGGCGGATCCTAGCGCCCGACAGGCAGCTCACCGTGACCATATCCTTGTTCAGCCTGGTGAGCGGGACGTCAGTGTGCCTGGAGTCACCTATTACAAGTGTATCAGGTGTGTTGTTTAGCCTTAAGGGCTGTGACTGTTCGGCACACTGGCTTTGTGAGCTATGTGTTGCACGTGTTTTGTTTTGGGGTAGCGGTTGCTTGGGTGTCTGCTTTGGAGGTCTCTGCTGCTTAGGCAGATTTTTATTTAGAGCCTCTGAGTATGTTTTTGTGTGTTTATGTGTTTGGTTTGTTGTCGTGGTAGGTCTATGTGAGACTGGAATTGTAGTGAGTGTGGTTTCCTTCTCCTCCTGACTGGTTATGCCAGTAATGAGGTGAGAGAGCTTAGCCTCCAGTTTGGCTATATGGTTGCATCTCTCACATGTGTTGGAATTTGTTGGGAGGAGGAGAGGGTTGTCTGTGTACATGAGGCAGTTGTAACATTGCCTCAAGATTCCCAGATTCACCAGCTGGACCGGAGAGGAGATTGACAACTGACCTTTGGACATGCTAGAATAGTATTGGGAATTCGTTTATAATTGAAAAAAGGGCCAATGGGGAACAAGGTACTCAAGGGGAGTTTGTGAGGGTGTAGTGCTTTTAATTTTTTAGAGCTGACTTATATAATTGCTTTAGTGAGCAAGTGCCAGGTAACTTAAATGCAATGTGTTACAGGTAACTTAAATGCAAAAACAACAAACAGTAACTTTCTTTCAAGTGAAACAAGGAAAGAAATACAGTAAGCAATGCAGATATCACTAGGGATCCACAGAAGTGCTAAAAGGCCGCGTTTTAGGTGGAATTAGCGTTTCGGGGAAATAAACAAACAACAAGCATACAAATAAAGCTAGATTCAGCAGGCCTTGATCTAGTCTATGCTACAGCAAACAAGGTGTACCAATTTCAGTAAGAAACAGTTAGAATATGCAGGCACTATAAGCCTCTAACCAGAAATTCCCTGCTCAGAAGGGCAGAGTCCAGCCTCTCCTCCCACAAGAGTGCAGACCACAATCCTTCTTAACGTAAAATAACTGGCCTGAAGCCCAAGTGCTTAAACCAGAACTAATACACTTTTAGAATAACAGACACTGAGCTCTCAATCAGCAGTTCCCAACTTAGAAGGATGTAAGCTACCTGTCCTGCCACAAACCTTCCTAATGTAAAACAACTGGTCTGGTATATATATATATATATATATATATATATAAATAGTAATTCTTTTAACTGAATCATAACCGACTGGAGACAGTTGATGGAAATACATTTCACTGAATCATATTTGACCAACAATTGTAAAGTAAATAAGCACTGATACCCTGGGTGCCCGTTTCTCTTTTCCAACTATTTTGTAACCACAGAGTTAGTATACTTAAGTAAGGGGATATGTGGGTGGGGGGGTCAGACTTACTTGCCTCCCTGCAAACAAATTTTTAAAATATTCTTGCAGTGTCAGTGGCACAACAGGTAGCACACTCACCTTTGGTGCAGAAGGCTGTGGGTTATATTGCTGTCAATGGAGTGCCACATAATGTGGGTGCAACCGTTTGGAGTGTGTCATCCTTTGGATTAGATGTTACAGCTAGGCCCCATCTTCCTGACTTGGTGGTAGCTCAGGCACCTATCAAAAAGAGTAGGGGATTCTTTGTTTAAAAAAAAAAAAACAATTTGTGCAATACTGTTTACAAGCTTGCATATTTACAAATGTATACAGTGTACATATTTCCATTCCTTTCCATTATTGGAATACAATCATAGATATCTCACTTTTCATTAATATGCTAAACGTCTATATTCATTATCTGATTTTACCCTCTCCTCCATTTTCTAGTCCTTTACTTTTTTTTAATTTAAAATCATGCCTGTCATATTTAAACACTGAGGTGTATAACATATAACTTCTTTCATGCAGACTTTGTTTCTTATAATCAATATAATATCTGTATAAGTAAACACAACTGGATTTTTTATACCTTCGTTATTAATGTACGTGTCAGCTCTCGTTTTAATTTTATGTCTCTGACTAATTCATTCAGAACTAATGCAAATAATATACTTCTCATAGGATGCCCCTGATGTATGCCATTCTTTATATCCATTTATTTGCTTAACCATCCATTCACTAAAATTCTTATTTATTTTTATTATATGCAGAACAACATACATTCTTAATTTTCACACTGATGTAAGACTCTTCCATAATTATCCACAAAATCTCATGTTGCACTGCATCAAATGATTTATTTAAATCTCTCATCACTCCTGTTTATAGTGCCTTCCACAATTTCCATTACTATGAGTAATGATTTCTGACATCCTTTTCCCTCAAAAATATATATGGTATCTTCCATAATACTTTTTATTTTACTTTCTCTTCTCTCCTGTGTTATTTTCATAAAATCTTATCTGTATTGATCAGTGCTATATGCCTGCAATTTCCAATTTTGTTATCCTCATTTTTACATACAAATTTATGTATATACATAAAACTGTCATTTAACCACTCATTCTTAACTCTTAAGAAGTATTTTTCTGCAAATTCATAGAATTCTTATAAAATTAGTATCCTATTCCAGCTGATCCTGAAACTAACTGTAAATTAATTTCTCTAAATTACTGTTGATAATTTCTTTCACCCTTTGTGATGCATAATTAAACTCTACAACCATAGCTTTTTCAAAATTCCAATTGTTTACTTTCTCTCTACTAAATGAGCTCTCACTATGAATACTCGTACCAAGTACCACATACCTTTGAGCAAGCTGTTGGATATGGAACACAATGCTGTGGGATTATCCCAACAAGGATCAGAAAAATAAATTGATTTTACATAATCCTACCATTATCTCATAACACAATTGCTTATCAGGACAGAATTTTGTCTACTATTAATAGATAACGTATGCCATATAATCAGGGAGTCCAGCAATTGGACTGGATGGTTTATATTTCATGAGCTTTGCCACTTACTTTGGAGAGTAACAAAAAGAAATGTCTATCTACACAGATGTTTTTCGGACATTTTCAAACTCAAAGAAAAACAAAAAAGTTACAAAAAAAAAAAAAATACAAAACCGAAGATATCTTGAAAAAGCATTGAAGTCTCAACAACATCTGGCTGAGTAGCATTTATCAGTAGCGAGAAGGTTGATGTCTTTAGCATTTCCAAAACATGGTCTAAAGATCCAGAAAACACGTACCATCTGTTGAAGGGATAGTAGTGGCTTTTCGATAAATGTAAATAGCAATGGAAGATTGTGAGAACACACATTGCCAGCTATGAATGGAACACCTGACAATAATTCCTTGTAGTGCATAGAGATTTGTCTGCTGTATGTACTGTCACACACAGGTAAAAAAAATGTACCTCAAACTGTTTTACCACTTTTAAAGCCATAAAACACTTAGCTTTTCCCTGATGTGTGTGCTGTCAGTGCTAAGTGTACCTCTGCGGAACTAACGGCTTTTAAAACTGTTGCAGTCTGCAGTACCTAATGGCTTTTAAAGCTATTATCTTTTGCTTCTGTTTTGTGGTGGTGAGCACTGACTGATGTTACTCTCATGCTGGAGTGTAATGGCACCAAAACCTGCCATTACACTCTAGCATGAGGCTAGAGCTTAACAGCACATAGTGGTACTTAAAATCTTGTTAAGCACCTTCTTGACATCTTAACAAGCCTGTCTTCTTCCTGATTTCACAACATAATTCTGACACTTTATGCACAGCAGTTATATTAAGAATGGATAATGATAACCTTATTGTCCAAAAAGGGGCATTGTTAGACAACTTAACCAGAAAGCCTAACATTCAGATTGTGAAACCTGATAAGGGAGGGAGGACTGTTCTATTTGATTCCATTGACTATTCATGTGTGATATTCCACATCTTTCAAGATTGTAATACATATTCACCTGTAGCTAGAAATTAAATTAATGTAGTATACCATTGGACTGACATGTTTGTAGAAGATCTTTTGATTGAGGAAAAGGTATCTCTTGGGGTATACAACTTTCTCAAAACTGAAAAGCCTCTTGTTCCATCTATTTTTGGGATTCCCAAAATCTGCAAGAATGTTATAAATCCATCCTTCAGGCCAATAGTGGCAACCAGTGGAACTAAAACCCCAACCCTTTCGCAGTCTTTATATTTTAGATCTTTAAAATTATTTCTGGTCTAAAAACCCATATGGTGAAGGATTCTTGGGATTTCCTAGCTAGACTTACCCTGAATTTAGCCACGCCCTCAGTTCATATTTTTAACAATTTATGTAGTTGATTTATTCTCTTCTGTCCTCCTGGAAAGATGGTCTTATGCTTTTTCAGGACAGTCTATCAATCTTTTAAACTTTACGCACCAAACAGATTAATCTTATTATGGAATTGACTTCCATAGTATTGCAGAATAACTAATATATTTTGAAAGTGAAACATTTAGACAGGTTAAAAGGGGGAAATGGGTACATCATCCATTTACGCTAAACTGGCCCTGTTAGCATGGGAGAGAACAGCTGTTTTTGGAACAGAATTCTCAAAATATATAAAGCTTTCTTTAAGATTTTTGGATGGCATGTTCATCCTTTGGGAAGGGATGGAAGATTATATTGTAAAATTTGTGGAGTATTTAAACAGGACTATTTCTTTTTTTGAAATTCACATATTAATACAATAAGAACACTACCAATTATTTACATATTGCTGTAGAGTTGACAAGACAAAGCTTTAAGTTCAAAATCTACTGGAAACCCACCTTTAGCAATATTTATCTACTGCACAATAGTGCACACCCTTTTTCACAGAAAAGGAGTTTGGTTAAGGGTTAGTGCATACGTGTGACAAGGATGATGTCCATGAAAGAAGACTTGAAAGGAGAGTTAGAGCACCTCTTCCAGATGTATTTGGATAGAGGATATCCAACACCTTTAGTGCAAGAAATTACAAGGAGAGTCTCCAGTGAATGGGGCAGGAGGTACAAACCCGTATTTGGTATGAGTATTGATAGTGAGAGCTCATTTGGTAGAGAGAACATTAAGAAGAGGAATTATGAAAATGTCTTGGTTGTAGAATTTAATTATGTATCACAAAGGGTGAAAGAAATTATCAGTAGAAATTGGAACATGCTCAAGTACACCCTGAAATTGGGGGGATGGTAGGCTTCAGCCCAAAATTTATCTTTAAGACAGGATGAAACTTACAACATGTATGAAAGGTGTACACATTCTAACACCAAATGTAGGCAAGGTACCAAAAGGGGTGTGGGGCATCTTGCCAATGTGCACTTATTGTTGAGTATAATAGCATAATTATTGACAGTGCTTTAAAAACTAGGGTGTTTTTCAAAAGAGGAAATTGTAAGACAAGGGCATAGTATACTTAGCAGTATGTGCAGAATGTAATATTTTTTATGTGGGAAAAACTGAGACAAAATTGCAAAAGTGAATATACTAACACTCATACAGTATAAAGACGAAAATTTTAAATAATGCCCTCTTCAAACACACCCTGCTTGATGTGTCCCACAATGTATTTGAATTTAATATAATAGAGCAAGTAGACCTTGACCCTAGGGGAGATGATTGGGAGAGCCGGCTGGAGCAGAGAGAACTCCTGTGGCAATTTTGGCTAAACACTTTCACCCCTCTGGGTTTGAATATTCTTGTTACTATTAAACTTGCATTAAATTTATGCACAGATAAGTTATAAAAAAAATTGTACCTTGGAATACATAGCTACATTATCAATACTAATATATTTCAAACATTATTAACATATTTTTAACACTGAATTTTTTTCAAAACATATTTATAGATCTTATTGGTTTATTTATCTGTATTGCCTTGTTTATGAGTATTATTTAAATATGATTGCTTTTAGGGATTTTTTTAAAGTTTTTTTTTATTATAATATAACTCTGTTTATGCATATAAGAGTGGCCGTCTGTTTAACTGACGGGTTTAGTTAACTGATTAAAACTTTTATTGATTACTTGGTTGGTGCAGGGTTTGATTCTAAAATGGGATAATTGGCTAGGCTTAAAATGACCCACAAGGGCAGTTAGCCTAGTACTAATCTATGAATCTATGAACCTATGGTATGTATAATTCTATTTAAGAAATGGTTGAGTTTTTATCAAACTTCATTTAATTTTGATGAAGTCCTAGATGCTACAGGATGAAAGTGCTTAATGACATTAAAGTGTTTGTCTACTTTTTTGTATTGGGTTCCTTCTTTTATACTGTTTCTTCAGTGAGTGGCTACACTCTTGTATTGGGTTTGTTCTTTTATACTGTTTCTTCAGTGAGTGGCTACAAACAACACAGTTGCCTTTATTCTGGCAAAAGTAACTGTATTGTTAATACTACCTTATATATATATCGTCTGTTATGTAATGCATTTGTTCTTATCTGTAGAATGTTTCTCCCTTGGCCTCCACTCAAAATGGGAGAAACCTCAAGCTGAATTTCCCAGTAAACAAACATAAATAAGAAAATAAATAGATAATGAATGTTCTTTCAATGTTAACTTGAATGGATGGGTTAGTATTCTATAAATTGTATTAAACCAAAGGGTTTCAGGGCTAGATTCCAAGAGAGCTGCTTTCAGTGTAAGTCTTCCCTGATTCTGAAATAATTATTCTCAGTAAGACTGACTTATAATGTGTGTATCTATAAACAGCCTTAATAGAGGGAACTGATTCCAAAATACCTGCTCTTAGCCTGATCTCAGTGGTCGCTTACACTGAGAAAAAATCTTTTTTTGGAATTAGGCCATCAGTGTGTATTCGATTTCAAGACTGTTGAAAGCAACTTCTGCTCATGAGAAATGTAAAGGAAAACTTCATCTTAGAACTCAAACTCAAACAAGATTTCTTCCCATTTTATCCTTTTTTTCTGATGTAATTTATGGCATTAAAATCACTCTACATGCATCTTACAAATGTTAATAAATCTTTCTACAAAATAGCCATCACTGGGCTTGCCGTATTAATGAAATTTTGTTTTACTGCCATTATGTCCATTTCACATAATCCATTTCAAGTCCCCTTTAAATGAGTCATGCTAGAAAAAAGGAAGTGTTGTCTCCCCATTGCATTGACATACAGTGGAAGAAATGTGTGTCGCAAGCATCTTACCCTCTGTAGTAGGAGTGCTTACAGTTTTTTCCATTAAGGATCATCTCTTAGTGCACGGAGTGTGTACTATAGCTTTGGCATGAGTTGACTGATCCATTTTGGCCTTTGACCCTCAACAGTAAGGGAACATTTTTTAATAGTATCTAGTTAGACTGTGGATGCTGCCAGCAGCAAACTCCACAAAACACTTAAATGTTAAGATCAAGTCCATTGAAATATTGAGATACTTATGTATTCTACACAAGAATTCTCTCTCTCTATCTCTCTCTACATATATATATATATATATATATATATATATATATATATATGTATGTTTATGGCTCATAGCTTATTTACATGTAGCATAGTAAGCTGAAATCACCTTACTATGGTTTTCCTGGCAAAGTATGTAATGTTCTTATGTAAAAGGATTATGTAAGCCACTTCTATAAAAGTATTTCAAATACACACAAATGTATATATATATATATATATATATATATATATATATATATATATATATATACACACACACACACACACACACACACACACACACACACATATACACACACATAATAATATATTATACACTTATTGCCATATATATATTTTTATTCACTTATGACATATTCTCTTATGGCATGAATGCATGTCGTTATATATTTCACATTACTTGTAAATCTTATTACTATGTGTTGTTTGTTATAGTTATTATTTTACTGTTGTTATTGTTATTTTTTTTTGTGTGTGGAGATTTTCTCCTTGGGTTTGCATGGAAAAAGCGCCACCAGTCCAGTGGACTCACCCAGTTAACAAAGATAAACAAATAAATAAATAATAATATATACCTGCATGTGTATATATGTATGTACGTATATGTGTGTGTATCTTTGTATATATGTGTATACATATATATATATATATATACGTATGTACAGAATATTGAAGTATATTCAGTGGCAACACATCTATCCAAAAAGAATGAAACTCAAAATATGAAAAAGAAAAAAAACTCATTTTGCATGGGGGCACCTCTACAACCCAGCTAATTAGGTGTGCCACTTTTGAGATTGCACAACAGTGGAGAAAGGGCAAATTCTCCAGTTCCCACTGTACTTTGCTGTTGTACAAATGCTGGCACACCCGAGACCCTGTCACTATCCTTATACATTACATTACTAAAAACCCTGTCTCCAACAGTATCACTATTCAGCCAATATTTGATCTGTATTTTGTAGCTGGAGTTTATTGATGTTGCAATAGAAATTGTTAGTGTTTTGTGAACTGCTCATTTTGGACATCACATATTTGTGTTGTCATCCGTTTTTTTTTTTTTTTGGTCTCATTTGTGTGCAGCTCATTTGCGTTGTTAACCAGTGATTATATCATCATGTATCCATATGTGCTGCTACTTCCTCTTAATTTACATTCTGTTTTAACCTTTTGAACTTTCTAAGTATGTGTACAGAGAAGACATTAGCTGTCTCAAGAGGAACCAAGGACAGCACTGACACAATCCATGCAAATTACATCATTAAAACTATATATGGTATCATCTTAGTAAAATACTTCACAGGGATTAAACCAGCATAGGAAATCCAGGTGCATCTATTAAAATTACTTGCAGAAATTAATCTGTCTCTTTCTTTAGAAGAACAGAGCATAGATGTCTGCATAGAGTACTTGTCAGTCTGTATTTTCTAATTACTAGATTAAGTATATAGCTGTGACTGGAGACATTTAGTTCGTTTTTGCAAAGTGGCAGATCGGGTCTTGGGTCTGACTTAAAGAAATAATACATTTAATTGAACTGCTCCATCTTAATTTTTGCAGGCCATAAAATGGGACACAATAATCCCCTTTCATTTACCAGAAATGAAAACTTGGCCTCCATTATTGTGTTCCACTGTGTAGGTCTTGAATATAATTATCTCTGGGGGAGAGAGAGAAAGCAGAAACAGTTAATTATCAAAGCAATGTTTCTTAGTGTAAGCCTCAGGAAACTGTTTCTCTTCTTGTTCATTTCTGCAGTTTTTAGCTCATGGGAAGATTCTTGTTTGCAGAAGTTTGAGGTTTTTGAAATGCACAGGTGTGTTGGTATTCTGAAGTCATTCTTGATATGCTTGCATTGGTGTTCAGTCATCCTTATCCACCAGGTCCCCCTAAGATTTAGCAATGGGTACCCCACATGTTTGGATTCTTGTTTGTGGCAAGAGAGGGCCACTCACACTAATACCAACAGTTACTATTTAGTATTTTACTGTTTAACCTCTTGTATATGGAGTAAAATGCATGGTATTCTTAGGTCTCTTACCTCTAACCTTACCAGATAAGATAGGATCAGAGCTGAAGTAGTCATCTGAAATCATCTCTCTCACAAAGTATGTAGTTTGATGAGATCTTCCAGAACAGTATGTCATACATCAGAAATCCCATTATTTTTTGCTAGCTGCTCTACTCACTGGTTTATAATCCAAAATTGTACAGGAATTCTTCCACAGATCAGTATGTTTTAGCATATGTCATTCCTTTGCTATTGGAAAAAGCAAAGCTGCTTGTTCTCTGTAATAGTGGATTTCAGGTGAAGCACTACTGGGAGAAATAGATTACTATCTTACATCATAACTAATTATTTATAAAAACGAATTATTAAAAATATTATTAAAGTTTTTTTATGCTAGTAACCAAGTTTATGGTTTAATTCAAGGTGTGTGTGTGTGTGTGTGTGTGTGTGTGTGTGTGTGTGTGTGTGTTTCATGTGGCACGATGCACATATTTACATCAGTTTCTTCACATACTAAGCTGGAGATGAGGTTGTTAGAATCTCAGAGAATTGGAGTTGAAAATATTTAGATTAGCTTCACCTGTTATGATGATGGGAATGCATTTTTTAGCATGAAAGGGAAGTGGAGTAGCTTAGGTGCAGTATTTACAATGCAGTGCTTTCTTACAAATCCTTTTGTTTGTCTCCTACACCTGTAATAAGAGAAATAATGAAAATGTAAACAACGTCTGGTAGCAGCTGAACTAGTTTTGTTATACTCAGTGAAAGTTTTTATTTGCCAGCATTACCTTTTGTATATTTAGGCTGGTATTTTGCATTGGTCTGGCACTCAGGGTTAGGGTAATCGGAGATATGTCGTAAAATTTGTCTGAACTTTTAGAGAGACTGTCGAGACAGACTTTGGTACAATAGAGATGTGGGTCATATTTGGCCATGAGAATATTCATCTGAAGTCCTCATTTCTACTTTTACATCATGTAGGCAGATTACTCCATTTTTTACCCCTTCTCAAAAGGTATATTGTATCTTGACAGGAACCCGGGTAATATCATTTTGAGAACTTTTTATTCTACACATTAGACTCAATTTTTTACTGTAAGCCATATCCTTAACTTACTGTTGTTCACTGAACCAAGTCATAAAACACACCAGATTGACTTTCTGACCTTTTAGTATATACCAGTCAAGGATAACTAATAGTGATAGCATAAATAATTCATATGCAGCATATCAACCAATACAATCAAACCATCACCTCAGACTGGCTGGCATAAACCTGCCAGTTCATAGAAAAAATGGGTGCATATTCCTAGCTACCTCAGACCTGGTGTCAGAACCATTTAACTCATTCTTACAAGCCATATACCCCTTAATATGCCACCGGTCAAATATGGGTCCAACTTGAGTAGAGCCGAGGCTGCTGAACAAGAACAGGGAGGAACGCAAGGGAGTGAAGCCATAAGGCTGCTGCCAACCTGGAATGCCATGCCATTCCCCCAAAATCGATGGCCTCACAAGTAAATTCTAGGTTATGGAAGCAAGCAAGTTAAACTTTGAAAATTTTCTGGAAAGCAACCACTATATCCTAATGTTATTCAAATGAACATTGTCCAAATCATAGAAATCGGGCTCCAGTCTGTCAGTATAATGTGTACAATCACCTGGAAACCAATTTGGCTAGCAGCCTGCTTGACTCTATGATTGATAAAATGTCTGGCTCTCTCAATGGTGCCAGACCTACTAGCGCCCTTCCCGTACATTCTCAGGATGATGGCAGACCAGAAGGAAACTACCTTTGGATATAGCTGCCACAAGTGGTCCATATCAGATAAGATTCTGGTGAACAGCATCTTCTTAGTGTCTTGACCCATATCATTCCCCCTGAGATGAATTAGCACAATCCTCGGCACGGCTTCTTCCAAGGTAATCTTATGCCAGGTTTCACAAAACTGAAACCAACTAAGACCAGGGAAACCAAAAGAATGTTCTGTCCACTGGTAATTATCAGAGGAACTTGAGTGACCATCCATGCAGGCCAAGGCTCAAATTGATGATCTCTGAATAAAGAAATGGCCCAAGAGCCAAACAACTTCCTCCTCTGCAATAAAAATTAATGCCTGATGTATGACAAAAAGGCATCAGAGACCCACTTTCCCATTCTTTGACTGACCTGTACAGAGTGCTGTTCCATTATCAAATCTGAGGTGCGACCTATCCGAAAGGAATGTGAGGGGTAACCGTGTGGGTAACTTCCTTTCCCTGCCAAGGCCTGCCTAAGTAATGTGTTGATCTCTGATAGGCTAATAGGCCTGGTTGAGGCCTGAATGAACACCAAGACTGAACATTTCTCTGAGGGACTAATATTAAATGGCAAATTGACCCAATGCATTGGGCAAGTGATTAGCCTACTGGTCTTGTCCAGCCAGACCTACTGTCCTTTACCATCTTGATCAGTCTTGGATTTCTTTAACCAAATAATAAATTCCTTGTGGATGACAAGACCCTCCCAAAAAAAGGTAAAGGAGAAGTTCATTAGCATGGAAAGCACCCCCATACAAAGATGTGAACAAAGCAGCTACAGAGGCAAACAAGTGAAGATTCCCCATGGTCCTATAAATAAATGAATAAGAAGGGGAAGGAGTTGTTTCCCAATAGTTTTTTTTTCTGAAATCCTGGAAAGGTCCCTGTCCCACATGTTCTCTAGGCCCTTAAGCATCCTCCTCATAACCCAATGCCCTGACACTGCCTGAAGGCCAAAAAAAACACTCCATCCATCCCAAAGCTGCAAGGTGTGACAGCTTTAGGTGAATCCCCTGTGGTGGACCTGGCCACTGAAAATTGCAGAAATAACTGTATTCCCCATGGCCTGGAACCAGGGATCTAATACCTACAAAATGCCTTTTAAACCTGGAGAGATGATAAGTAGATTTCCTAGTGTTGCTGGCCCAAGGATTTACCAAAAGCAATAATGCAAGTCTTCTCTAATTAGCCAGACTCCCACAAGAACTGGGGTACCATTTGGATCCGAATACTTGACCAAGAGATGAAATCTGGAAAACTGAAACCTGGAGAGACTGTCAGCTATAGGAGTATGATGATCAGAAACATGAACATATGAAAATGACAAATTAATCTCTAGACTCAACAAAACTAAAAGCCTTATGACAGGGTGGACCCACCTGGACCTGGAAGAATGTTTTTTGAGTGTGTGAAACCACTGCAATATTATCTAAGTGAAAAAAAGTTCTTCTTGTCATGTAGTCTATCCTTCCATATTAACACTGCCACCCAAATGGGAAACATTTCTAAAACCGTATCTTCCTCTCCCCAGACCAACTTTCCAGTCACCTTTCAGCAAACCAGCAGCCCATGAAATAACCCCCATAGCAGACCTCCCAGCCACATCAGTGAAAAGTTCAAGATTGATGGCAGTGGTCCAGGGGGACTGCCAAAAAGAAACTGCATTGAACTGGCTCAAAAATATGAACCATAAATGAAGGTCATTCTTAAACTCTCTGGTCATCTAGACCAGGTAGTGCTCAGTCCTGTTACCTTTCAACAAGTCAGATATGGACTATAGTAAAGTTCTGTCTGGAAACTGCCTTGTAGGCAAAGTTCAGCAAACCATGTAACTGCATGATGTCTCCTACTCAAACTTTGCTGGAACTTAAGGATATCTAAAGTAACTGCCTGACTTTTGAAGTTTGGGTGTAGGAAGCTTGAAGGAGTTATCAGTGGTGTTGACTTCTAAACCCAAAAATGTCAGGACTCAACTTGGTCCTTCTGACTTGTCTTCAGCCATGGGTACCCCCAACGCAGTGCAGAGCTGCTTGAAAATAGACATACCGTCCAAAGCATCATTCTTACCCTCCCCCACTATCAAAAAATAATTTTGGTAGTGTAGTGCTGACTGGCAGGGGGCTCATTTTCTATAACACCAATGTAAAGCTGTGCTAAATAGTTTTAATGTTTCATAGGCTACAGCACACCCCATTGGCATTGCTGTGTCTAAAAATATCTTCTCATTCAACTGAAAACCTAAATAAGGCTTGCCTCATGGGAAGAAAATGGAAAGCATGTTGGATATCCATCTTACAGATCCAGGGGTCAGTATAGTTTTAATAAAATCATTGACTGAACCCCCTGTTGGGTGAGACAAGTGATGAATCAAACTGAACTCACCATCCTGTTTGTTGGGAGCCAGGCTGATAGAAGAAATTTTGAACTAAACCATGGAGGGGAAGAAAAGGGCCACTTATCCTGCTAGCCCATCGCTTTTTTTCCATCAGGCTAGCAGCAATGTATTTATGTCCTTTGATGGATGTCAAATTGTTAACTAACTTAGAATCTAACCGGGCCATGAAGTGAATGGGAAAACCTTTGGAGAAGCCATCAAAAATGGTGGCTGCTGCCCTATGATCTGGGTAATCTGACAGTAGGTAGGATAACCTGTCTAGTCAAATAGGGGAATAAGCCTGCTGTGGTTCATTTGGGTCCCTTACCAAGGCTCCCCATGTCCATGAAAATGTGGCTTGGCATGAAAGGAAATGCTGTGCACCTTCCCAATCTCTCTCTCTGAGAAACAGTAAAGGCCAAACCAGTCCCTAGGCAACAAGCACCAATACTTGGAAGCAGGATGACCTTTCCAACATTCCAAACACAAGTGGCTGTATTTTCAATTAGGCCAGATGCATTTTCCATGATTGAATGCCCAGCAAAATCTTATCTTTTGGATTAACAGCCCCACAGTCAATGCCTGTAGCCACCTCCTTGTCCATCATGGCACTGTGCCATATATCAGGATGTCTTGACGACCGCCTGCAGGAACTATCGAGAACTTTCAGCTTCCTGAAGTTTGTTTGTTTCTGTGTCTTTCAGCTTTTCCCGGTTAGGGGTCACCACAGTTGATCTCCAGTCCGCTAATGATTGGTAGTTGATTTTTACGTGCCGAGTTACCAGCCCTGATGCACAACCTTCAACGAAGGTACGCCCATTCGCGCATGTCTTTACACAGAAGACACTGTAGCTGAGAATCAAACCGGACAGCATCTTACTGTGAGGCCACAATGCTACCACAGCACCACCACCATGGGTTCAACTTCCTGAAGTACTGATCATAATTCAGCCAATCAAAACCCCCCTTCACATGGTAGGCTTCCCTTATGGCTACAAAATAAGCTAATAAAGGCAATACTTGGGTGGGGTCCTTCTTGATGCTAATGCCTCAAAATCCCACAAAACCCAGAGATCAATTATCCCAGTTCCTGACCGGTATCCTGGCTGATGTCTTCTTCCTGATTGCAGCTAAGGCTGCCATTGAGTCCTTGTTGCACATCCAGAATGCATTTAATTCCCTCATTGTCCACTGATCAAAGATATCTACAAACTCCCCTTTTATAATCTTGTCTTTGACCTTGGTGGGAACATGCGCTGTGATATAGGAGCCAGGTGATTTGGAATATGTAAAGCTGTGGGAAAACTTAGGGGACAAGAATTTGTGGGATACACTTATCCTGATGAGGCAGGACATCCCTGTCTGAACCCCTGACCTCCTCAGACCTCCTATGCAAGTTGAGTAAAGATAACTGCACCATCTTGTCAACATCAGTAGCTATCGCACTCCTGGATTCAAAGCTGTAGAGGCACCAACATTTCTCTCTAAGTCTGTCAAACAGCCTAGCTTTCCCTTCTTCTGGCAAGCAGTTTATAAAGTCATCTAAACAATTATCAGCAGCTTAACCCCTACCTATAATATTAAGCCCAAAAGACCACAAGAGATGTTACCTTGTGCTTCTGTTGATATGTCAGATGAGCAGGAAGGGGTGACCCTTTGCCCAGAAGCATTTCTGACTGTCTTTTTCCTGAGCCTTCATAGCTGGACCTGGTCATTCAGGTGCTTCCTCCTCTGAATTCAGTGAAGTTCTCTTGTTGGAATTCAGGCTCTGCTCAGCCATCACCACCCCAAGTTTATTATTATAAAATGGTAACACTCACCCTTCAGATGTGCAGAGTACAGCTTAATTAGAAAACACCCTGTGCCCAACCATAGATGCTGTGCCCATACTATGTTTTTTTTAAATATATATGCACATATATATAATTGTACTATTTATATATATTCATGATGTATATATTTTATATGGATGGTGCAGTGATGCAGCGGTAGTGCTGTCACCTCACAGCAAGAGGTACTCTGGTTCGATTCTCAGCTGGAGTGCTTTCTGTGCAGAGTCTGCATCTCTTCCCTGTGTTCATGTGGGTTTTCTCCGGCTACTCCAGTTTCCTCTCACATTAAAAAGACTTGAATGTGGAGCATTTCAACCCAGGCCTCCATTGAAAATTGGCCTCGTTCCAAGTCTGACTTTCCTGTTAAACAAATGTTAAATACAAATATATATATATATATATGTATATATATATATATATATATATATATATATATATATATATATGGATCTACTTCACATGACTGAAATTTAATTTGACTGACTTTCATTTGACCAAGACCATAACACGTTTTTGTTTGTTTGTTTGTGCCTTTCGGCTTTTCCCGGTTAGGGGTCACCACAGTGGAACTCCGATCCGCTAATGATTGGTAGTGGATTTTTACGTACCGTGTTACCAGCCTTGATACACAACCTTCAACGAAGGCATGCCCCATTCACGTATGCCTCCACACAGAAGACGCTCTAGCTGAGAATCGAACAGGACAATGTCTTGCTATGAGGCGACAACGCTACCGCAGCACCACCACCGCAGTGTACCAAGACCATAACACGTAATTTTCAGAATACTGAAAACTCACTTGACTGAAACTCATAATACTGAAACCTTATAATGCTAAATTTCAATATGCTAACATGCAAACCATAGACATGTACTCTTACAACACCAATGACTAACTCTTTCCAGAACTTAAAAATGACTTACCCTCTTACCAGAAACCAGACAATATAAAACCAAACTAGAATGGGGGGCTATGCCCCCCCACAACTATATATACTAACTCCAGGATCGCACTACAGTGGTGAAAAGGGCATACATATTTTACTTACCTTGCAGTAGTCTACGCACTGCCACTACTGCTGGGAATGCACAAACCATCCCCCATATTACTTGAGATACTGCCCATAAAAATGTAAACAGACATACCCACATTTCTTAACAATATAACACCATTTTCTACGTGACTATTAGTATTTTGACAATCATCACTATAAATTACAGTAATTCTTTTTATCACAAGCAAGTCACAGAAGAAGGGAAACCCACATCATGTCTATGGCTTACCATTCAGTATAATGAGGTTCAGTCAAATGAGTTTTCAGTATTTTGAAAATGTGGTATTATGGTCTCGGTCAAATGAAATTCAGTCAAATGAAATTTCAGTCATGTGAAGTAGACCCGTATATGTGTGTGTGTGTGTGTGTGTGTTTGTGTGTGTATATGTATCTTATTAATAAACTTATATAAATTATTGTTGTACGTTTAACATTTTTGTTTAAACTAACCCCCCCAGCCACCCTGCATGACTCACGATACAAATGCTTGTTTATTATTATTTCTTTTTAAAATTCTATTAAATAAAATTAATAAATAATGAAAACAAAGTACCAGTGCTATACAGATTACTTAGCCGCTGTAGAGCCAGTAAGCCCTCACCGTGACCTCCGATCTGGTCGCTGCCAGCTAGCTCCATCTCAACATGCCTGCTAATGGATTCTGACAGGCAGGAACAGAAGCACTCTCTTAAATAGGGAGTGCAAAACTGTACCCCCCTCGATGATGACTCGCAGCTCATGGACAACGAGCCATTACAGAGAAGTCATCATTGTTCGCCTTTCTGAATTTTTCTTTTATCTGTTGACAGCTCTTACTGCATAAAATACATCTGCATTTCCAGAATGTAGATAAACAACACCATTTGTTCCTTATTACATTTTGCTCTGCCTCTTTGATCCCAACTCGTCTTTTCATTTTGCCACTGCCCCGTAATATTTGCTGACATCTCTTTTTGTTCTGGTGAAATAATACACTGCTGCACTTTTACAGGACAGAGAGTTTCATATGAATTCTAAATTTCAAACGACACTGTGTAAAATTGAAGCTGTTACCTGACCTGGCTAACAAAACATTTTGTTTAGATGGACTTTAATGCAGGGAAGAAGAAAATGGAATCCATATTCAGTGGACTGATTTTTTTTTTAGTTGTCCTGGCATTTCCTTTCTTGAGTAACAGCAGCAGCAGCTGTGGAGTACCATTACAGACCTTATATTTTGCCTTCCACTAGAATTTGCTTGTCCAGTGTCACCTCCCCCAGTTTTGTGAATGCATAGCTTGGATAAGCTATTTTAAGTCTGTAAAAGAGGTATGACAGGATCACGCAGTATTGACAGATAAAGTGCAATCTACCTGCTTTGCAAGTGTGATGTTGAATCACTCACCTATCACATTGGTCTTTTGGACAGCACGATTCCCACCAACCTTTTCTTGCCTCTATTTCATTTCTGAATCAGTGAGCCCTCCCTTTCTAAATTTCATCAAGTATAGATTTGCTGTTTTTGAGTTCTGAGGAAGTAAGTGCTTAAAATAACAGACTATTTTAATCAGAATATTGCAAGTTAGTAACTGAAGAGGTTGATAGAATTATATGATTTTTATTGAGCTAGGATCATTTTTCTGTGAACATTAGCAGCAGTTAACAGGAGACTTGTGTCTTGATAAAGGATGTTTGGTTTGAAAGCTAGTTATTTATATTTATTTCAATTTATTACAATAAATCTTGAATGATAATATTTCCTTAGATGCCTTTATTTTCTGTTAGATGAGTTTTTGGATCCATATTGTCAACAGTAAACTAAAGGAGACAACTGCAAAAATAAAATATTATATATTATACATGCTATATTCAAAAATAAAATATTTTCTTTCTTTCATAAAACAATTTAGTAGGCCTTCTACATTTTTAAAATATTTTACTTTATTGTCCTGGTCACTGCAATATGAAAAGGATTAATATCGATATATGGAATTTATGACTTGTATTCATATACCAGATAGCGACAAGTCATATTAGATGTATTGTTTCATGCTGCACCAAGTAGAGTCACTGTGGGTGCTTAGGTTTAAATGACAGAATGTAAAACATCAGTGTGACAGTTACAGATGCATTCTGTCAGGAATTCTGCATTTCCTACGTAGGCAATTCAAGGCAGAAAAAATATTGGCTCCCAATATGTAATAGCACAAGATTATATATCTGCTCCTTATTGCAGAGCTAAACTCACTTCTGTTGAAATTATTCCATGTAAACTATGCTGATTACACAACCCATTTCACCACAGAGATAATAGTAAAATGTACTGAAGGATTAAGCTTCCTTTTCCTAAATACTTTACATCCTTTGAGATCCAGTCTTTATTTTCCACCTTCATACAGTCATTTATGTTCCAGCTAAGTGTTTTAAAAGTATTTGAGAGTTTATGTCCTGGGCAATCTGTTTTATCTAACCTGTCTTACAGCCAAAATGTATTTTAGCAAGAAAAGAATTCCCTACTTATATGTAGTTATTTTGTTCTTTTAGTCCTTAATGCTTGTAATTTGGACAGGATTGGACTGAAAACAAAGCTAACTAGCCTTTTTGTTGGTTTATTGTAAAATAATCTCATGTTAGCTTTACCATCCAACATGATTTACTTTGCACTCATTCATAGGTAATTTCATTTTTTTTTGGTCATTTTATTTAATGATTCAGATAAACAGATTTGTGTTTTAAAGTTTGATGTTGAATGACATTTTTTTCTCTCCTTTTTATATTCCACTGCTTTCTTAATATGGCCATTGTGAGAAGACAAAAGAAAAAAAAAACAATCGCTGTTTTATATAACCAATTATATCTGTAAAGTAAAAGGAGAAAAAGACCAATATGATCATAAGAGAATACTAGGCCAAAGACCCTGAAGGGCCTTTAATAACTCTAGCCTTGCTTCCCGGAAATATTAAAAAGATATTGGTCTCAGTTGTGGGGTTATATTTATTTATTTATTGTATATTTGTTGACCGGGCTAGTCTAACTGGATACATGTCCATTTTCAGTAGAGGCCCGGGCAGAAAAGCTCCACTACAAGTTATATACTTTAGCAAGTACAAAAAGCTTATACAGTAAAATCAGTTCGAGCCACTGAATAAATGTGGAGGGCACCATTACAAAAGTAATTGCTTCACTGTGAAAGATTAACACACAAAGATGGAATAACAAAAAGACAGACTATGTTAACTCTTTTGTACCCGGTATACATTGAAGTAAAAGGATAATCACAGATCACAAAAATAACTTTTTTTTTTTTAAACAAAACTATACAAGAAGAATGTATAGCTAGAGGAGAAGAAAGGTATAGGAGTTAAAGTAATGCTTTGTAGCAGTGATAAGGCAAGAGGCCAAAAAAGTGTCAGTCAGGATTAGTACATGGGCATAGCCAGTGGGAATTCAAGAAGGTTTTTAGTTGCTTCTTGAAAAGAGGTGTTGATACCAGAGAGGTGAGTTCACAAGGAAGCTTGTTCCAATTAAAACCAACAGTGTTAGTAAACAGGCAGTCACCAGATTTATTGTGTGATTTATGGGAGGTGATTAGTAACTTGTTAGCTGAGCGAAGGGTTGTGAGGTTTTTATAGGGGGTAATAAGGTTACTGAGTATGGATATTATTTGTGGGGTGATACAAGATCTTATGGATGATTGTCAGTTGTTGAAGCAGCAGCTGGTTTTGTAATTCTAGCCAGCCTAGTTGTTTCAGATTTATGCAATGGTGGGTACAAAATGGAGCATCTGTGGCAAAAAGTTATATAAACTTGCATTTGAGAAGTGGTCAAGCATTTGAATGCTTCCTCTCTCAAATAGAGATATAGCTGCCAGCCAAGGGGAAAATTTGCTATCCCCCCATCCATTAGTCCAAGTTTTGCTTGAATAAGTGCAGGGATGAACTTTGCTTTACATGTGAAGTGATAGGATTCACTCTTTCAGAGAAGGGGCAGCCTCTGAGATAGGGTCTATATTACCAGATTGAAAACCTGTTTCAGCAAACACCACAAGACCGACACGTATAGCGTGAACCGCAAATACGCCACACCCCCTAAACCGCAAAATTTCAAATCTCGAATCATCATAGTCAGCCAACACCACCGCGCTACATACTACATACTCAAACATAATAAATAAAACACATACGTGCAATAACCAAACCGTACTTCTACTCCTACACTAAACCTTTCATACATTACTATCTATTCACTTACCTTAACCCGCACCCGAACCCTAAGGTTTGTAACTATCGCGCACTTATCCTACAGACATATACCCAAACAAAACAAATAATGCACAAACATACACTTAACAAAACCCTACTTCTAACCCTACACTAAACCTTACATACATTACCTATCTATGCACTTACCTTAACCCGCACCCCAACTCTAAGGTCCATAACTATTGCACACTTACCTTATAGAGCTATACCGCAGATGGGCCAACCATGACACTGCGACATTTCGTGTTTTGTGGTTTTGAACGTTCGCCGTTACTGTAGTTTGTGCTATACATGTCAGTCTTGTGGTGTTCGCTGAAACGGGTTTTCGATCTGGTAATATAGACCCTTTGAGACATATATCTGTCCTTCCAGACTGACCTATTTATGTTACAGGCCAGGTTTAGGTCCCTGGATCAGGTGCTATTTGTTTTGTGGATGTACAACATGTCCATAAAGGCTGGATCAGAGGATGCTTTCTAGGCCAGGTATAGGTTGCTTCTCAGTAACCTATTAGAGATGGAACATGACAATGCTTTGAGGCAGTCATTGTAGGACTTATTTTCTATACCATTTATTTATCTTTTTATGAGGAACCCTTGTGGTCAGTACTGTTGTTGCATATGCCCTGGCAGGTGCATGCCACACTGCACATTGTACTCACTGATTGGTCTTATGAGGGGAGAGTATAAGGAAACAATGACAATGGATCTGAATGACATAGCCTTGCTTATAAGTTGAGTAACATCAGATGATTTTCTTACTACTGTAGACACACAGTCAAAGGCCAGTTCACTGTCTACATGTATTCCAAAGTCCATGACTACTGCATCTACTCATAGGGGTGTATTATCAGTGTACTAATTTGCAAGGGTGGCCATCGTCTGAAGGATACTATTCAGCACTTCTTAGCACTGAGCTGAAGACTGTGACTGGCACCAGTTATTAGTCTGTGTCAGGCCCTGTTAGAGGATGTTTGTATCTTTGGGGGATTCAATGATTGCAGCTAATTTGGAATTATCTGCAAATCTGATCAGCCATTGCGTAAGCTTGTCTGGGATGCTTGAGTGAGGAAATGTGTTGAATGCTTTGGCATGGTTGAAGTAGGCAGTATGCACCATTTTATCCTCATCCGCTGCTTTGGTGACCTCAAAAATGTCCTTCAGGTTAAGTTTGGATGACCTTCCATAAGCAAAGTCAAACTGAGTTGGATCCAGTGTCTGAAGGATTCCTGTGATGTATATCATGCCTATGATAATGCCTTCCATGGCCTTGCTTATGAGACTAGTCAGGCTTATGGTCAGTAGTTGTCTGGGTTTGTGGCTGTCCCACTCTTGTGTAATGGGACACTAGTTGCTGTCTTCCATTTGCTTGGCACAAAGCTTATTTGGCAGATATGATTGAATAACGCATCTATTGGTCCTGAAAGATTGTTTCATGCTGTTAAGGAGACATCCTGAGATGATATCGGATCCCATCAATGCAGTGTTTGTTTGCCGTGGAAAGTGCATTGATTACCTGGTTATAATTGGAAAAGCTATGTTTGCGTGCATTTCTAGAGAGGAGCCTGGGAAAGAAAGGTTATAAACTGGAGCTGAATTTTTTTGGCTAGTAGATTTGCTATGTCTTCGGGCTCAGTGTAGCTCCTTTTACAATTAGTTAGGCATATTGCTGTATAATGCCTTTGAGGTGTCGGGCATAATTGAAAAATGCCTTGTGATTTTTTATCTCAAATTTGGCTTTGTTTAATGTAATTAGTCTTCTGGCTTATTTGTTTAGTTTGAGGAGGGATTTCTTACTTTGCTGGATATTGCACTTCCTATTTTTGGTCAGGATTTTCTTCCTTTTATTATATAATCTACTGATATCATGATTCCACCAGGGTGGCCAGTTTTTCAGTTTGTCATGAAATTATTTCTGCCAGGTACTACATCCTCTATACAACTGTATAAATGACTGTAGATGTTTTTTTTGGGAATGACTCAGGGTAGGCAGTGGTTTGAGGAGCTTGAAAATTTTTAAGGTGCCAGAAGTAGGAAGCATGCCTTGGAATAATTTCTATAAGTACCCAAGTTACATGGGGGAATGCAACATTCACCCATGTTGATAAAGACCAGATCTAAGATGTCTCCTCCTTTAGTAGGCATATGGAGTATATGCTTCAGAGTATTCATGTTTACAAAGTCTGCGAACCTTTGGGCCTGCATGTTAGGGGTTGTGTATAATTTGCAGTTAATGGGGGGGGGATTAATTAACACTACCCATGAATATGGTGTTGAGTTGAATGGGGAGCGTCACCAGTATACTTAAATATATGTTATGGAATTCCTTTGTCATTGAGGGGGACCTATAGCTAGCAAGGATATGGGATGGGACTTTGCTTCTGGTAATTTAGATGTGAAAAGGTTAAAGTGCATCATTCTGACCTGCCTTAAGATGATGTAATTTTTTTAATATAAATTAAGACACAACCACCTTGTGTCCCTTCCTGTGAAGTAACAGGTCTAAAATGTGTGGAAGGCATTATAGCCTTCTCCTACTGGGAAGCTCTCTGTGGCTTATGACTCAGTAACTGCACAGCCATCTACATTCTCAAAAGTGAGGAGAGCTTGCAAGGAGGGGAGTTTCTTGTTCAGACTCATGGCATTGAGCACTAGCACCTTTAGTTTTTCTTGTGTCTGTTTTGTTAAGTTAGAAGGTTTATCAGGTTGGTAATGCCTAAAAAAGGCACGGTTAGGGGAAGATAAGGTTCTAGTCAGTATTTGAAAGCATATAGGAGACAGGTGCAGGCCACCCCAGGCAAAGTAGCATGATCTGCCAATCATATCCTCCCAGGCTGACAAATGACCCCAAAGACTAGTCAAGTATCTTCTGCTTATATTATGGTATCATCCTTGGAGAAGGCAAAGTACTACTCATTGCTGGAACCGTATTGGCCTGGGACAGACAGTCCAGGATCTCCATCTTGTCTTAATCCAGGGAGGTACATGTCAGCTCATTTACTCCTGCATGGACTATGACTGGGACATATTGATACTTGTGATTCAATCTTTGTGTGATCTGACGGATCCTTGCTGATGCGAGGCACCTGACCATTACCTCCTCCTTACTGAGCTTGGTGAGTGGGACATTGGTATGCCTCACAATGGAGTATCCTATGACCAAAATGTTTATTTTATTATATTAGAAATGTTTATTAGATTATAACTGGGGTCAACAATTAATGCATATGCAAACAAAGGTCAAGTTACAATACATCTCCAAGTAACTGGCAGGCTGAACAGTATAATGGGCAGCCAGGTGACTTTATTTATTTATTTAAATTTGTTGGCCGGGAATGTCCAACTGGATGTAGGTCCATTTTCAGCGGAGGCCCGGGGAGAAAAGCTCCACAGTTGAAATAAACAGACAGTATTTACATTGGATTACATAGTGATTAACAATTCACATAGCAATTGCTTACAACATATTTACAGATGAAGAACATAGTACAACAGTAGACAACTAGAATCTTTATCTGTGAAGTGCATACCAGTCATTAACAAATGTTACAAGAAGAAGAAATTCGTGCTGTATAATAAGTACTGGCTTATGAGCATCTGAGCTTCCTATAATCAAGGTAGTTAGTGGAGTGGAAACAAAGGTAGTGGTTGGATGGGGTGGATGATATTAGAGTGGGAGTTGCAAGGGCATAGCTAGCATGTTTTTAGTTGTGCTTTTAGTAAAGTTTTGAAGTGGGTGCATGATGGTATGGAGGTAATTGTGGGTGGGAGTGAGTTCCATAATTTGGCTATGGCGCAAGAGAATAGTGCTTTACCAGCAGAGTTATTGGCTTTAGTGATCTGCAAGTGATTTTTTGCTGCTGGATCTTAGTGGTCTGGTGGTGCGATAGGGTTGGAGTAGATTCTGGAAGGATGGGACATTTAGTGGATGTTTTATTAGTTTGTGGATGGTTTACTAGTTTGTGTGACTTAGCTGTAAGATCTCTGCCACACAGCTCTAAGGTCAAATACATAGATTCATAGGTATATACTAAACTAACAACCAAGCCTAGCCATGCAATCCAAATGTATCCCACAGCCTATTTGGCCTTAAGGGTTATTTACCTTTCTCTTCTGTTCAGATCATGGCTAAAAAAGATTCATGAACCTAATTCACAAATTAAAAACAAGTTAACAGATTTTATTCCTTAACACACAAACAGAAAAGTAAAATTATTTAATCTTATCTTCAAGAAGCCATCCATTGCTGTGTAATCCAAAACTGGCAAATAACATGTTGAATTTACATAGTAGCTAGACCCACAGCAAATTATTACGATTAAAGCATTTAAACAGTTGTTTTTCTCATGAAACCATATTTTTGGAGGCCAGCAGTCAAATAACTATGACTACAGTAGTTTTATCAGGAATCCAGTTGTGGTCAGTCTGGTTCATCACCTCCATCTGATTAATTTCAATACTCATTTTGGAACTCTTTGTATGCATTACTGAAAAATAAATGTACTTTTAGATTTATACCACCAGTTTCTCAGCATAGGAAAATAATGCATCTTCCAGATAACCCACAGTCATGCAAGAAATATCTGCTTGTTAAGGTATCCCTGTCTATGTTAGCACAACCAACGCAGGGAGACCTTCTTTACCCTCAACAGCAAGATTAATTCTTTGATATTTTGATGACAGTGGTAGTACCTGCTGTTAAGAGGCTCATTTCAATTGAAGTAGCACAGATCTTTTTTCATAAAACTTCTTGTTGTTAGCAGAGAGTATAAAGTTTAGAAACAATAATAAGAAAAAAAATCATGCACAAAAAAAAAAAAAAAAAATCCTTCAGCTCAAAAGATAAAGTGAAAGCAGAACTTTTTGTGCAGCTGTCTTACCATCGGAATTAATTCTGCATCCCACTTGAAATTATTACAAATGTGGGTTTAAGTGGCTTCTTGGATAAGAGGGAGCCAGTGCACTACACCGAAAGGACAAAATAACCTTAATTAGATGCAGGAACCTGAGCAATGAGAACCCCAAGCCTTAAAACATATGTCTATACAGCAGACTAGACTGTAAGTCATGACAAATGTAAAGATTTAGACAGTTCTGAGGGCAAGAGGCTTTACAAAAATGGTCTGTGGTCCTTCAATTGAAATGAGCCCCTTACAAGTGGGCACTGACATTGGGCCAGATTCAGGAAGCCTCCGTGTAAGAGTTATAACTCTTACACGGAGGCTGCAGTTAAACGGTGTGATGTTAGCATGTCATGCATATGCATGAGGTGCATGAGGCATGCTGAATCACACTGTAACTCTTACACGGACCATGTAAGACAGTAGGGGGCGTGTCCGTTGGCTAAGCCCTACAAGCGGTCACGCCCCCGGAAGTCTATAATGGCTGAAAGTAAACAGCCACGAGAAAGGCCATGGAAATGTGAATAAACACACTACACAACACATGCCTCCACAGACCAGCAATGTAAAGAGTGAACAGATGTTATAAAATGAAAATAAAAACTGTTTTATTTTTTTTAAACCCCGTAAATGTTTGCTACTGTGTGCGCGGGTGTGCTACTAGCGCAACTGCAGTTAGCAATCAGTGGAAAAGGATATAAGAACTAAATATGCAACGTAAGCCAAGAAGTGATAGCAGAGCGGTAGAGTTGTCGGCTTGAGAGCAGGCAGGCAAGGTTCGGGCCCACACAACACCCTTTTTTTTTTTTTTGTAAATAAGCACTAAAAAGGCCCCTGACAGTATTGTACAAATGTAAAAGTATTTCCTTTTGTAAAATGGAATGAAATGGAGCATATATTTCCAAGTAATACAAGAATAAAAATTGTTATAAATGTACTGATAGTTAAACTGCAGTGAGACAGAGTGCCCGTAGCTAAGTAGTGTTTCACAAACTGCATATTGCTTGCTCAGAGCTAAGCACTGGTTTAACAGGCTCAAACTGTGTGCAACTAGCTGTGCTTAGCTTAACATGTGTGTTACTAGCCAATTAAGGTGTAACCCAGCACACACCGTTTGCGCGACTCTCCCACAAGCTAATCAGCGGTGCGCATGCGTGAGCTCCGCACAAATGAGCGCAGACCTGGTTTTAAGTGCTTAAAAGTGCTTTTGGCATGTTTGATTGACAGGTCCTGAAGTCATTTCCAGACAGTCATAAAAATTAAAATTCAGTGGTCAGATTCGAACCCAGGATACCATGCACTAGAGTCAAGGTATTAAACCACTAAGCCATGACAGCAGTACTTAGAAATGCAGAAATAGCATATATATAGGATGTAATCCAAAATGGAGCATGATAAAGCAGTTTCTGTGAAGTAGATACAATTCTAAACCGGCCAATCATAGAAATGTGCAGGAAAATCGGCATATATAAGCCCCATAGGCGGGAATACACAGCATAAACGATTGTAGAATACACCTGCAGGCAGAATGAGTGGAGTAGGGGAGGGACGTTGCTTTCGAGCACAGCGGTGGGGCATTGAGGAGTCCAGATACATGGTCTGGCTCCTAGTTCACCATCATGAGGCCCAACTCATGCAGGGCCAGGTCTCATGGGGAGCGTACAGGGCGGAGGCATGGGACCAGTTGGCTCATGATCTTACTAGTGCTACTGGGATTCCATGCACTGGTGAGCAGCTCCATCACCACCATGCGGACCTGAAGCGACGTAAGCAAGACCAGTTGACCCAATGGATCCAGGAGGCCCGGGATATGCCCAATGCCCCACTACTGAGTAAGTTACATTTTACCTATGTATGTAAGGAATTCAACTAGCTGATACCATGGCGATGTGTATCCCAATATTACTTGTTTTGTATTACAGCTGCAGGTGTCCGGTCTATGAATTGAGAGACACATGACCGCAGACTGGTGCGGCTGCGCCACCATGCAGGTTACTAACCCCACCTAGTAGTTGTAAATAAATATTATAGTGTAGCATGTAGCAGAACACTGCAGTGTATTGCTTAAAAGTAATAGAATGTGCAAGCAGCAAGTAAAAGTCTGCAGGTATGGCTGCAACAAGTTCATCAGTATGCAAGTGAAATTGGAAATATAAGTGATAGAAATAAATAGTGCTGTAATACAGATGTCCCACCATTAATTAAATGTAGTATAACCTGCAGTAGTCTCAAGAGTACAGCTTCAGAATCTGAGGTAATCACATGTGAGATATATCCCCTGTTGAAATGCTGAATCATGACAGAAGTGAGGCTGCTGGAAAGTGTTGGAATCCCCACAGGTCTAATATGTGAACAAAGCCTAGAAGTACCAACCTGAACTGTGAAATTGCAGGATGTGTGAGAGTGACAGAAAGGGTCATGTATCAATGAATAAAGTAGTAATAACTCCTGAATATATAAGCTTCAGTGTGGTTCTACAGAACTAAATGCATGTGGGAATTAAAACTTAACATCCCAAACTGATTTCAATGTGTCTGACTCTTGAATGTTCAGGCCAAAATCTGTATATGGTGATCACAGTCAGCAATTTGCAGACAGAATGAATGATTGTCTGACATACTAAACATCCATAGCTGTCCCCTGCCCTGTCATCAAAGTGTAGCAGGATGATGTATCTGATCAAATTCAAAATAGCTAGGATAGTGATGTATCTGTAACAGGTCTAGCATGACAGTCAAGTAAAAATCATTTGGAAACTATCACCCACAAGTTAATTGTGTTTCTATTACAAATGTATATCAATGTATAATTTATGAATGTGTCATCATTTTCTTTCTCCACCCCACCCTATAATTGCAAATTAAAAAAACCCACCAAATATTGGTATGTGAACATTTCATTAACCATGGACATTTGTCCAGTTTCAAAAATATATGCATGTCTGTTGTTGCATGTGCCCTGGTCATACCTGCAAACCTGCAAACCTGATGGCCTGTTGCCATTAATCAACCCTGCATGTTGTTTGATTGTGTATTTCCGTTCAAATAATGCATGTGATATTGATATGCCAGTTGTTCAATGGTGTTAATATCTGGGTGTTTGTTTAATGGGAATACCAATGCATGCTGTTACAACTAATTTGAATGGAATAATATGCCACTAACCCAAACTAACATAACATACACACAAACCTAGAACGCTTGGGAAGGCAGGCCCCAGCGGACCCACCTCTCCCACCTCAGCTGGCGACTGCACCTGGCACTAGTGCCCAGGCCGGACCCTCCTCCGGTGGCCCTGTGCCACCTTCGGGTGGAAGCGCTGCAGGGGATGGGGCCAGTCCCCCCTCTGCAAGCGTGGCCAGAGGAGCACGTCCACTCACCCTCCAAGGTGTCCAGTCTGTGGTGCAAAGGGAGATCCAAGACTCTGTTCTTGGGCCCCTACGCCAGCTTGAGGCCCGGGTGGCACAGCTTACGGGCTTGCCCGTTGTCCCGCCTGCACAGCCCCCAGCACAGCCCTGTCGTGGGCTGTGAAGGAACAGTGGCAACTGCCTATGGGTGGGGATATCAGTTCCACTGTTGCCATCTGTTGGCTCATGTGTCTTGGATATCCCAACCTCCATCCCCGTCAATTGTGTAACCCCCCCACATGTGTCATACACCGCGCCTGTATGCGTCTTGTCTGTCTTGTCTGTTAACCTACCCAACCTACCTCCCCAGCTATACCGACTACCTCACCTGACATACCACTCTCACCTGATAAAAAAAAAAAGGGCACTCTGTACCCACAAAAAAATTACGCCCCATACATAGCTGTCCATGTAGCACACATGTCCGCTGGACATTGAAACTGTTAATTACAATTGGCTGTACAACATGTATTAATGTTGTCCTGACACCTCTCTCAGGGGTGGAAGGTTCCAAATTTCACACCAAATTGCATACAAATGCACAGCTGTTGCTGAGAAAGACATGGGCAGCTATGGGCCTCACCTACATCCTTCCTGCAAATTCCAAGCTTGTTTCCCTACTGTCTTATCCTCTTTGTGACCCCTTTTTCACCACTTTCCTGTCACCCCTTTTTCTTTTCTTTCAAAGAAAATAGCTGGTGTCTTGGTGTCTTGTGTGCGCGGAGCTCAATGCCAGTGCGCATGCGTGAGCTCCACGCAAATGAGCGCAGACCTGGTTTTAAATGCTTAAAAGTGCCTTTGGCACTTTTGATTGACAGGTCCTGTACTCATTTCGAAAGAAAAATAAATATCCACTGTCAGTCTCGAACCCAGGACCTTGGTAACACTAGTCTGTATGACCTACCACTAAGCCATGACTCTCATACAAGAACATAGTGCTAAAATATATATAACATGTAATAGTAGGAATCAATATAAAGGCAATATAGGATGTGTACTACCCAAAGCATGTCAGGTAGATTTTTAATGCCTGAATTACTGGATTCCCATACTAGTTTAGTGTTCACGGAAACAGCCCTGCTAATTGCTAGCTTGTACATAATAATGTAAGGTAATGTACATATATGGAAGTATTATATGTACACATATATATATATATATATATATATATATATATATATATATATATATATATATATATATATATATATATATAAATATATTAATACATGTGAAATATAGTGGTAGGTGTCAGTATTCACACACACTCACTACAGGAAACAGTGAAAATAAATGCAGCAACCACAATCTACAACACAGCCTGGCCCCTGTGAGACTTAATAACCCTTTTAACTACATAAAGGTGCCTTCAGCACTTTGATTGACAGGTCCTATACTCAGTTTGAAAGAAAAATAAATTCCTACTGTCAGTCTTGAACCCAGGACCCTGGTAACACTCGTCTGTATGACGAACCACTAAGCCATGACTCTCATACAGGAACATAGTGCTAAAATATATATAACATGTAATAGTAGGAATCAATATAAAGGCAATATAGGATGTGTACTACCCAAAGCATGTCAGGTAGATTTTTAATGCCTGAATTACTGGATTCCCATACTAGTTTAGTGTTCACAGAAACAGCCCTGCTAATTGTTAGCATGTACATAATAATGTAAGGTAATGTACATATATGAAGGTATGTATATGTACACATACACATATATATATATATATATATATATATATATATCTACACATATTTTAATACATATGAAATATAGTGGTAGGTGTCAGTATCCATACACACTCACTACAGGAAACAGTGAAGATAAATGCAGCAACCAGGATCTGCAACACAGCCTGACTCCTGTGAGACCTACTAACCCCTTAACTGCTTAAAGGTGCCTCCAGCACTTTGATTGATAGGCCCTGTACTCAATTTGAAAGCAAAATATAAGCATACTAGTAGGCCCTACCACAAGACCACTGTAACACTAGTCTGTATGACCTACCAGTAAGCCATGACTCTCATACAGGAATATAGTGCTAAAATAAGTGGAACATGTAATAGTAGGAATGAAGATAAAGGCAATATAGTATGTGTACTACCCAAAGCATGTCAGGCAGACTTTTACTGTCCCAATTACTGGATTCCCATACTAGTGTAGTGTTAACAGAAACAGCCCTGCTAATTGTTAGCTTGTACCCAATAATGTCAGTTAATGTACATATATGACAGTATGTATATGTACACATATATATATATATATAGCAATACATATGAAATATAGTTGTAGGTGTCAGTATGCATACACACTCAATACAGGGAATAGGTGAGAGAAATGCAGCAACCTGAATTTACAACACAGCATGAAGCATGAGAGACGTACTAACCTTCACACTCACAGAACACTGTCAACAGCATACCAGCATGGTCCACGCCCTTACAATCTGAAAGAGCAACGCATATCTCACATACCCTTTTATAGCACTGTCCTGAAATCACAGTGAGACATGCAATCAGTAGACAACTGGCTGCATGCAATTAGCAAATGCTGCCTTACAATTGGTGCAGAGGCCATCACATGGACCTATGCAGATATCTACAAAAGCATCCAGTACCCACACTCCACACATGCAATACATTCATTGCACAAAACCGACAGAGAAAGAGAGAGGGAGACAGAGAGAGAACAAAACAGAAATAAAGACAGCCAGCAGCAAAACCAGCAGCAGCAGCAAACAGCAAGCAGCAAGCAGCACCACTGACACAGCAACAGCTGCCACAAACACAGGTAATGCAAAGTAGCAGGTTAATACTGTGTTTACTGTGACACCTCCAACTGTATCATAGTTCACTATCTATAGGTATGTCCATGAGATAGGTTGTGTGTACATAGTCCTGAAATATATACATATGTAATATTGATGTACATGTTGTCCATACTTAAAACTTCCATAGCTTAGAGCACAAGGCCAGTTATGCGTATGATGCAGTAGTTCCCATGGTCAGTAGAGGTTCCTCCTCATTGGTGTGGGACCACTGGGACCACTGTGTATGTATGGCACTGTTCAGGTACATATCCTGTAGTATGGCCAGGGATTAATATCAGTCTGTAATGTGGTGCTATGTCCTCTAGGGGTGAACGTATCACACATCCAGGGATACCATTTTGTAACAGTGATGCTATGTGTTCTGCAATGTTGAGGGTGGCCCTCACCTGGACATGTGAGATGATAGGGAGGTTACAGTCATCTGTGATAACTAATTCCACTTGTGTAGGAGAATGGGGGGGTACCTGCACCTAAACTGTCTGCAACAATGTTGCCAATATCTGTGCATGTGGTGAATGTGAAGCATCTTAACACTGCTGACCACAGATGCCTTGCCTTCATGTGAATCTGCCCTGTGCTGCAGTAGCCTCCTGCTATTGTTATACAATGTGCCTGTATCTGTAGTCCACTGGACAGGATAAATAAGTGGTGTGCATACGGTCTGGGTTAGATATGTGTGTGCACAGTACATGCACTATGTGGGATGTCTGTGGTAAGCTTTTGTAAAGGGGCCAGCAGTGTGTGTTGTGGCTTCCACTGGCCCAGTGGGCTGCATGGATAGCATCACAGTCCTAACTAGTGAATAACTGTGTAATTACATGCATACATAGCAAGGTAGTGTACTGTGCTTGTGGTGTTGTTGGGATATGTATATCCAGGCTGAGTAATGTGTGCCCACATCACAGGGTTGGATGGCAACACACATACAGTATGTAGGGATGAACACCCAGAGTGTTTCAGACGTGTTGCCTGTGCAGAAATATCTGGCCATTACCTGTGCATCCCCCACAACACACACACATGCAACATATGGCAGAAGTACTATAGCAGTACACATAGGTTCATAGGTTCATACTAGGCTATTTGCCCTAGGGCATTGATAAACCTAGTAGAATGTGTTTGTCTTTTGCCACCCAATTAAAATTTATGCTGCTATGCCCTTTTCCGAGGTTAGTATACTGTGCCTCTGTCTAACAGTGACATAGAAGTGATACCCGGGGTACAACTATGATCTCCATCCACTCATCCAGATTCCTATGGAAGAGAGTCAGTGAGGGACTCTGCCTAACCTGTACTGTGAGTTCATTACAGAGTGAAGGGAGCCTCTGGGTTAGGAATATGCCCCTCCAGCATGTCCTATTTATGTCAGTGCTAAGGTTCAGGTCTCCTGAGCATGTGGCTGTATGGGACTTTGATTTCCTGAGGTGCAGCATGTTCATTACTTCTGGGTTGGACATGGCTGTATATGGCAGGCACAGATTGCCTCTGAACAGGCAGTATGCCACTGAGTCCAGCTGGATTTTCTTTAACTGGGCAGCATATGGCATCTGTTTGAGCCCTTTGATCCTCTTGATGAGGTACTGTTGGGCTTTACCAGTTGCTGTAGGTGTCTGGTTAGGTACATCCCAAAAGGTGCATTGTACTCAATTATAGGCCTGATGATGGATGAGTAAAGAGGCACAATGACCTCCCCTGTCGTACATGTGAATCCCTTCATGATTAGCTGGGCTATATAACATGTCTTTCAATCCACGTTGGCCATGTGGTTGACAAATGACAGATTGCTATCAAGTTTCTTCCCCAGGTCCCCAATTACGTCTTCTGTACTCAATGGCTTAACACCTATGTGGTACTTTGCCTCCAATGTGGAGGTGTGGGAATCTGCAATGAATATTGATACTCCCCCTCCTTTGTTGTCTGGTCCAAGTGTTGGGGCCGACAAGAATGGTAACAGGTATAACTTGTTAGTGCTTGTGTGCTCCTGGGAAACCTGAAACAGGTTTTTGTTACTGCACAGATATTGATGTCCATAATGCTAAGTAGAGTTTTGAGTGCGTGTATCCTGAGGTCCAGACTTCTGGTGTTGAGTAGCATCACTCTTAGTTCCACATCCTTTGTGATACGTATGGATGTGGGTTTGCCTTATGAGCCTTGCCTAATAAAGGCACTATGGGTGTAACAAGAGCCTCTACCAAAATCCAAAAGGCCAGGGGTGACAGGTGCAAGCTGTCCCTAGCAAAGCATCGTGGCTTGTACAGCATGTCACCCCAAGATGACAGGCATTGGCTCACCTGTGAATGACACCAGTACTTCATTCAATTGTTGAAAGGGATCATCTTGCCTTGATATTGTGGTATCATTCTTGGTGAGGGTAAGATGCTACTCAAGGTCAGGGTCATACTGTCATGGGCTACATGCTCAGAGAGCTCCTTTCTGTTTCATGTCATGTAGTCCAGGGAGGTATGTGTCAGGTCATTCACACCAGCATGGACATTGAGTGAGTCATACCTGTACTTGCCTTGGAGTTACTTGAGTGTTTGTGTTATGTGGCGGGTTGTAGTGCCCGACAGGCTGCACACTGTGACCCTCTCCTCGCTAAGCCTGGTGAACGTGATGTCAGTGTGCCTGATGATAGAGGCACCTATTACAGGTGTATGAGGTGTGTTGTTTACTGTTAAGGGCTGTGAGTGTTCAGCACATTGGCTTTGTGAGATATGTGTTGCATGTGTTTGTTTCTGTGGTAGTGGTTGCTTGGGTGTCCGCTTTGGAGGTCTCTGCTGCGTAGGCAGATCTGTAGTCTGAGCCACCGAGTATGTTGTTGTTGTGTGATTATGTGTTAGTTTTGCTGTCGTGGTAGGTCTATGTGAGACTGGAAGTGTAGTGAGTGTGGTTTCCTTCTCCACCTGACTGGTTATGGCAGTATTGAGTAGAGAGAGCCTAGCCTCCAGTTTGGTATATGGTTGCATCACTCACATGTGTTTGAATTTGTTGTTAGGAGGAGGTGGTCACTGCATGCGTGACATTGCGAATGCTATTCGTAACTTCACAGATGTCGTTGACTGACGTTGTGGGGACATACAACAGCTGCTCCACAACCAGATGTCCATGGGCCAGGGCGATGGTGTGCGTTTGCGACATTGACATGGCCGTATGCCGGCAAGAGCACCAGCTGGCAGTGGCTGCAGATGACAACAGGCCCACTCATGCACCTCAAGTGCCAGCACCAGCCCCAGCAATGCTGGTTCTGTGCTGTCATCAGGACGCCCCAGGAGACCACGTGCACGTGGCTCTGGACAGTCCCAACAGGGAACTGTGTCCAGTCAACACACCCCCGCTTCCGATGACAGTACCCAGTCTGGGTTAGTACCGGATACGGTCCGTAGCACCCCTGCCAGGCACAGGTACCGTGTCCGTGCCCACAGACACTGATCTGGATGACCTGACAGGTGCAGTCTGTGGCTGTCCACAAAACCCTGTACATGGCAGCCATTATGTGGGTCTGTGTGCGTGCTTACACACATGCAGAAATTTAACACCTAGGGCAAACACATACACACACACACTGCACCAACACTGGTCCACCCTGTACTGCTGCCCCTCACAAACACACATACACACACATGTCAATTGGTGTTACCAGTGGCTGGCTTGGGCATACCTAACCCACACCCTGTGCATATGATGACACTGTGCCACCTCCTGCATACTACAACATTGTTGCAGGAAAAGATAAACACGTTGCTGATGCACAGGGTGACTACATAGATGTGTATTAGTAGTAACATGTTGGTAACTGTTCACTGTTCCACTATGATTGTGTGTATATCCCAGCATTCCTGCTGCAGTAACTGTATGAATGTCCTGAATTGTTATCTGCACCCATACTACTTACCAAAGTGTACCAGCTGCACACCATCACATGCTACCATTGACTATGGGAATGTGCATCATGTGCTGTTATGTAGATTCAGCTATATGTATCTGTTCTGTCACACATGCATTTACACACACCCTGCTACCCCCACACATGCACATGCTCACCTGCCATTCCCATTATTTATTACCCTACATGAGTAGCTGTCTATACATGACAGGTACACATTTGAAAAGTGCACTATGTGGATTACTACTGATTTCCTCCTCTCTACCTGTACTCACAGGGTGCAGGCAACCTCATTAGTTTAAAAGTGTAATGTGCATCAGGTACTGTGGTACCCTGATTGCCACATCAAACATGTTTTCCATACGGAAATGCACACACAGAAACATCCCACATCCACACATTTGCCACATTCAGGCTTCAAAACACTATACTAGGTATATTCTGGTACATGTGCGTGTTACAGTAGCATGTAGCACTATACTGAGTACTGGCAGTTGTCTGTTGTCATGTTGTTTGTATAGAGTAAAAGGATTGTTCGTTTATCCTACTTCATTTTGTGGACATTACTTGAAGAAGTGTTACCTTACATGCGTTATTGGTACCAACACCTTCTCTTTTGTTGTTTTGTTTGTATAGGGTGCTGTCAACATCACTGTTTGTTAAGGGAAATGTGCACCCTGTAGTGCATAGCCCCATTTGGCAAAAGCCACATCCCACCCCCACCATTGTGCACACACACTAACCCCATCCACAGTAAAACACATACTTTCCATTTGCAAGATTCAAACCCCTACCTAACTGTGTTATGACACTAGAGGCAGACACATTAGCAGAGTGTGCTATTTGCATTAATGGGAGAAATCCTTTCTAATGCTGTACTTAGAGGGTGCTGACATCATCTGTGTTTAGAAAGAGGGATGTGCACCCTGTAGTGTGTTCTCCCAGTTGGCAAAAGGCACTTTTCCCTCACAGCATTATGCACACACACAAACCCCTCTCATACTAACACACATACATTCTCTTTGCAGGATTCAAACCCCTACCTAACTATGTTATGACACCAGTGAAAGACGCATTAGCAGAGCACGCTATACGAACTACTGGGGAACTTTAAGTCAGGTAATATAGTTATAGAGTGCTGACATCATCAGTGTTTCAAAAGGGGAATCTGCATCCTGTAGTGTACTGTCACAGTTGCTAATAGGGGCATTTCCCACACACACATCAATGTGTTTGAGGTTTGCATATGTGGGGGATCCAGTACTCCAGTGTGATTAGTATATGGTTCGATTGCAACAATGAGGGATATACTTCAAGTGGTGAGCATTTTGTACTCATGTTTGTGATGATCAGGTCTAGTATATCTGCCCCTCTTGTGGGAAAGTGAACTACCTGTTCCATAGCTAAAGAGTGTCTGAACTATGGGAACCCTAGAGCTTGGGTATTGTGGCTTGAGTAATGTTCACAGTCTATGTTTGGGTAGCTGACGTCACCCAGTATGATGGTGTTTGCAGAGAAATCTATACTCTCCTGTGTCAGCATGAAGGCTGTGTGGGAGTCCTGAGTTTGAGAGGGTGCTGTAAGAGCTCTTCTGTGTCTCTTTCCATGTGGTCCAGGGAGGTACATATCAGGTTGTTCACACCAGCATGGACAATGACTGCCTCACACTTGTACTTGCTGTGGAGTGACCTGTGTGCTTGTGTTATGTGGCACATTCTATCACCCGACAGGTAGCTAAATGTGACCCTCACCTTGCTCAGTCTGGAGGGCGGGACGTCAGTCAACAGCTCATGTCAAGCACGTTCACACTCCTCATAAATGATGTGGAAACATTCAAAGCCCCCAGGCCTGTTGAAAATATGGACCAGACTGCAGATACCTGTATAAAGGCATTCTATGGACACATTCAGGAATGCATGGATCATGCAATCACATATGAAAGCAAGACCCAATCCTCCAAAGGCAGACGTCCTGTGTGCTGGACACCAGCCATAAACAAACTATACAATAGAAGGATGAAGCCACTACATGATACAACAAACTCCCAAAATGTGAAGGCATCACTGATGAGTATTAGAAGACAACTACAGGCACTCATAAGATTGTCTAAGGCCATCTTTGAGAGAAGATTCCACAAGACACTGAGGATAATCACAAGGCTTTCTGTAGTTATGTTAGGAACCTGGGTGGTAATACCCAGATATGCTCAGAGGTAGTCCAAGATGTCACACGAAATACCAAACACACAGACATTGCCATCATCCTAGTGGACAGGTTCACTGCTACCTTCTCCCCCCCCACCACACCAAAAGGGCATATATGTCTCCCAGCAGAGTGCTGCCCCCCCTGACATCCCAGATGCTCAGGTAAGAGCTGCCCTCTCCAAAGCAATAAACACTGCATCAATGGGACCAGACAGTGTCCCAGGCTGTGTCCTACATGAACCCCAAGAAGAGCTACACCCAGACATAACACTACTGTTCAATCCCAGCCTCACTACACGATATGTGGCCAAAGAGTGGCGTACAGCAACAGTGGTCCCTCTACATTCAGATGGTGCCTTAACGGATCCTGGACACTATTCACCCCATACGTCTGAATAGCTTGGTCTGCAAAGCTATGGCAAGGATCATCATGAACCTCATATATATAGATATTGGGGACCTACAGACATGTCACCATACACAGTTTGGCTTTCTTAATGGCAGATCCTGCCTCTCAAACCTGTTTGATTTCTTTGAAACAGTCACCAAGGCCACTGTCAAGGGGAAGGTGGTCTACACAGCCTACCTGGACCTTGCATAAGCCTTTGATACAATACCCCAGTTGTGCATTCTAGGGAAGCTCACCAGTGTACATATTAACCCCTATGTCACTACGGATATTGCACAGTGTCTCAAGGGCAGAACACACATGGTTAGAATCGCTGGAGCCATGTCAGCCTCCAAACCAGTTACAAGTGGTGTCCCACAAGGCTCAGCCCTGGGATCTGTCATTTTCATTATATATTTATCAGAGGTACAGGCCAACATGGAAGTACTGTGGCTGAGCAAGTCGCAGATGACTGCAAACCGGACGCCATAATCAACTCTCCAGCTAACACACGCATCCTCCAAAAGGGCCTCTTGCAAACACACGACTTGTGCCACAGCCATGGCCTCAAGCTGAATGCCAAAAAGCGTATAGTCATCCCCTTTGTCAAACACAAAGTGACCACAAAGTACCACATATGTGTTAATCCATTAAGTGCAGATGAAGGAATTATGGACCTTGGTGTACACAGGTTGATACCATTCTACCATTTGACAACAACATGGACAAAGTGGTTAGGAAAACATTTTATATGGGCCACATCATCATGATGGGATTCACATGTAGATCAGGGGAGGACATTGTGCCTCTTTACTCATCCCTCATCATGCCCATAATTGACTACAATGACCCTGTCGGCATGCACCTTACCAGATACCTGCAGCAACTGGAAAGACCACATACGTACCTCAACAAGAGGATCAAAGGGCTCAAACAGATGCCACATACTGACTGGTTAAAGACACAGCAGCTCTACTCAGTAGCATACTGCCTCTTCATAGGCAATCTGTGCCTGACATATGAAGCCATGTCAAACCCTGACTTAATGGCCATGCTGCACCTCAGAATATCCAGATCCCATCAGGATACACACTGGAAAGACTTGAACCTCAGGAGTGATATACATAGCACATGCTGGAGGGACACATTCAAAACTCAGAGGCTCCCTTCATTCTGGAATATTATCCCAATAGAGGCTAGGCAGAGTCACTCAGTGACTATCTTCAAGAGTGATATTAATGACTGGATGTGACATTGTAGGTTTACCCTGGGTATCACTTATGTGTCACTGTTAGGCAGAGGCACAGTATACTAACCTTGGAAAAGGGCATAGCAAGATAGATTTACAACGTATGGTGAAAGCCACACACATTCTGGCTAGGTGTATAAATGCCCTAGGGCAGATATCCTTGTATGAACCTATGGACCTATGTATCTTGTTCACCATTGGCCCTATGTGCTGTTAATCACCAATGCAATCTCAATACTATGGTAGCATGTGCAAAGGTCAGTTGTCAGCCACCTCTATGGTACAGTTGTGGAATATGTGAGTCATGTAGTAATGTCATAGCTGCCACATGTACACAGTCAACCCTATCCCCTACCCATGGATGTACAACACATGTATGAGATGGAAACACATGGCCAAACTGTGGACTAAGCACTCTGAACCCAGTACTGGCATAACCTGTCAGGTGGCATGAAATACTACAGTGACTGCAATACCAGTCTGATGTGGACCTACACTGACAGCAATACAAGCACGGAAACACACCGGGCCATTTGTGGAGCCTAAGGATAGCATCCTGCATGACTGGCAGACACCTCTGCAGCTGGCACACAGGCATACGTTAGGCCTGCACACAGCACGCATAACACATAGCACACAAATCCTGTGTGCCAAACAAGCACAGTCTGTACAGCTATACAACACTACTGCTGCGGTTGTGTTAGGTACTTTAATTGTCCAGTACAGTAAGGACATGCTCACCAGGCTGGACAAGGTGAATGTCACAGTGATATGCTCATGGGGCACTATGGTCCACCACATAACACAAGCATACAGGTCAGTCAGATGCATGGACACATATGACTCAGTCATTGTCCATGCCACTACAGCTGATGTGTGATGTCCCTCACTGGGATACATGATAGGGAACATGGAAGGGATCATTGAGCAAGTGACACAGGCTGGTAGAACCCTGACCTTGGCTGGCATCAGACCCTCACCAGGGATGCTGACATATTACTGAATGCTGATGAATTACTGTAGCTACAACACCCTAGCTGAATGGTTCTTAGCATGCGGTCACTGCATTGCTATGGAACAACGTCTTACCACTCCCACAACAGGTGAAGACATGCAGCACCTGTTCATCAACAACATGTAGACTATATGCCCCAGACCAGGTGTGTATCCCTCACTACTAGGCTGATAGCATCTACATCTCGCACTGTATATACACATCCCACATGCAGCACCTGCACAGAAGACCACAGTCATAATGTTACCCTGTGCAAATACCATGTATTCACATGTGGCAGGCATCACACATGGTAACTATTGAAGGTCACAGGTACATATGTGTATTTGGCACACACATACATCATGTGTGCATTCCCATAACTGGTTTAATCAATGTCATGCATTATTGTGAGAGACAACCCGCACACATGGGCATTCTGTGTGGGCAAAACACACATGACATCTCTGTAATCAAAAGCCATAAATAATTGTGATATCGTTTAGAAAGGGGTATGTGCATCCTGTAGTGTGTTTTCCCTGTTGCCAAAAGGGATATTTCTTTCATACACACTTACTGGATTCAAACCCTTACCTAACTATGTTATGACACTAGAGATGGACGCATTAGCAGAGCGTGCTATTCGCATTACTGGGAGATTTTCTTTCTCCTGATATACATATAGGGTGCTGACATCATCAGAGTTTAGAAAGGGGAATGAGCATCCTGTGGTGTGTTTTCACAGTTGCCAAAAGGGATGTTCCTTTCATACACACACACTTACCCCCCCTTCACACACACTTGCCACTTGCTGGATTCAAACCCCTACCTAACTATGTTATGACACTAGAGATGGACGCATTAGCAGAGCGCGCAATTCGCATTACTGGGAGATTTCCTTTCCCCTTATATACTTATAGGGTGCTGACATCATCAGAGTTTAGAAAGTGGAATGAGCATCCTGTGGTGTGTTTACACAGTTGCCAAAAGGGATGTTCCTTTCATACACACTTACACACACTTACTCCCCTTCACACACACTTGCCACTTGCTGGATTCAAACCCCTACCTAACTATGTTATGACACTAGAGACGGACGCATTAGCAGAGCGCGCTATTCGCATTACTGGGAGATTCCTTTTCTCCTGATATACGTATAGGGTGCTGACATGATCAGTGTCTAGAAAGGGGAATGGGCATCCTCTGGTGTGTTTTCACAGTTGCTAAGAGTAACATTTGGACTAAGTGTGTGAGCATGCCCAGGTCAGCCTTCCCATGGCATGTTGTGTGAAAGATGTCTCATTTATCTATAAGTGTGTGAGCATGCCCAGGTCAGCCTTCCCATGGCATGTTGTGTGAAAGATGTCTCATTTATCTAAGTGTGTGAGCATGCCCAGTGTGAGCTTTCCATATGTTGAACTCTGCAGCCCATCACATTTGTGGATGAGTGTGACCTTCAACAAATATCTCCAGTTTATGGTTGTGTGTTCTGTGTCATGTTGTGTAGTTACTGTCCAAATGCTTTTTGTGTGAACACAACAGGGATTATACTGTGCCTGCAGGTTTTGCATGGGATACTTTGCATACAATTGTCAACATCCGTTCATATTGACCTAACACTGTAGTACTGTATAGTGTAGTGGTTCAGTACTTTCACTGTGGTGGACAGTATCCTGGGCTTTAGTCCTATCACTGCTTTACATTTCCATAGTGTGCACAACAGCCTGGTTAGGGTCCAGTTGTGCACATCTGCACAAAGGCAGTGCCTCTACAGACCCTGGTAATTACCACCCCATAAGCTTAACAAGTCTAATCTGCAAAGCTATGGAGAGGATCATAATGGAGCTCATAAACAAAGATATAGGGGACATGCAGACATTGGACCCGTCCCAGTTTGGCTTGGTCAAGGGCAGATCATGCCTTTTGAACTTGGTTGACTTCTTCAAAACAGTCACTAAGGCCATTGCTGAGGGAAGGGCAGTCCATACAGCCTACCTTGACCTTGCAAAGGCTTTCGACACAATACCCCACTCGGGTATTGTAGAAAAGCCTACCAACCTAAATGTAAACCCATATGTCACAAGTTGGGTTGCAAACTGGCTTAAGGACAGGACCCACAGGGTTAGAGTTGCTGGCGCTATGTCAGACTCCAAGCCGGTCACAAGTGGTGTCCCACAGGGCTCAGTCCTTGGCCCCCTATTGTTCGACATCTACTTCTCAGAGGTACAGGCCAACATGGGAGGACTTTGGCTGACAAGGTTTGCAGATGACTGCAAACTGGGCGCCATACTGGACAGTGCATCAGACACGGATATCCTTCAGAAGGGACTCACGGACACTGATAGCTGGTGCCAGAGCCATGGCCTGATGGTAAATGCCAAAACATGTATTGTCATACCCTTCGGGAAAAGCAAGGTAACCCCAAGCTACCATATAGGTGGCAATCCTGTAAGCACAGAGGAGGTTATCATGGACCTGGGGACCCAGGTTGACAGTGGCCTTTCTCCTGACACTCACGTTGCTAACATGGCTAGAAAGACCTTCTACATTGCCCACCTGATCAGGAAGGGATTCACATCCAGATCTAGTGAGGTCATTGTTCCCCTGTACTCTTCACTTATCAGACCAATGATCGAGTACAATGCCCCATTCTGGATGTATCTCACCCAACATCTGCAGCAATTGGAGAGACCCCAAAAGTCCCACACCAAAATGATAAAGGGTCTCCAACATCTGTCATATGCTGCCAGATTGAAGACACTCCAGCTCTATTCAGTCACATACCGTCTGCTCAGAGGTGACATGTGCCTGACATGCAAGGCCATGTCCAACCAGGAAGTAATGGACATGCTCCACCTCAAAATCACCAAATCCACCAGAACCACTAGGGCAAGTGACTTAAACCTTAGCAGGGATATAAGTAGGACATATTGGAGGGATAGATGTACCACTCAGAGACTCCCTATGCTGTGGAATACAATCCCGGTCCATGTGAGGCAGAGCACCTCACTGGCTCTGTTCAAGGGGAATCTTTACCTGTGGATGGGAGATCATAGGTTTACCCCGGGGATTGTCTCTGTGTCACTGCTGGACAGAGGCACAACAAACTAATGGGCACAGTATTGTTTCCATATAAGGGGTGGCATATGCCACAAAACTCTGGACTGGGCTTATAACTGCCTTAGGGCAGATAGCCTAGTATAAACCTATGAACCTATCTGACCATGTTGCATTATGTTCGGATATGAACTACTTACAACAGCCTCATCCAACATCAGTAGTGTATTCCACAACATAGGTGTACATGGGCAAACACTACTGATGTGCCCTAGGCCATTTCTAATGCTAGTCAGAGAGTGTGTTTGTCCTTCGACACATTGTAAGTGTAGTTTGCCATGACATATGTCTTGTTTATTATACTGTGCCTCTGTCTACCTGTGACATAACATTGATACCCAGGGTAAACCTACCATCTCCCATCCACTCATTAAGATTCCTGTTGAGGAAAATCAATGAGTGACTCTATGGATAACCTGTACTGGTAGTTTACTCATGCGTGGGGGTGGCTTCTGTGTTATGGATAATGCAGTACAGCTTGTCCTATGTATGTCAGTGCTGGGGTTCAGGTCCCTCATGTGCATAGCTCACTGCCATTCAGATTGTACAAGGTGCAGCATGTTCATTGATTCCAGCTTGGACATGGCTTTCTACATCAGGCACAGCTTGTGTCTGGGTGGCCAGCATGGCAGTGTGTGGAGTTGCACTCTGTTTAATCAGGCGACACATTACATGTGTTCCAGCTCTTTGATACTCCTGGTGAGGTACTGTTGTGGACTTTACAGTTGATGGAGGTGTCTGCTGAGGTACACCCCACAGGGGCTGTTGTGGTCATTTGTAACGCTGATGAAGGATAACTGCAGAACCACAATGACCTCCCCTTATCTAGATGTCATAACCTTCATGATTAGGTTGGTATATGGATTGTTTCTGTTAACACTACAGCCACATGTTTGTCCTATGCAGGATATCAATCACCTTGTGTACCCAGGTCCGTCATTACATGTGAAGTATGTAATGGGTTAACACCTATGTGGTAATTGGTGGTCACTTACTGTATATCCACAGAGGTTGACTATACAGTTTTCTCCATTTCACATGCTGACATGGCTATGGCACCGGTTGTCTGTTTCTATGTGGCCCTTTTGTGGGATGCTTGTGTCAGCTGGAGTGTCAGATATGTTAGGCGGTATGTAGTCCTCTGCAAACATGTTCAGGCACAGTCCTTACATGTTGGCCTGTACCTATGGGGCATATATACCAGACAGGGAAGGTCCCAGGACCAAGCTTTGTGGGATACCTGTTATATGTGGTTTGTAGTCTGACATGGCTGCAGCATGTCTGGCCATGTCAGTTCTGTCGTTGGTCTGGTTTGCAACCCCTCTAGTGACATTGGGGTGTATATATAAGCTGGTGAGCATATCTATATTGAACACGTAGGGTATTGTATGGAAGGCTTTGCAAGGTCCAGCTACACTGTGTGGACCACATTGCCCTCATCAGTGACTTCAATCACTGTTTCAACTGAGTCACACATGTTTAGGGGTGGGGTCTGCACGTCATAAACCCACACTGGGTAGGGTCGGGTGTCAGTAGATCCCCAGTATCGTTATGTCTGCAGTACATGCTGTTCCTTTCCATAGCTGTGCAGACCAAGCTTCTCAGGATTCTGTGGTGGTTGTTTTTAGTATCCATTCAGGCGACACCTTTCTTGAGAACACCCACTGTTGTTGTACACTGCTCTTTGGATACATATCCTGTGGTAAGGCTGACATAATGTCAGGGAGGCAGCAGTCTGCTGGGAAAGATATTTGGCATTATGAGGGGGGCGGGTTTGCACTGCACCTGTCAGGATGTATGCTGGCAATACGTGTGTGTGTTTGGTATGTTTGTAATATTTGTGTGATCCAGAGCAGATCCAGGAATTCACAACACGCTTACTACCATCAGTTGCAGCAGCCTTGGGGTTATCCTTAGTGTCCTGTACAATTTGTATCATAATAGGTTCATAGGTTCATACTAGGCTATCCACCTTAGGGCATTTGTAAGCCTAGCCACAGTGCATGTGGCTTTTGCCACCCCTTGCTATGTGAATATTATGGCCACTTATGATTTACTTAGCTGTGCCTCTGTCTGGATATGACACAGTAAAGACCCCCAGTGTACACCTACAATTATCCATCCATTTTGCTAACTTCCTGTTGAAGAGTGTCAGTGAGGGTCTCTGCCTAACATGTAGTGGTATTCTGTTCCAGGGTGTGGAGAGACTCAGGGTTAGGTATCTGTCCCTCCAGCACATCCTATTTGATTATGTGTTAAGGTTGACATCTCTGACTCACACAGCTCCGATGGCTTTGATTTTTCTGGGGTGGAGCATGTCCATTACCTCTGTGTTGGACATGGACTTGTACAACAGACATACAATGCCTCTGTGTTGGCAGTATGTGACTGCATTCGGCTGTGGTGTCTACAGCCAGGCAGCATATGAGATATACTTGAGACCCTTTCTGACTCTTTCTGAGGTACCTTTGAGGTCTTTCATAGGTTCATACTAGGCTATCTGCCCAAGGGCATTTATAAGCCTAGCCCATAGTTATGTGGCTTTCGTCACCCCTTTAGTTTGAATAAAACTATGCCTATTATTTTGCTGTGCCTCTGTCAAGCAGTGACACTGAAGTAATCCCTGGGGTATATCTGCGATCTCCCATCCATTGGTCAAGATTCCTCTTGAACAAGGCCAGCGAGGTGCTCTGCCTCACATGTACCGGGATTTTGTTCCACAGCACAGGGAGTCTCTGGGTGATGAATTTGTCCCTCCATCACGTTCTATTAATAACCGTGTCAAGGTTTAAGTCTCCGCCTTGTGGTTCTGAGGGATCTAGATTTTTGAGGTGAAGCATATTCATCAAATCTGGGTTTGACATGGCCTTATATGTCAGGCACAGGTCACCTCTGAGCAAGCGGTATGAGACTGAATAGAGCTGGAGTTCTTTCAGTCGGGCAGCATAAGACATATTTTTGAGACCCTTTATCCTTTTGGTGAGGAACTTTTGGGGCCTTTCCAGCTGCTGCAGGTGTCGGGTCAGATACATTCCGAATGGGGCATTGTACTCAATCATAGGTCTAATGAGTGATGAGTACAGGGGGACGATGACCTCCCTTGATCTAGATGTGAATCCCTTCATGATCAGGTGGGCAATGTAGAAGGTTTTCCTAACTACTTTAGCAACATGAGTGTCAAATGAAAGGCTACTGTCAACCTGGGTCCCCAGATCCCTGATGACTTCTTCTGTGCTGATTGCCACCTATATGGTAGCTAGGGGTAATCTTGTTTCTCCCGAAGGGTATGACTATGCATTTCTTGGCGTTTAACTTTAGGCCATGGCTCTGGCACCAGTTATCCATTTCTGTGAGGCCCTTCTGAAGGATATCTGTGTCAGATGTGTTTTCGACTGTGGCGCCCAGTTTGCAGTCATCTGCAAACTTTGTCAGCCATAACCCTCCTGTGTTTGCTTGTACTTCAGAAAAGTAGATGCCGAACAAGAGTGGACCCAGGACTGAGCCCTGTGGGACACCACTTGTGACAGGCTTTGAGTCTGACATGGCTCCAGCAACTCTGACCCTGTGGGTTCTGTCACTTAGCCAGTTTGCAACCCATCTTGTGATGTATGGGTTTACATTCAAGTTGATGAGTTTTTCGATGATACCTGAGTAGGGTATTGTGTCGAAGGCCTTTGCCAGGTCGAGGTAGGCTGTATGGACTGCCTTTCCCTCATCAATGGCCTTGGTGACTGTCTCGAAAAAGTCAACCAAGTTTAAAAGGCATGATCTGCCTTTGACAAAGCCAAACTGGGTTGGATCCAAAGTCTGCAAGTTCCCTATGTCTTTATTTATGAGTTCCATTATGATCCTCTCCATGGCTTTGCAGATAAGGCTTGTCAAGCTAATGGGACGGTAATTACCAGGGTCGGTAGAGGCACCGCCCTTGTGAAGTGGGACCACAGTCGCCGTGCGCCACTCCTTGGGTACGTATCCTGAGGTGAGGCTAAGATTAAACAGCTGTCCTAACTGCGGGTTTAATTTCTCATTGAGTTCATGGAGCACACAGCCGGGGACACCATCCGGTCCCATGGATGCTGTGTTTTTTGCCTTGGAGAGGGCTTTTCTCACCTGGGCGTTGGAGATGTTTGGGGGGCTACAATCCTCTGGTATAGATATCTCTCCTTTGGGAGAAGTTTACACTGAACCTGTCAGCCAGTATGTTGGCAATGTGTGTAGGTTCAGTAATTTTCACATCATTTTGAACTAATTCTGAGCATATCTGGGAGTTTCCTCCTAGGTTTCTAACATAGCTAAAGAAGGCCTTATGATTGTCTTTTTGAGTCCTTGGTGATTTTTCTCTCAAAATTTGCCTTGGATGATTTTATGAGAGCTCTTAGTTTTTTACTTATAATGATCAAAGGTGTCTTACCTTTCAGGGATTTTGCTCTATCTTGTAGTAGCTTCCTCCTTTTGTTGTAGAGCTTGTTTATGGCTGGGGTCCACCAGACTGAACGCTTGCCTTTGGTACAAAGAGTCTTAGTTTTGTTTGGGATTGCCTGATCCATGCAGTCCTGTAGGTGCTGGTAGAAGGCATTTGTAAGTGATTCAGTGGTTTGAGTAATGTTTACCACTGGCTCAGGGGCCTTAAATGAGACCACGCTAGTTTTTAGAAGTGTGAAGTCGGCTTTTGAGAAGGTTTTCACTGTGGTCTTTTTTATTTCAGGTGGGGGCGGGATGAGGACCTCCAGCGAGATTAGTTTATGATCTGATCTCACCAGTGAGGGGTATACTTCCGGTGTTGAACATTGTGATCCCATGTTCGTGATGATGAGATCAAGTATGTTTTCTCCTCTTCTGGGGATGGTGACTAGTTGTTCCATGGCATTTGAGTTTATGAACTCCAGGAACCTTTGGGCTAGAGTGTTTGGGCTTGAGTAGTGTTCCCAGTCTATATTAGGGTAGTTGAAATCACCTAGTATGATGGTGTTTGGAGATACATTTATCCTCCAATGTTTTCAGGAAGGCCATGTGAGGTTCCTGAGTTTGAGAGGGTGGCCTGTAACATGCTACAAATTGCAGAGCAGTCTTGCCTATGGTTAATTGCACCTGGATGGTCTCCGATGCATCGTCGCTGCCACCAACCTTGAGGTGTGGGTGTCCTTTATGAATATGGACACCCCCCCTCCTTTCTTGGTGTTGTCCGGATTTTGGGGCTGGAACGCATGATATGAGGTGAAACCTGATAGTGCTGGGGTGCTCTCAGGAGCCTTGAACCAGGTTTCTGTCACAGCACAGACATCGATGTTCTCCATACTGAGAAGGGCCTCGAAAAGTGCATCTTGAAATTGAGACTTCTGGCATTGAGCAGCATTACCCTTAGTTTTTTCCTTTTTGTGTTCTAGGGTGGTAGGTTTAGAATTTGAGCCTTGCCTAAAAAGGCACTATGGGGTGGCAAGAGCCTTTGCCAATATCCGGAAGCCTAGGGTGACAGGTGCAAGCCATCCCTTGAAGCAGCGTGGCTTGTCCAGCATGTCATCCCAGGCAGACAGACATTGATCCCTTTGAATGACACCAGAATTTAAGCCAATTATTAAAGCTGATCATCTTATCACTGTATTGTGGCATCATTCTAGGTGAAGGTAGGATACTGCTCAAGGTCAGGGTCATACCTGCCTGGGCTACATAATCAGAGAGCTCCTCAATGTCTCTTTTCATGTAGTCCAAGGAGGTACGCCTCAGGTCGTTGACACCAGCGTGGACAATGACTGAGTCGTACTTGTACCTGCTGTTGAGAGACCTGAGTGCTTGCGTTATGTGGCGGATTCTAGCCCGACAGGCAGCTTACTGTGACCTTCTCCTTACTCAGTCTGGTGAGCGGGACGCCAGTGTGTCTGACTATGGAGTCACCTATGACAAGTATGTTTGGTGTTGTATTTGGCCTTAAGGGCAGTGACTGCTTTGCACACTGATTTTGTTGTTTATGTGTTGTTTGTGTGGTGTATTGAGTTTGCAGTTGCTTGGGTGTCTGCTTTGGAGGCCTCTGCTGTTTAGGTAAATTTTACTCAGAGCCTCCGAGTATGTCTTAGTGTGTTTATGTGTTTGATTCAGTGGTGTGGTCGAGTTATGTGAGACTGGTATTGTGGTGTGTGTAGTTGCCTTCTCCTCCTGCCTGGTCTTGCCAGTCCTGAGTTGAGAGAGCTCAGCCTCCAGTCTGGCTAAATAGCTGCATCTCTCACAAGTGTTAGTGTTACGTGGGAGGAGGAGAGGGTTGTCCGTGTACATGAGGCAATTGTAACATTGTCTCAGAATTCCCAGATTCACCAACTGGGCAGGAGAGGACGCCAGCATCTGACCCTTCGACATGCTAGAAAGAATTATGAGTTGGTATGAGACAGAAAAGTAGTGGGCTTAGCAGGGAAGTGGGCACTCCTGGGGGGTTTTGCTAGTGAGATTTGTATAATGTAGGAGTGCTTGACCTGCAAAGAGAATGCTTATAAGACAAGGGATATGCTTATAAGACAAGTGCTGAGCTTTTTGAGAAGAAAAAGCTATTTGGAACAAGTGTTGCACTTTTTAGTGAAGGTGTAAACTGTTTAGGTTCCTAACAGAGCAGTTCTAAGGGTAAAATTGAAGAACAGACTTTCTGGAGCCAGAAAGAGTTTAACCTTGTTTAACTGGCGCTGCCCGATGCTGCTCTAGTGGCAACTCAGCTAAAGCACGTTAAAGCGTGCTTGATAGCAGGGGCTGGAAAGAAGCAGGAATAGACCCAAAATGGACAATAAAACTACAGTTTCAAGTCAGTAACCACCTCTACGGGGGCAGGGAAGCTGCTCAATGTTATTCACTGCCACTGATCACAGGGAGACCCTCCTTCAGCCCAAGCAAAAATGGCCTCACAGAAACTTTCAAACAGTTCAGGAACAGCAAGCCTGTAACTGAACTTTTTAACTCTCAGAAAAGTGGGAAAAAGAAAGATTTTTTTTTTTTTTTTGTTTTTTTACAGAGATAGCAGAGGTTCACAAGTAATATCAAGTTATAACAGTGCAGTAAATGACCCCACACAAGAGTGCTAGGTCAAGGACAGAAAATATGCAAGTTTTAAGAAAAAAACGATTTAAAATTAAGTGCAAACAGGAAATTCAGCAAACAGCTTTTGGTTGTGCTCTAAATACAGCTACTAATACAGAAATCAAGTTTAACAAGCCAGAAAATGCTCAAGCTAGGCAGCTATGCAGAAAAACTTAGCAAATAAACAGAGAAAAAATACTTAAAATCTCAAAAGTGGCTCCCTTCTTCTCTCAGCGTTTTTTCCTCTTGGAGGGTGCTTCACCAACAGTCAACAAGCCTGAAAAGACGCCCAAACCTCGAGGCAACTAGGTTTTAAGAGAGGAAGATGAAGGAGTTTTGGAAATGACCCCTAGTGGCCAATAAAACTACAGTTTCAAGTCAGTAACCACCTCTACTTTCTTCTAACTTCTGCAGGTGCCAGGTAATGTACATCCCACATGAGGCATTGTATTACAATATGGTCTGATAGGGGAACAGTATAGGGGCACAATGACCTTTGTTGACGTAGATGTGAATCCTTTCATGATACAGTGTCCAATATAGACAGTCTTCCTAGACAAATTGGCGATGTGGCTGTCACATAACAGGTGACTGTCCACTTGTATCACTAGGTCCCTGATTAGCTCTATTCAGTCACATACCGTCTGCTCAGAGGTGATCTGTGCCTGACATACAAGGCCATGTCCAACCCGGAATTAATGGACATGCTCCACCTCAAAAAATCCAAATCCACCAGAGCCACGAGAGCAAGAGACTTAAACCTCAACACGGATAAAAATAGGACGTGCTGGAGGGACAGATTCATCACCCAGAGACTCCCTACACTATGGAACAGAATTCCAGTCCATGTGAGGCAGAGCCCCTCACTGACTCTGTTCAAGAGAAATCTTGACGAGTGGATGGGAGATCGTAGGTTTACCCCGGGAATCATCTCTGATCATCTCTGTATCACTGCTGGACAGAGGCACAGCAAACTAATGGGTATAGTATTCTCATCCTAAGGGGTGGTGAAAGCCACACACACTCTGGCTAGGCTTATAAATGCCCTAGGGCACATAGCCTAGTATGAACCTATGAACCTATGAACCTATGAACTCCTTCCACACATAATGGTTTACCACCTATGTGGTAATTTGTGTGTACCTTGTTTTGTATTTGGTAGTACATTCATACTGTCCACTGTCTTCAGGACAGTTTGGTGGGGTGGGGTTCCTGTGTGTGAGAGTGTGGTCTGTAGCATGCTACAGACTGTACAGCAGTCTTGCCTACAGTTAGTTGCACATGGGTGGACTCCAGTGACATAAGCATTGTCAGTTAACTGGACGTATGGCTGTCTGTGCTGAATATGGATACTCACCCTCCTTTTATGTTTTGTTACAGGTTTTGTGGCCATAACACATGATATGTGGTATTACCTGGTAGTGCTGGTGTGCTGTCATGAGGCTTGCAGCAGGTTTGTATCACTGGACAGACATCAATGTTCTCCATACTGGGGAGGGCCTCAGTAGCATGCATATTGAGGTTTACACATCTGGCATTGATCAGCATTACCCTTCTGTTTCTTTCCAGTTTTGTGTTCTATGGTGGTGGGTTGCTCTTTTCCGCCTTGACTACGGGAGAATCTCTGTAGTTTGAAAAAGCCTTAGGCAATATCCAGATGCTCATGGGTAACAGGTGCAAGCCATCCCTGGGAAAGCAGCATGTCTCACTATGGAATCACCTATTACAACTGTACCAGGCATGTTGTTTCTCCTTCTGTCCTGTGACTGTTTGGCACACCAGCTTTGTGTACTATGTGTTACATGTGCTATGTCTGGGGTTTGTTTTATTGGGTGTCTGCTTTGGAGGCTTGTGTTGGTGTTGTGTGTTTGTAATTAGGGCCTCTGGGAATGTTTTTGTGTTTATGTGTTTGGTTTATAGTCGTTGTAGGTCTATGTGGGACTGGGTTTGTGGTGTATGTGGTTACCTTGTCCTCCTGACTACTTTTGACAGTACTGATTTGGGGGTGCTCAGGCCCCGGTTTGGCTACCTGGTTGCTTCTATCACATACATTTGTATTTACTGGGGTGAGTTGTTGTTGTGTGTGTACTTAGGACAGGTGTCACATTGCCACTGGATTCTTAGTGGATTGTATGTGTGGACACATTTTATTGCCATACTAGTGATCACTGATTACTTCACTTTTTATGTTTGATCTATCATGTGGTAGCTTCCTCATTCTCTTCAATGGTTTAGTAATTGCTGGAGTCCAGCATGCCAGATGCCTGGGTGTATGGCATTGTGTCTTGTTGTTATTTGTGATTGCAGACTCCAAGCACTCTTGGCTGTGTTCATGGTATGCCTGTATAACATTTTCTGCTGTGTGTCCCATATTCTGGACCTGCACAGGGCTTTTCATGGATTCCACATTGGTTTGTAGGGGTGCAAGCTATGCTTTATACATGTGTTTCACTGTGGTAGTCTGGCCAGGGACTGGGGTCGTGATGTGTAACTACAGTGTGAGTACTCTATGGTCTGGTCTTACCAGTGAGGGATACACTTCTCATCTTGACATCCGGTACACATATTTCTGATTATCACATCCAGTATGCTTACCCCTCTTGTGGAAGTGTTACATTTTGCATGTCCGTTTTGTTTGATGGAATCTGGGAAATTGTCTACACTTGTGTCAGTGCTAGTATAATACAAAGAGTATAATGACAAACACCTCATAAGCTGACTTCACACTTCTTTGGACTGAGATGGTATCCGTTAAGCCCACTGGGCCAGTGGAAACCACAACACACAATGGTGACTCCTTCACAGACACTTTCTATGGACATCTCCGAGATAGCATGGACCATGCAATCACAAATAATAACATGACCCTCTCCACCAAGGGAAAGTGGCCTGTCTGGTGGACCCCAGCCATAAACAAACTGTATAACAGATGAAGGATACTAATGCAAGACAGAGCTACATCTCCTAAAGGGAAGGCAGCTGTGAGCAGCACTAGTAAAAAGCTACATTCTCTCATAAAGACATCCAAGGTCAACTTTGAGACATAAACACCAAAGACGATAAAGATAACCACACTGCCTTCTTCAGTTATGTCAGACACCTGGGTGGGAACCCTCAGATATGCTCTGAGTTGGTACACAACAACATATATTTCAGTGACCTGACAGATATTGGCAACATTCTGGCAGACAGGTTCAGTGCAATTTTGCGCCTCCCTCACCCCCAGCAGAAGATAGTTATCACAGATGAATGTAACCTCACTGTCATCTCAGATGTCCATGTGAGAGCCGCACTCAGCAAAGACAAGAACACAGCATCAATGGGACCTGATGGTATCCCCAGTTGCATGCTATGTGAACTCCAGAAGGAGCTAAACCCGTATATACAAATGCTATATAACCAATGCCTTGCTACAGGATATGTACCTGAACACTGGCGTACAGCAACAGTGGTCCGACTCCACAAAGGAGATGCCTCCACAGACCCTGGGAACTACCACCACACAAACTTAACCAGCCTTGTCTGCAAAGCTATGGAAAGAGTCATTATAGAGCTCTTAAACAGAGACATTGGTGACCTACAGACCCTTGATCCCACCCAGTTCAGCTTTGTACAGGGCAGATCCTGCCTTTTGCACCTAGTTGACTATTTTGATACTGTCAGTAGGGCCATTGATGAGGGCTAAGCGGTCCACACAGCCTACCTGCACTTGGCTAGGGCCTTTGACACAATACCCCATGCAGGCATCATAGACAAGCTCAACAGCTGAAATATAACATCATATGTCACAGGATAGTTTGCAAAATGGCTAAGAAACAGAACCCATAAAGTCGACTTTGCAGGTGCCTTGTCAGATTCAAAGCCAGTCACAACTGGTGTCCCACAAAGATCTGCCCTGGGACCCCTCTTATTTGGCATTTACTTTTCAGATGTGAAAGCAAACATAGGAGGGTTGCAGCTGACTGCAACCTAGGCACCATAGTGAATACATCAGCCGGCACACACATCCTACAGAATGCCATCACAAAGACAGATAGCTGGTGCCAGAATCATGGCCTGAAACTGACTGCAACTGATGTGTAGTCATCCCCTTTGGGAGGAACAAAGTACCCACAAATCAATACATAGACAGCAACCCACTGAGCACAGAATACAAATCAGACACCTGGGGACACATGTAGATAGTGACATCTCGTTTGACACCCATGTTGCCAAAGTGGTTAGAAAGACTTGCCCACCTTATCATGAAGGGTTTTCCATCCAGATCACAGGAGGTCATTGTACCACTATACTTCTCCCTTATCAGGCCCATGATTGAATACAAAGCCCCATTTGGTATGTACCTCACCCAGCACTTGCAACAGCTGGAGAGACCCCAAAAGTACCTTACCAAGGAGATCAGGGGTCTACAACACATGTCATATGCTTCCAGACTAAAGGAAATCCAGCTTTATTCAGTGGCATACCGCATACTTACAGGTGACCTATGCCTGACATACAAGACCATGTCCAATCAGGATGTGGTGGACATGCCCCACTGCAAGCAATCCAACTCCACCAGAACCATGGGAGCTGAAGATTTGAACCTCAGCACATACATGTATAGGACATGCTGGAGGGACAGAGTCATAACTCAGAGGCTTCTCACACTCTAGCAGAGTATCCCAGTTCATGTTAGACAGAGTCCCTCACTGACTCTCTTCAAGAGAAGTCTGGACAACTGGATGTGGGATTGTAGTTTTACCCCAGAGGTCCTCCCTGTGTCACTACTAGACAGAGGCACAGTCAAGGTATTCACTTATGTACGGGGGTCATAATGTGTCACTACTAAGTGAGAGGCACGATATTCGGAATCTATTCTGTACACTTATTACCACTATAAGGGGTGGCAATAGCCACATCACTATGGCTAGGCTTATAAATGCACTAGGGCAGATAGCCTAGTAGTAAACTATGAAACTATGAAACTATGGTGTATGTTTATTATTTATTTATTTTACATTTGTTGACCAGGATAATCCGTCTGGATACATGTCCATTTTCAGCGGAGGCTCGGGAGAAAAACTCCACATATACAAGTTTCAATATACATAAGGTATCTTTTATTACATAGGAAACATACATATTGTTATCTATTACAATGAATCCGTATGTGTAGGTATTGTCAGTCAAGCAATATAATGTGGTTTGGGGGACTTGATATCTTCCTGTCTTCCAACAGTTTTTTGTCTATTCCTTCTAGCATGTCAAGGGATCAGTTGCTAGTGTCCTCTCCTGCTCAGCTGGTGAACCTGGGAATGTTGAGGCAATGTTACAATTGACTCATGTACACAGACAACCCTGTCCTTCTCCCACAAAACACAAATGCATGCAAGAGATGCAACTATATAGCCAAACTGGAGGCTGAGCTCTCTCAACATAGGACTGGCAGGACCAGAGAGGAGGAGAAGGTGACCACACACACTACAGATCCAGTCTCACATAGCACTATCACAACTTCAAATCATACACATAAACACACAAAGACATACTCGGAGCCTCTGATCACAGATCTACCATAACAGCAGAGGCCACCAAAGCAGACACCAAAACAACTGCCTCCACAGGGCACAGCACATGCAACACATAGACCACAGAGTCAGTGTGCCAAACATTCACAGCCCTTAAGGCCAAACACAATGCCAGACACACCTGTCATAGGTGACTCCATCGTCAGACACACTGACGTCCCGCTCACCAGATTGAGTAAGGAGAAGGTCACAGTAAGCTGCCTATTGGGCGCTGGAATCCACCACATAATCCAAGCACTCAGGTCACTCAACTGCAAGTACAAGTATGACTCAGTCATTGTCCATGCTGGTGTGAACGACCTGAGATGTACCTCCCTGCACTACATGAACAGAGACATAGAGGAGCTCTCTGATTATGTAGCCCAGGCAGGTATGACCCTGACCTTGAGCAGTATCCTACCTTCACCAAGAATGATGCCACAATACAGAGACAAGATGACCAGCTGTAATAATTGGCTTAATCTATGGTGTCATTCAAAGGGGATCCAATGTCCATCTGCCTGGGATGACATGCTGGACAAGCCACGCTGATTCGCAGGGGACGGCTTGCACCTGTCACCCCTGGTCTTCCGGAATTTGGCTAGGGCTCTTGCCACCCCCATTGTGCCTTTTTTAAGCAAGGCTCAGATTCTAACCCTACCACCCTAGAACACAAAGAAAGAAATAAACTAAGGGTAATGCTGCTCAATGCCAGACGTCTCAACCTCAAGATGCACACACTCAAAGCCCTTCTCAGTATGGAGAACATCGATGTCTGTGCTGTGACTGTAACCTGGTTCAGGGCTCCTGACAGCACCCCGGCAATATCAGGTGTTACCTCATATCATGCGTTCTGGCCCCAAAATCCAGACGACACCAGGGAAGGAGGGTGGGTGTCCATATTCATCAAGGACACCCTCACCTCAAGGTTGGTGGCAACACACGATGCATCGGAGGCCATCCAGGTGCAATTAACTGTAGGCAAGGCTGCTCGGCAGTTTGTAGCAGGTTACAGGCCACCCTCTCAAACTCAGGAACCTCACACAGCTTTCCTGAAAACACTGGAGGGGATAAATGTATCTCCAAACACCATCATACTGGGTGATTTCAACTATCCAAATATAGACTGGGATCACTACTCAAGCCCCAACACTCTAGCCCAAAGGTTCCTAGAGTTCATAACCTCATATGCCATGGAACAACTAGTCACCATCCCCACAAGAGGAGACAACATACTAGATCACATCATCACGTACATGGGGTCACAATGTTCAACACCAGAAGTATACCCATCATTGGTGAGATCAGATCATAAACTAATCTCACTGGAAGTCCACATCCCTCCCCCACCCCAGATAAAAAAGACCACCGTGAAGAACTTCTCAAAAGCCGATTCACACTTCTAAAGACTGGTGTGGTCTCTTTCAAGGCCCCCAAGCCAGCGGAAACCATTACCCAAGCCACTGAATCACTTACAAATGCCTTCTACCAGCACCTCCAGGACTGCATGGATCAGGCAATCCCACACAAAACAGAGACTCTTTGTACCAAAGGCATGCGTGCATTCTGGTGGACCCCAGCCATAAACAAGCTCTACATCAGAAGGAAGGAGCTACTACAAGATAGGGCAAAATCTGTAGAAGGCAAGACACCCCTGCTCATTATAAGTAAAGAACTCAGATCTCCCATAAAATCATCCAGGGCACATTTTGAGAGAAAACTCACTAGAGACTCAGAAGACAATCATGAGGCCTTTTTTAGCTATATTGGAAACCTGAGAGGTGACTCCCAGATATGCTCAGAATTAGTTCATAATGATGTAAAAATCACTCAACCTACAGACATTGCCAACATACTGGCTGACAGGTTCAGTGCAGATTTCTCCCCCCCTCCCCCCCAAAGGGAGGGATATCTATACCAGGGGATTGTAGCCCCCCCAAACATCTCAAATGCTCAGGTGAGAACTGCTCTATCCAAGGCGAGAAACACAGCATCCATGGGACCAGATGGTGTCCCCTGTTGTGTGCTCCATGAACTCAATGAGGAATTAAACCCGCAGTTAGGGCAGCTGTTTAATCTTAGCCTCACCTCAGGATACATACCCAAGGAGTGGCGTATGGCAATGGTGGTCCCACTTCACAAAGGAGGTGCCTCCACCGACCCTGGACACTACCGTCCCATCAGCTTGACCAGCCTGGTCTGCAAAGCTATGGAGAGGATCATAATGGAACTCATAAATGAAGACATAGGGGACTTGCAGACTTTGGATCCAACCCAGTTTGGCTTTGTCAAGAGCAATCATGCCTTTTAAACTTGGTTGACTTTTTCAGAATGGTCACCAAGGCCATTGACAAGGGCAAGGCAGTCCACACAGCCTACCTTGACCTGGCAAAGGCTTTCGATACAATACCCCACTCGGGTATCATTGACAAACTCACCAGCTTAAATGTAGACCCATACGTCACAAGATGGGTTACAAACTGGTAAGTGACAGAACCCACAGGGTCAAGGTTGCTGGCACCATGTCACACTCCAAGCCTGTCACAAGTGGTGTCCCACAGGGCTCAGTCCTGGGCCCACTTTTGTTCGGCATCTACTTTTCAGTAGTACAAGCAAACACAGGAGGATTATGGCTGACAAAGTTTGCAGATGACTGCTAACTGGGAACCATAGTTGAAAACCCATCTGAAGCAGACATCCTTCAGACGGGTCTCATAGAAATGGATAACTGGTGCCAGAGCCATGGCCTACAGTTAAACGCTAAACAATGCATAGTCATACCCTTCGGGAAGAACAAGGTTACCCCTAGTTCCCATATAGGTGTTACTCCTCTAAGCACAGGAGAGGTTATCAGGGATCTGGGCACCCAGGTTGACAGTAACCTTTCGTTTGACACTCACGTTGCCAAAGTAGTTAGGAAGACCTTCTACATTGCCCACCTGATCATGCAGGGATTCACATCTAGATCAAGGGAGGTCATTGTTCCCCTGTACTCATCACTCATCAGACCAATGATTGAGTACAATGCCCCATTCGGAATGTATCTGACCCGACACCTGCAGCAGTTGGACAGGCCCCAAACATTCCTCACCAGAAGGATAAAAGGTCTCAAATGTATGTCTTATGCTGCCCGACTGAAGGAACCCCAGCTCTATTCAGTCACCTACCGTCTGCTCAGAGGTGGCCTGTGCCTGACATACTAGGCCATGTCCTACCCGGAATTAATGAACATGCTTCACCTCCAAACCTCTAAATCCATCAGAGCTACAAGGGCAAGAGACTTAAACCTCAACACCGCTATTAATTGGGCGTGCTGGAGGGACAGATTCATCACCCAGAGACTCCCTATGCTGTGGAACATCATCCTGGTACATGTGAGGCTGGGCAGCTCGCTGGCTTTGTTCAAGAGAAATCATGACCAATGGATGGGAGATCGCAGGTATACCCCAGGGATAACATCAGTGTCACTGCTTGACAGAGGCACAGCAAAATAATGGGCATATTATCCTTAGAACTGAAGGGGTGGCGGAAGCCACAAAACTCTGGGCTAGGCTTATATATGCCCTAGGGCAGATAGCCTAGTATGAACCTATGAACATAGGCCTGGTGCAGTTCCTGCTATTAGGACAGTGGTCTGCAGCAAGCTATTTAGTAGTAGGCAGTTTTAGCAATTGGTATTTGACCATGACTAATCCATGTTCCTTCTTGTTGTGGTACCAACATGGGGGTGTGGTTATCCATGACATTTATTGCTAGTCACCCTCGTTTTGTAGCTTGTTCCATGTTTTTGCACATGTACATCCCTGTATGAGGTGTGACCTGGTAGTGTTAGGGTGCTGGTGTGGGCTTTGACCCAGTTGTCTATTACAGCACTGATATCTACATCCTCTATACTGTGTGCGTTTACACTGCACGCATCTTGCTGTTTATACTTCTGGCATTGGGTAGCATTACATCTAGGTTCCCATCCCTTGTGGTACCTATGAATGTGGGTTTGTGTTTTTGTGGTTTGTGATTGGTGAGGGTGGATGTTAGTCAGGGTCGTCAGGTGTGCATATGGTACATGGTGTTACATTACTTGACACATGGCATTCATGCCTCAGGTGGTGCTGCAGGGCTGCCTCTGTCGGATGCACATACTACACTCCCTGTACATGTTTGGAAGCAGGTTGTGTCATGTTAGGCATCCCTGTTACTATATGAGTGAGTCAGAGCGGGTATCAGTCCCAGTGTTCCTACTGACCAAGTGTATGTGCTATGCGTTGCCTCTTTGCCAAGGCCAGGGCATACTGGGCACGCCTCCTTCTGCCTACTGGGGCAAGGTCAGGTTGTTCCTCCTCCGAGTCACCCTCTGCCTGTGGTGGCCTTGGCAATGGTGGGGGTATGTTTGGCCCAGCCCTATGCTGGTCCTGCTGCAGCTGTTTCCGCAGGATCATATTATGTAGCATAGCACATATCATGATCATTTGGGTACATGTAGTTGGTGTGTACTGCAAGGCTCCACCAGATGTGTCCAGCACCGGAACCGTGACTTGAGCAGCCCAAACACACGCTCTATGACATTACGTGCTTGTGCGTGTGCCTCATTATGGCATTCCTGTTCAGGTGTATGTGCATTTCTGATGGGTGTCATCAGCCACGGCTCAAGTGCATAACCTGCATCCCCCACTAGGTGTCTGTGTGGGAAGTCCCCACTGGCTAATGATTGGTACAGCTGCGTCAGATGCCAGATGTGGGAATCATGGTAACTACCAGGGCAGCCAGCACACACATTCATTATTATGCACTGGGCATCACACACGACCTGGCAGTTGATGGAGGGGAAGCCCTTGTGGTTCATGTAGGCTCTACCCCGCTCACCGGCTGGTGCTTTGATGCGTATGTGCATGCAGTCTATTGCACCCAATACCTCAGGGTATCCCGCTATTTGCTGGAAGAGACGCATATTGCTGGCCACAACCTCACGGGCATTGAGGAAATATACATGATCACCGACATGTGCTGACATGGCATCCAGGAACTGGTGCAGTACCCTGGAGGCTGATGCCTGTGATATCCCCATAATATCACCAGTTGGTCTCTGGAAGGTACCTGTTGCTAGTATTCTTAGGCCAACACATACCTTGGTTTCCACTGGGATGGGTTTCCCTCTGTTGGTTCTGTGTGTGAGGCGTGGCCTGCACAGCTCAACAATTTGCTGCAGAAGGTCTCTGTCCACTCTGTAGCTCTACTATCTCCAGCTCATGTAACCCATGGTAGGTGACCCTGGGCCTGTATACTCTTCTCCTTCTCCTCACTCTGGGTTGTCTGTCAGCATCTGCATTGTCACCACCCTCAGCAATTCGCCTATGCCTGATTATAACAGCTATGGCAGCCCCTAGCATTTCTGCTCTGAGTTCAGCTTTTTTCAGTTTTCAATTCTGATAGCTTACTTTCTTGCAGTATCTCTTCTGAGAAACAGCCTGCACTGCTCTTTGCAGTGTTTTAAGTGCTGGGTTGGGCTTCTAGTCTGCCTGTGTAATTGCCTGATTCCAATTGTTTCCAGCAATTAACTCCAGCAGTATCCTCTGGCAGTTTCCCTGTATTTTGGTTGTTTCCTGTTTCCTCTCTGTTTCCTCAGGGGGAGCAATGTGCACACCAGCTTAAGCACGCTCACAGTTACTTAAACGCACGCACACATCCTTACATGGTGTTACATGCGCGCACACATCCTTACACGGTGTGAACTTGGCTGATTCATGTTAAAACGCGCGCACACAGCCTTAAACACGTGCACACCCGCGCAAACCATTTACAACAGTTTGCAACACACTCCCACCTGTTGAACCTGCCTTACACGCGCGCATGCACGTATATCAAGAAAGTTGGAGTGTAGGGATAGTGTGCACCCTCTGTTTCTTGACTTTTCTAGTGTTCTGTTGGGACACACCTCTCTCCCTGATGTCTGTCTGTCATCTGTCACCTTACATTGCCCTCCAATCTGATACATTTATTTCGATCATTCCCCCCCGTGATGTCAGCTACCTCTTACTCTGTTCCTCCCCCTTCTGTAACTCTTACACTACTCAGAAAGTGCTCATTACCTATGTGGCAGTGTGATTCAGTATTGTAACCCTCATTTACATAGGATTGCCTAGTAATGCTTAGTTACATATCTTACACGGAGCTTCCCCCCCTTGACAACCACTACACGGAGGCCATATTGTTTTTGGTCTGCTAGTCCCTCCATTGACATTCCATGCAATACATAAATCCCACAATTGTGGGCTTATAAGCTTCGGTTTTCAGTTTTAGGCAGCGCGCCCCGTTTGCGCGGGTGTGCGCTGCAGTTAAACATCATAATCCCACGGAAAAAAAAGTTATTTAAAATATTTTTGCAACACCTTTTCATGCCAATGGCCACATATTTGGCCATTGGCATGCTAAATGAAACATATGCACCCTTTATTTGGAGCTGACATAGCTCCGTTTTCAATTTTGCAGAAATGTACTCAGTTGTCAGCTGAATACATTTCTGCAGCTAACACGTCCGTTACACGGACTGGTTTGGCTTTCTTGGATCGCTCAAATACCTCATTTGCATATCTTTGAGCTGCAAATGAGGTATTGAGCATTTCCACGCCCAGTCCGTGTAAGAGACGTGTTAGCTGTCTCTTACACGGAGGTTTGGGCTGTTCCTGGATCGGGAGGCTTACACGGAGGCTTACACTACTCTTAAACTCTGTGTAAGCCTTCCTGAATCTGGCCCATTATCATCAAGATATCAAAGCACTGGACTTGCTGAGGATAAAGGTATTTAACAAAGGAGGATATGTGTCACTTCAACTAAAGTGAGACCCTGTACAAGTAGGCATGGTTGTTATTATCAAGGTATTAGAAATCAGCCTCTGGAAAATAGGCACTGCCTTGCTCTATAGACCAAAGGATAGACCATTGATAGCAAGCAAAACGGTTTAATGATTTTAAAAGTAGCCTGAAATAAGTGGGCATGAATTCTCCTTTAAATTATACACTAGTAAAATACAACAATAGGGACTTGCAAAAGAAAGATCAGGAATCCAAAAATGAAAAAAAAAATTACAAATGTAGGTACCATCTGAGTAAAAACAGCCATTACCCTTGCAAAAGCAGGCTTTCTGTTGCTGTAAAACTGACATTATTTTCCATATTCGATGGACCTGATGAAGCTTATGTGAAAGCATTTCAAAGGTGTTACGTATTATTTGTGCTATCTTCCTGCTGCTGTTTCATAATATAATCTTAAGCTTAGTAAATATAAATGTTTTTTGCCTTATTGTCCATCAGCTCATTTAACTGGCTTGAACAGACTTTTCAAATACTTTTACAAAGTCTGTTATCGCTGTTGCTTGGAGGGATTTAGAAACATTCTTCTAAGTCTAAGAGCTAAGGTGATATCTTCAGGGCTTAACATTGGCACTCTTTTATGTTTTTCCTGTTACCCTCAAGGTCACAGGTTGGATACCAGGCCCAGACTGAGCAGCTCTGCACATACCTTAAGGTACAGAAGCAGAATATGTCAGAGATATGTATGGGGACACATAAAGTAGTGAGTGTACAGTCACCATCCTTTGGTGCAGTGTGACCTCACCCCAGAGCAGGAACCTGCAGAAATCCATAAAAAAATGTGGTATGCATATCACTTGCAGTACCACCACCATTCCTGTATTCACCTGACATGGAAGATCCACACAGTAGTGTCCCTAATTCTTAGGATGAGCCTCAGTGCCAAACTTACAATAGGATAAAAGAGAAAGTATGAAACGTAAGCACATTCAAGGCTTTCCTGTCCGACTAATGCTTCCTATGCATGAAGGTTATCAGGGTTCCTAGACTGCAGATTATCAAACTTGATGTCTGCATCCTGGTTATGTTTGGCATTAAGGGTTGCTCTGCAATTAGGTCATACAAAGCATGCACTTTATTAAGTGCATCGTAATAGGGTTACACACACTCATTAGAAAGTTAAAGCATTATCCTGTTCTCCTGCATGCACCATGCAGGTGGTGTCAATCAAACACTAGCAGAAACTGCCATTCTCCAGAATTTCCTCAGAAAATTATATCACTTCTGTGAGGAACAAGATGGGGCCTATGAATCATGTTTATAATGTGATTTCTGCAGTATGGTTGCTAGTGAAGTAGTGTGACATGACTATCTGTACAGGTCTCATGAGTGAGCTAGATGTGAGCATATGTAGTATGCTGTTCCTTATGCAGCTGGTGCAATGCAATAGAGTACAGCAGTTCACAGAAATGTATGCCTTCTTACCTAATTTGCCAAAATACAGCACAAATACGCATAAGCTTTCATAGTACTACAAGGTGCTTGCCACCATGTTCTATTAATCTACTTTGTATAGCCTTGGAAAATATGCATTGTATATCTGAGCATCAGTATTGGGGAAGTAGCAGCAGTGGTTGTCTCTTTAGGCAGGACTTTGAGTGTGCTGTGGTCTGTTTTTTTTTATATCTTCCCAAGATGTACATTGTTATAGTAGAACTGATATTACTGAAGGCTGTCTAGAGGAATAAGTATTTATGTGTCACTTGTTTGTAGAAAGTACATGAAGCAGGAAGGTCACATTATCAGGACAGCCTGCCCCTTCTGAATGCTTTTCACAGTTATACAAGTGGTACAATCTATGTGTTGGCCTTTGCTAATGACTACAGCATTCCTATACCTACACTCATTCCCCTTGGTGTAGTACAGCAGAAGTGTATCACTATTCGCAGCAGGGATGTCTGTCTTACACTATACATTCTTGCATGTACACCCGTGATATGTATTCCCATATCTGTCCCTACAGCTGTCTTATGGCATGCCCCATAGCTGTTACTTGGAGTAGTGCATGTTGTCTGTAGTTTGCTCCATCGTCTATAGCTGTCAGAATACAATCTATAACACTGTATCATGTGTTTAGAGTTATCTGCATTTTTGGAGGAAGTGGTGAACAGTAGAGACTGGACAGCCTGTATCCTACTGAAAATTATGTTCTGCAACAAACACTTAAGACATGTCCTGGGCACCTAGTGGAAAGACTCAGAGCTGACTAGAAATTATGTAATTAGATGTGGAAGACAGTGGCCTATGGTGTACATACCATGGGAATGCAATTGCACATTACAGCAATGATATAAACATGTTAAGAGCATGCCAAATCATGCCAAAACAAAGGCATGTTCCATTGCAGCTTGATGTCTACCACTTGGTGGGAGGACACACACAGCAGCAACAGGCTAACAGTGTCAGAGTAGTTGTCAGTGTCCCTGCAGGCAGATGTTATTGCCAGGATCTAGAATACTGACATATGGGTCCAAACCCCCATGTATCTGTGGACGATCAACCAGATTAGTTCCTTTTAAACCACATTATGGACCGTTGCTTTTCTCATAGACCTCTACTCATAGATAGTGTAGACTTACAGTAGTAACTCCTGGCTATGTATAGATTTAAGCCAGGGTGTCCAACCATTCAGGGGCCATGTATGACACTTGACAAGGTTTTTGGGTACAAATTACAATCTTCAACATACATTTGCACAGTAAAAGTAGTTTGTTGTTGGACATATTGGGGGCTGGATAAAAGGGTGGGCTGGCTTGTGGCTTATGGATATTTAGTGGCAGTCTAGTGTTACCTCGGTGTTCCATGGTGTGCTAGTAAACCTCATATGATCCTAAATGTATAAAAGCATTATAGTGCAACATATTGGGTGTCTATCAATGTCAGAATGATGGAAGTGGTGTGTTGAATTTGTATGGTACATATTACTTGGATGTTCTTAGTGCCCATACTACAGGGACATGGCTCTGACATAGGAACCCACAGTCAGTATAGTATGTGCTTTGCTTTGTACTCAAAGGGCAAAGCACAGATATGGTAATACCCAACAACAGGCTGATGTTGGCATTTGTTCTGGAGCTGATGATGATAATGAGAAAGATACCAGAGTGATACAGTGGCACTATCTATATCTTCTATGTCCATCCTCCCTCATTAAAAGCTATGTGACCTCACACAATAACATGATTTTGTACAGTGTGCATGCTAACTTATTGAGGGGGCCACATCTTCTACATTCATCAGTGCTGTCCCCATGGCTGTAGTAATAGATTCACATTGTCCATTTGAAGTGGATAAATCCACAATTTCTAAACTTTGCAGGGGTGCATGATATCATCCCATGTCAGATAATGACCCTGACAGGTTGGTGGCACCTGAGATGGATAAGATGTTCCACATATCCTGGTAGAATCCATCGCACCCAGGTCCAGCACGGCTCTCATTGCTGTATTCCATGTCATTAGTCAGAATGTTGGGTCCAGTGACAGCAGTGATTGGTGTCCAGTGGTACACAGTGCTTCTTTGTCCACCTCCAGTCAGAATGTCAATCCTGCCATCACTTCCCCCAGAGGTACTTCTGTCAGAAGTCAGGGGAAGATGCATACTGAGGAGCTGTGTAGGTGGCCTCACCTGCACCTGCACATGGACTTGTTCCATGTTCTACCTCCTGTCCTAGAGGGAGGCCACAACTAATTCTCTCTATTGCCAGGATGCATCATTTGTGGATCTCATCCAGGTCATGGTCTCAGTTGCACACCATCTCTGTCAGACAGACCCACAAGCCATAGTATAGTGGCCACCCAAATAAATCACTGGAGAAAATTGTGCAGGACACACAATACTCATTACCTCAGGATGTGTGCTTTTGCATCAGACAAAAAGTCACATAGTGGGAGTACTTTCTGATCAGAGAACATATGTTATGTAGAATACCTTCCACCTTAAGACCCCCATTCTGGTCTCCTGTAACGCATCCCAGAAGAGTTTGTGGACTGCCCTATGTCAGTATGTTTTTAGCTACCTGTGCACATGACAACAACTGTGACCCACTCCTCTTTCCATCTTGTATAGCAAACTTGGTAGTGTCTGATAGTGTAATTTGATCATTCACTCAACAGCGTAGCCTGATGCACACACTGCATGCATCATGGCTGACTTTTGACTACAGTGTCAGTGAGTGCTTGTCATGGCCCATTCATATGGATGAGATGTCACTGCTTAATCTGTGCAGTCATATACAGCATACATTACTCTCTGCAGGGAGTTGGGTGGTTGATGTTTGTTTCAGGTCCACTGCACTCTCAGTGGACAATGGTGTTGATTGTTGCCTGCTAGATGCTATATATATGTTTAAATTGTGTGTGTGTGTGTGTGTGTGTGTGTGTGTGTGTGTGTGTGTGTGTGTGTGTGTGTGTGTATGTGTATGCTGACTGTACTACTATGCTGAGGCTGCACAGCCCGTCTGTTAACCACTACATTATGGAGAGTGTAATATTCTAAGAATATCTTGCAGTTTGTGACTGCATCGTAATGGAAAAGCCCCCCTTCTGACTTGCTGAGACAGCAGAAGTGGGCTTTGAGCAGGCCAAACATACTATATTGCTACAGGTTTATGAATATTCAGTCCTGTACTGGAGTTTTGCCATACTCTGTGGGTGTGTTGGTGTAATAAACTAGGCCCTACCTTTTTACTCGCTCGATATGTAGACATGTAGACTCACAATAACACAGTGTTTACACTTACCAACTAGATGGTGTTATGGAATTTCTCTATGAAAGAAGCAGCAATATAGATGTGATTTATACAAGATATCTGAATCATGCAAACTGCCTGTGTGCTAAGTGCACATGTCGGTTATGATCGTGCATGCATGACACACTACCTGGGAGTTCAAAGAATGATATCCTTTCCTGTTCACAAACTTTTGTGTCTGTATAAATTTGGCAGTTATAAATATTTTTTGCAAAAATTTCCAACATGTAAATTTTATGGTGCTCCCTAAAAAATGGAAGCTGTCACCACACCATTCCATCATAATAAGTGACTTTGCTATTGCTCTATGGAGACTTTTTGCAGCTGTTGTGTGAAATTACTTCCTATGATCAAATGAAGCAATGACAGTTTGTGCACCGAGACACAGATGTAATACTGAAAAAATATAGCATAGATATTTTAAATTACTGAAAAAAATGTTTGCCATATTACTGAAAAATTAAAAGAAAAACAAAGAAAGTTAAAATACTATTAGCTACTAATATTCTTTATCTTATGTCCCTGTGTTTAATTCCTTCAGTCTCTAATTGTGTGTTTTGTAAATCTGAGTAAATCACTTGACCAGGTAGTGCTCCTATGTTGTCATGGACAAGAAGTACTTGTGTCAGGTAGGTCTAGCATTGTTAAAAAATGCATTAACAAAAAAAAATGTGGGGGGACAGCCTCAAAGCTTTAACAGTGATTGTGTACTAAACTTTCACAAAATTTAGCCTAGGAAATTATATTATTTTCAAAAGGAAGAAAAATGCAAGTAAGGCAGTAGCAACACCTTGAAGGTAACTGTACCTTAATTAAGGAAGTTAGTTTACATTTCATATCATTACAGTAATTACTTCTTAATGGGAATATTTTAAAATATTTTAAACTTTCCAAGTTGCCATTTTTGGTATTTATAGACATCAGGTGAAAGAGATACCTGAGGTTGAAATATGCATAACTCTGTCAGCATCTGAAATGTATTTAAATAGTTCCTGTTTTTTTTTTCCCCTCCCCTCAATAGTACTAATTCCCCATCATTACTCTAGTGCATTTTTCTGTGTAGTCCAAACACTAAAGGCATACAATGTCAGTTGTGGTATGTTTGCTGTGGGGTGAGGACTGACATAATACTTAGGATGATTACCTCACAGATGCAAAGTACAGGGTTTGATTCTGACCTTTGGGGGAATTGGTTAGGCTTAAAATAGCCCACAAGGGCAGTTAACCTAATGAACACACCTGCTATTGACTATTGCTGTTTCACTGCATAGTAAAGGCTTTTATTATAGCATAGGATTCAGTTTTATAAACATGGGGGGGGGAGTCTATCCTAAAAGAGAAAGTTATTATGGTAGGCTTTCCTACTGCCAACACCAAACATTTGTAATCAAAGTTACAAACAGTGCAAAAGTTTTCTAAAGTGACTTTGTTTTTAAGAAGACTGCAATAACCTTAGAAACAATATTTAATGATTTGTTTTTGTTTTTATTTGTTTAGTTTTAGAGTTTGCTTTAAGTTTTTTTTTTCCACTAACTGTAAAGACAAAAGTTATGCTTGTAATACAGATGATGCATATCTGCAAAACTGACCATTATTTTATTTTGGTTGTAGTCAGTTTTTGTTAGGCAATTTATTTTTATGAGTGAATAGAACTGATAATCAAAAAGATGATTAAGTATTTATTGCCATTTCATATATGTTTGTGTGTGTATAAATATATATCTACAGCTGAATCTGTCTCTCTTGCTGTATCTGGCTGTCTGTCTTGCCACCCATTCATCCATCCATGTATGGATTTATGGTGTATAACCAAACTTTGAATGACAAAACTAACTGCAACATTTCGAAGACCCACTTAATGAAAATAAAGCATAACAATAGCCAGAAAGATTGCTAAAGAAAATGTTTCTTGTGATCTTATAACAAAAAAACGACCACCCCATTAAGACCAAATTTGTCTGAGCAGTCATCGTGTAATAGAAATGTTTTTTTCTATGGTAAGGTATAGAATTATTGTTAGGATTAGCATGTATGACTAAGATGGGCAGGGCTAACCGTAATCATGACACTAACCATAGCCCCTATACCTTATATTAGATAAACCCTTTCCATAATGCTAACACTATACAAGTCGCTCAAAGGTGCACAACACCAAATCTATCTACTTTCCTAGCCCGTAGTGTAAGTCTACCCCTCCAAACACTCATACAACACTAAATGTAACCCATTACCTAGACTGCATTCTAACCATAACCTGCAGACACTTAAACATGCACTCCTAACCAAAGTTTCAGCATTCAACAACTGCAGCATTTAGTAAATGCAACAATTGCTAACCCATGCATTTTCCTGACACAAAACTTTCATTAAGAGACCTTTATCCAAATATGCAAGACTCAGATATATCTATTTACCTATATATCTATCTATATATACATATATGTGTGTGTGTCTATATATATATATATATATATATATATATATATATATATATATATATATATATATATGGGTCCCCTTCACATGGTCGACAGTTCATATGACCGACACTCATTTGGTCGACAGTTCATTTGGTCGACAAGCAGATTTGCCCCCTTCCCCAATGTTGTGTAACCCTGGAGTTGATATATATAGTTAGGGGGGGGGTGGGGGGCACAGCCCCCCACATTGGGGGGTGTGGGGGGGTGAAGCCCCCCACCTAAAATGCTTGTCGATCAAATGAACTGTCGACCAAATAAACTGGCGACCATGTCAGGTAGACCCATATATATATATATATATATATATATATATATATATATATATAAGGTTCAGAGGTAGTTACTAGGCTATTGGCCCTAGGGGCTGTATAAGCCTAGCCAAATAGGTACCCTGGCTTTCTCCACCCAAGCAAATTATTTTCTTGTGCCCCTGTTGAGCAGAGCCGCAGAGGTGATCCTCTGGGTGAATTTCCTATTTCCCATCTAATCATCAAGATTTTTCTTGAGGCGTGCTAATGAGGAGCTTTGTTTGATGTAGATAGATAGTTTGTTCCAGAGTATGGGAAGTCTCTGGGACAGGAATCTATCCCTCCAGCATGTTTTGTTTATTGTAGTGACAAGATTTAGGTCCCTAGAGCATGTAGCTCGGAGGGATTGGGATTTCTTTAAGTGGAGCATGTCCAACAGCTCTGGGTTTGACATAGCTTTGTATGTTCGGCAGAGATCGCCTCTGAGTAGGTGATATGCAATGGAGTAAAGCTGGTGTTTTTTGAGACGGTCTGCATAGGGCATCTGTTTGAGGCCGGTAATCCTCTTTGTGAGGTATTTCTGTGGCCTTTCCAGTTGTTGTAGATGTCTTGTGAGGTACAGACCAAAAGGGGGGTTGTACTCTATAATGGGTCTAATGAGTGATGTGTAGAGGGGAACAATTACCTCTTCTTTCCTGGATGAGAAACCTTTTGTGATGAAGTATGCCACATAGAAGGATTTCCTGACTACTGTGGCAATGTGATTATCAAAGGAGAGACTGCTGTCCACCTGTGTCCGAAAGTCTCTTATCACACTTTAGGCATTAAGTAGACTAACACCTATGCGGTAGCTCATGGGTACAGAGTTTTTACCAAAGGGGATGACAATGCACTTTTTGTCATTGAGCTTGAGGCCATGGCTCTAATATATATATATATATATATATATATATATATATATATATATATATATATGTATACATATATATATATATATATATATATATATATATATATATATATATATATATATGAATCTGTCAGTAAACAGCACAAGTAGCAAACATTACAACACTGAATGTAAAATAGTAAGGGCAAGTAACACTGTACCCTAACAATAACAAAACACAAAAACCTGAACCAAAAAAAGTGTTTGCAAAACAAAACTGTTTTTTTCTGGAGAGGGCAAATCCCAGCCTGCCATGTGGGAGACACTCACCTCTTTAACTGAAATATAACTCCAAATTTACACAATGGCAAATGAGAGAAATCTCCTTACATGCTCTAATTACCACCACTGCACATAAAAAGCCATTAACGATGATGTCCTATAAATCATATATTAGAAAAGGCAAACACACACAAAAGTGCTATGCACCTACACAATAAAATTCACTCACCATATAAAAATAAAAAAAAATCAAATTGCACACCAGTACTTTCCTATCCATTCATTGCTCTTCTTGATCTCCCATACAAACAAGTCTCACTTGTGTATTCTTTCTTTTACCATTTCCTACAAGCCTTTAATTCAAATGAGCATTCAGTCTTCTATATTACACCTATATCTATCTATATATCTATAGATATATGGATCCCTGTCAGAAGACTGAATTCTCATGAGCGAACCACACAAGATCAAGCCGTGCAGATCGAAATAAAATATCTGAAGCTTGAATAGAACAGGACAAACACAACACCCTCTTTTTCGTGCATTCTTCAAATTATATACACCAACTCCTAGGTCATACTAGACTGTGGAGGGAAGCAAAATCCCACTCCCCACTGTACCACTATCCCACACAGTGAAGGTCCATTACATGCAATGTTCCAGGTTTTCATTTTCCTGGTTTGATTTTCTAACATTCATTCCTTTGAGAATTCAGTCGTGTGTGTGTCTGTGCGTGTGTGTGTGTGTGTGTGTGTGTGTGTGTGACCTAAATGCCTGATACCCAGTTCATCTGAAGACCTTTATGGTTGAAAGTCCAGTTATTCTTACATCGGATAGCTATTCATAATTTTATAAGAAAAGTAAAAATACATGGAGAAGTTTTATTTGGTGATCAGAGTTACTGTACATAATCATTTTTGCTGTAGTTGGTATTTGTGCACTCACCCAAAGAGATTTCGCGTGTGTGATGTTTGTTTTCCCTATGGTTCTGCAATTGTGGAGAAAGTATATTTGGGAAAGCATGTGCAGAGAGCAAGCCCCATGCCCCCTGCAAAAACTCATTTTGACAAAGTATCTCTTGGATATTTTGATGGTTATGTTTTAGTTGTACAGAATTGGATTAAATAGTATTCCAATCAAATGAGCATTTAGCCATTCAGATTTTGTCACTTGTGATTTAACCAAATGGCTATTCAGCCAATCGGCAGAATGCATTCACACATTCAGATGTATAGACACACATAAAGGTACATCTCTCTGCTCTCTCTCTTTCTTTCCATAAGTATATATTGAAATATTGAATAACAGTGATTTCAGCACAAGCTATTCAAAAATTGAATACACACCTCATCTCAAATGCATGTGCAAACATACCTCACAGTCGGGAAACACTTGTTCAAACACAAACACACTGCAAACTATGAAGTAATATATGCAGACATTTTGATTTTTCATGCACTTAAAACATTAAATCCCACCCCAAGCAATCACTAGCAAACTTTCTTATATACTCAGCATCTTTTCCAGGGAGGCAAGCTGCTCTGCACTCCTCACACCTTGCAATTTTATATAGATACCAATTTTAAGATTGCACAGAACTGTGGAAAGGTCATATTTCTAATCCCTGTCGCTAAGGGCTCACATACAAATTTACCTTTACTTTAATTATTTCCAATGAGGTGTGCATTTCTTCGATTGGGGCACAACGCAATCTATTCAAAAAGCAGTCATCTCAGTTAACTGAATGGCAATTATGTATACCTACCTAACATCTAAATATATATGTATGTACTTATTTAAAAGTTTGTTGAAATTAAATGAAACACCCAAATTGTGATGTTTACAAACTCAACAACAAAACACTGACTTTGCAGACATCATCAGCATGCTACTACTCAATGCACCAATCTACAATCTCAGTGCAAGCAGTACTAAAAAAACAGCATTTTTTGCAAACCTCCCTGCAACCTTCACATCCTCTGCTAATTATATAAACTAACTCTGACATCACACAGACTCAGGGGAAAAGGCATATTTCCTATACCAAGAATTGTGCAGTCATGCACACCTGTCTATCATCTGTTTGGTTGATCAGATTTTGCCAGCTAAACAGATGCTGACCAAATGGAGCGTCAACCAATTTCAGTTGACCCGTATGGATTTGTTAAGTTGGGTTTCACTGAGTACTGAATCATCTAGCCCGATATTTCAAAACATGAATATGGGCTTCCAGAACTTATCACTGTCTGCACTCCTTGTTGTTAGTCAAATGGATTTTGATACAGAGAGCTCGACAATCTGTGAGTCTGTGAAATACAACTTGATGATGGATGCTGTCTCTCTCTCTCTCTACTTAAAGTGCCAGTGCTTCACAATTCATTAACTGATTAACATCACTTTTACATGATGAAATATAAAGTGTAAAAGGTCTATTACTGAATTCTTGTTTAAAATTATGACTGATTTGTTAAGTTTTGTGAGACACGCTTCATTACTCTTTGTAATACCTGACTGTTAACACTGCCTACTATTATACTGAGAGTGAAGATTAGATGAAATTTATAAATAAATTAAGATGTTTTCATGGAGTGTAGAATCATAATTCATGTCTTATAAAATGTGCAAGTGATGACATTTTACAAGAAAGCAGTAAAGCAGTCATCCATAAAATTCATAATCTAAAACAATGCCATCAATTTATTTATTTTTGTTAAAATGTTTAATCTTCACTATTTTGGAAAACCTTCCTTAGAAGAATGTACCACAGAATTTTAGATATATGGTTTATGTACCAAGTGCTAAACACAGATATTGCAGTAATACTTCCCCATGCAGAATTGAAGAACCCTTGCTAAGGTCTCATAAAAATGCTGTGAAATCAGCTTTTGATATGCAAATGTGCAGTAGATAGGCATTAAAATTGACAACTGAAACTTCGTTATGCTATAAAAAGCAGCAAACCAAGACATTTGTTTTAAAATATCTAATACTATAAGTGCAATGAAAGTCATTAGCAAAATTCACATTAAAATGGAGTAAAGCAGGAAATGAATAGTGACATCTATTTGGCACAGAGTACATTCTACTAAATTTCAATCAATTCAATATCATTTAAAAGTCATACACTTTCTAAATGTATTACTTTATATTTGTATCATGTGTTTTAATCTTCTTGTGTGTGTGTGTGTGTGTGTGTGTGTGTGTGTGTGTCTGTGTGTGTGTGTGTGTCTGTGTGTGTGTGTGTGTGTCTGTGTGTGTGTGTGTGTGTGTGTTTATGAATGTATCTTTCTGTGCACTTGGGTTAAGCTTGTTATAGCAGCATGTCATAGGAAGTTACTAGGCTATTGGCCCTGAGGCCCTTATAAGTCTAGTTAAGAGTTTAGACAAGTCAGCATCCAAAGCCCCTGTCCAGCAGGGACACAGGTTGAATCCCAGGAGGGTGTATTTTCTGTTTCCCATCCACTTATCTATGTTGTGCTTAAAAAGGGATAATGAGGTACTCTACTTGACGTGGTGAGGGAGTCTATTCCACAGATGGGAGAGTCTCTGGGACACAAATCTGTCCTGCCAACATGTTGCAGACCAGGTTGAGGTTGCGCATGCAGGTTACTCGAATGGAGGTTGACATGCAGATATGCAGCAGTCTCATCAAGGCGGGGTCTGCGATTGCTATGTATGGCAGACAGAGGTCACATTTGAGGAGTCTGTAGGAAACTGAGTAGAGGGATAGGGCTTTTAGCCTATCTATGTAGGGTAGATGTTTGAGGCCCTGGATTCTCCTGGTGAGGAACCTCTGTGGTCTCTCCAGTTGCTGCATGTGCTTTGTGAGGTACATGCTGAAGGGGTCATTGTAGTCAATAATTGGCCTTATAAGGGAAGAATACAGGGATGTTTTAACCTACTTGTCCCTGGATGAGATACCCTTGAGGTGAGCCATGTAGAAGGCTTTCTGTACAATAGAAGCAACATGGTGTTCAAAACTCAGGCTATCAACCTGGGTGCCCAAATCCCTCACAGATGACTGAGTGCTTAGAACGTTGTTATTAATGTGATAATATGAGGGGACATCACTCTTCCCAGAAGGGATGATGATGCATTTTTTGGCATTCAGCTTGAGGTCATGTTTCTGGCACCAGTCATTTGTTTGGGTGAGACCCTCTTGGTGGATGTCCACATCACTTAGGGAATTGATGACCGCTCCCAGCTTACAGTCATCTGTAAACTTGGTCAGCCTTAGCCCACTAGTTTTGGCCTGCACCTTAGAGAAGTATATCCCAAATAGCAGAGGCCCCAAGATCAATCCCTGGGGTACGCTGCTCATTACAGGTCTACTGCTTGAGGTGATTTCCCCTATTTTGTTTAGGTGGGTTCTATCACTGAGCTAGTTTGCTACCCATCTGGTAACATATGGATTGATGTCTAGTTGAGAGGGTTTATCTATTATGCCCGAGTGGAAATAGTGTCAAAGGCTTTGGACAGATCAAGGTAGGCATTGTGTGCAGTCTTCCCCTCGTCCAGGACTTTGGTGACTGTCTCAAAGAAGTCAGCCAGATTTAACAGACATGGCTTCCCCTTGACAAGGCCAAACTGTGTGTGGTCGAGTGTTTGGAGGTTGCCAATGTCCCTGATAATGAGGTCCATGATAATGGCCTTGCAGATCAGGCTAGTTAGGCTGATGGGGCTATAATTTCCCAGATTGGTGGAAGCTCCCCCTTTGTGTAAAGGGATGACAGTGGCTGTCCTCCACTCAGCTGGGACAAAGCCAGTACTCAGGCTTTGGTTGAATAGGGTGTCTAATGGTGCAGCAAGTTCATGCCTGAGTTCATGTAGGATGCATCCTGGGATGTTATCTGGTCCCATGGAGGCTGCAGTTTTTGCCTTTGAGAGGGCAGTGATGACCTGTTCCCTAGAGATAAGGGGAGGGGATAGGTACTGCGGATGCTCTGATTTACTGATTGGGGAACAGGGGTGAAGTTTCCACTGAGTCTGTTAGCCAGTAGGTTGGCTATATCTACAGCATTTGTGTATGTGGTGTCCTTGACCACCAGTTCTGAACAGATCAAGGTGCTTCCTTTGAGATTGTGGACATATGTAAAGAAGGGCTTATGATGGTCTCTAGTAGATGTGGCCAATATGGACTTGAAGCTGGCTTTAGAGGATTTCACTGGTGCTCTTATTTGCTTGTTCAAGCTAAGGAGAGATTGCTTCCAGTTGGGCACCTGCTCCTTCTTGGTCCTGGACAGCACTTTTTTTCCTTTTGTTATATAGTTTATTTGTTGCAGATGTCCACCAGACAGGTTTACTCTTCCTTGCAGAGGATGATTTTGTCTTGTCGGGTATTCATGATTGCATGCATCCATATAAATGCTTGAATAGTACTTTGATGTAGATTTGGTCATTGGTGACATATAATGACCTGCTAAATTTTCTTATTTATCCCTAACCAGACATGATCAAGATATAAATAAATGCTAGATTATCTGCTTAAAATAATGTTTGTTTGTATATAAAGACTGTTTTCCTTCATATGTTTTGATTCTAATCTGTTTATCATGCTTTTATTGCACTATGTAGCATAACATGTTCATAATGTATATTATACCATGACCCCCCCAAAACGTGCATGCTGATTGGCCAGCGTGCACATTGTAAATTGAGTTATACTAATGGAAAAAGGTCCGGTCACCCGGACTTTTTTCCATTAGTATAACTCTACTTTTAAAACACTGTCTCGCTATGTTATATGGGTTTAACATAGCGAGACAGCTTTAAAATAAGCAACGGAGATCTCTGTTGCTTATTTTAAAGCTGTCTCGCTATGCTAAACCTATTTAACATAGTGAGACAGGTTTTAAAAAAAAAGCAACGGAGAAAGCAAGATCTCCATTGCTTTTTTTACTGTTTCACTATGTTAAATGGGTTCAACATAGCGAGACAGTTTTAAAATAAGCAACGGACATCTCCGTTGCTTATTTTAAAGCTGTCACGCTATGTTAAACCCATTTAACATAGCGAAACAGTAAAAAAAAAAGCAACGGAGATCTTGCTTTCTCCGTTGCTTTTGCCCACAGCTCTGATGTACTGCGCAGGCGCGCAGTATATCAGAACTGCCGCGGATGCCAGATATCTGCGGAAGGGCAGTAAACAGGCATTATACTATGCCATTATTTAAGAAAAGTAATAGTTTCTTTTCTTAAATAATGTCATATAATAGCAATAACCCACTTCTGGGTGTGGGTAATGCTGTATTTACCCACGGTTGGCTTTGTTTGGTCCCTCGGGCTTCGCCCTCGGGACCAAACCACGCCAACCGTGGGTAAATCCAGCATTACCCACACCCAGGCGTGGGTTATTGCTATAATATAATCTTTCACTGTTTGTACATTTTGTATCCAGTGCTTAAAAGTCTCATTGAATGTGCAGCCATATTTTTATATCAAAAATCTAGCACTGAAATCCAAACATGTCATCTATCGGCATGCTCAAGAAATTTATATAGACCAATGGGCAATGACTGCACACCTTACCTACTGACTTAGAGTCTAGTGGTAATATCAGGTATTAGTTGATAATGCTCTGAAAATAGTGTGGCGTTTCATTTTTGAAGGAATGAAAAAAAAAATGAAAAGTGGTTTTAGAAAACTCGTGAAATACATATCAGTGATATTGGTACTGAACATTATTGGGTTATGTTTGCCAAGAAGGATGATTGTGTAGAAAATACATACAGAAATAAGCTACTACCAGATTTATAGCAATAATGTAAAGCAAGATGTGTCATGACAGCATCATTTCCAAACACACATTGCAGCTTTTCCTTATAGTTGCTCTGGACTGCACCTTTAGTTTGTAGTCTGTTTTTCTACAGGCAACATTTTGGCCATTTGGATAGTATGCACGATCTAAACAGCTGAAACCCTCCTGTTTGCATGCAGTTTTCAGTGTGCATTCCAGCCCCCTTATGGCTGACAGTTTTCTCCATGGCGATCCCCAAATGTGAAATATTTTGCTCCATGACATCAGAAGCCATGTGACATTTAAGCATGTGATATATCACCATGTTAATTTAGTATATTCTGCTCATATTGTCGCATATTTTGAAATGCGATGCTATTTAACATAATCTTGCCTAGTAGAGCTTGCATTTAGTGATACCTAATTTGTTGCATTTCACATCACTGCATAATGAAAAATGAAATCAAATGTTCTCAGTCTTCCACCTTGTTACTCTTCAGTTCGATTCCAACAAGATTATTCTCCATATCACTCACTCGTTGTGCTGTTCAGCTTCTAATAAAGTATTTTCTTTCCTTAATCTCCATGCCCCTTTATCACATCCAGAGGAAGTTATTTCTTTATCTTTAAGGAAGTTACTATCTAATTATCTAAAGAAATCCTTCCTCTTTGCTACAAATGGCCACAGTTTTCATTGTTGTCATGTATGACCATAATAAGAATTATTAGGTAGGTTTTCTTACACATTAATAGTCAGTTGAAATGTTAGTATCTTGCATCTTGTATTATTTCTGTGTGCTGAAAGAATTTTCCTTTCCAGATTAACTTACTACTACAAGACAATCTTTATTTTGATTGACCTTGTTGGCATAACTCTCCACACTTGCTATGCCATTTTTGTCATACCTCTCAAGTGTTCCTCATTGTAAGGCATGTTTCTGTGGGTCTTAAAAAGCCCATGTTACTCAAAGTTCCACATAGAGATGGTCCATCACACATTGTCTTAGGATGTTTTTAACCGATATCCATAGTAAATAGTACTGAATCACCTGAACTCATCAAAATAACTTTTCATTCATTTAAAATAGCACATTCAAACCATTCTTTGAGCTTCCTTTTTGCAGTCGTTAGTAAACTGTTAGTGTTCTACATTTTACCCATTTCTTACACATTATGAGAGACAGCAGTCCTCATTTTGGAGAAGGAAGGTTGAGAGTGATGGTTTGTGTCCCTATGTGCTGCTTAAGCTTTTTTTTCCCAGCCTCTACTGCAAATATGCCCTGTCCACATTAAGTGGCTTAGTTAATGGAGAGTAGAACTTATTTCCATTTCAAGTTAACTAAAAAGTTACTGTTTTGTTAAAAAAAATCAAATCATGGAAAAAGAATTCTAACAAGAGCAGCATTTTATTGGTTTATCACATGGTAGCAGTTGGCACACATTTAGCTCTACATACTCATAAAAATAAAGTGAATGTATATCTAAATGTCTGACATAAATTGAGAAAAGAAAGCGTGAATGAATACATTACATTAAATAAGTAACTTTCTTGGTTTTTACATATTTATCAATCCAGACGGAAAACTAAAAAGCAAACAAATCTGATCAAATCCATAAGCAAACGTGCCTTGTCTTGTGACTGACATGTCAGGTTACATAGATGATATCTGCCCTTAAATCTAGACATTGAAAAACTATTCCCTGTAAGTGCTTCCAACTGCCAGCTAAATGCAAAGCAGTATACCCACCTTAGTTCCCACTACCCTTCAAAAGGTTACTACACATGCTGTAACCAACCTTAGTCCGCACTACCCTTCATAAGGTTACTGCACATGCTGTTTGGTATGTTTTGATATTTCATTCTTCAGTTTTCTGCCTTATACATGGAACTTCAGAAGTCATCACTGGACATCTACAAAAGCAAACCATAAAAATGTAAATAAAGACTGAAAAAAATCTCTTCTATAAACAGAAGTGTTTATACGTAGAAAACATGCCCATATTTAGCACCATTACAGAAGTGTCAAGAATATTTTAGACCAACAGGCTGCACAGTTAAATAATATATACATACTATAGTTTGACAGGGAGCCACTGTGATGCTTAATACCGATTAAACATAAAAAATCTGAAAGGCAGCTGTACTCTAAAGAGCTTCTTTGGGAAATGCTGTTTTTCTTAAGGAAGTTATCAGCATTCCAGACAGTTTCACTTTAACAAAGCATCTGAATAGCAGACATGCCAGCATCCATAGAAGAAACAAAATTATGAGCAGCACTTTTGTGAACTCCATTCATTCTAGATTACAACTTCCTTCTCAGACAACCATAACTTTTCAAAAAAGTGGCTATGAAACCCTATGCCAAATTAGTTTTCTTCAAACCTGCAGTTTTAAAAATAACAGCCCCACTAATATTCATTTTTTTCCCCTCTCACCTCAGGTAACATTCTTACTACCTCAAACACACAAGTATTACTCAAGCCAAACTCTCTGCACTTCATCCCCATATGATTTTAAACCCATAGCAAATGTCTGCCGTACCACTAAAATATTCAAAGTGCTAATCTGTAGCCAGATATTTTAATAGAAACAGATAGGACCTTTTCTCAGATAAACAATGCAGTTTCTGTACTGTCCTTATTTGACCTACAGCCTTGTATTGTGTTACATGTACTATATATGCTGTATTAATCAAGGTTTGCTCACTGGAGTGATATTAATCGACTTGGCAATAACCTTTTATATCACTCACCACTCATTCCTTTCCATGAAACTTTGGATTTGGGTAGTTTTGTGAATAAATAATTACCTAAAAACTATAAGCTATCAGGTATATGTAGGTTCCTCTCTCCCTGATTTTGGAGCTTTTGCCTATATTGCTGCAAGGGATTCTGTTTTGAAATCCTTCTACTTCTCGGTAATTGGGAATGCCTTTAAATTTGACCTTCCCTTTCTGTACAGCATATTTTATGCAGGTTATATTATTTTATTGCATTAAGATAAGGCACACATAAAACTACATAAAAAAACTGCAAGAAATTTCAATAATCATTTGAAATGTCGAGACCCACTAGAGAGAATCCGAAAAGGCTGAAAAACAGACTTGCGCATAATAAAATTAAAAATACCAATTCTCAGAATATTCTCTTTTCATTTAGTTATGGTGATCTCTGAGTTGTTGTATGGAAGTTAACGGGGTGTAATGGAGAGAGGAGGTCTTGTCCTCCTGCAAAAAAGAAGTTTAAAGAAGAAGAGGGATCTTCAAGATTCACTCTCTATCTGGGTTTTTTCTCCTTTTTTTGTCTTGTGGGCATTCAGCATTTCAAGTGCTAGTATTTCAATAGGGAGCTTAAATTTCACTAACTTATTTAATTGATTAAGTAAACCTAACTAACAATAAACTCTAAGGAGTTTGCAGTGATGCCGTTTCTATCACCACAAAACTAGTTTGAAGCTACCCCATTGCTTGTTAGAGGCTTTTTGACATCATTACTTCACAGGTAACCAAAGATAGGTAGTTTTTTTGTTTATTTATAGGTTGGGAATATAATTCATATATTTCCTATTAATATACTTTGAATTCATCATGTACATATTAAACTTTCTTGTACATATTCTTACATTACAAGGTTAATTCAGACATTTTCTTATAGACCACCCCCTTTTAGGTAGTTGAACAGTTGGACAAAACTCGTATTGAAACAGAAATGGGCCTTCCTTAATATCCATTAACTCTAGCACCAGTACAACTTCTGCAGGTAGCACTCAACAAAATGTGTAGGTTTATCTTTCTTTCTCTTTCATTTATATATTTTAAAAGACTAACTGGACTCCAGTTGTTGCCAGGGCTAGTCAAATAAAGGAAATATCTTGTCTACGTTTATTGCCTCAGCTGCCTTCAGAGAGTATCTGTATTCACTCTGAGATATTACTGCACCCTCCTCATGCAGAGTTTTTTGGTTCAACAGTTATTTTCCTGTAATACTCTCTTTTTGTTGGAACCAAGCATCAGCTGAAAATCAGAATCATGGAAGGTTTTCAAACAAACCTGAAGAGCACATTTTTAAAAAAGTGGACAGAAGGGTTACAGACACAATGCATAAAACTGTAAAATAGATACTTGACTAAAGTAGTCCATTGTTTTTTACAAGCGTGGGAGATAGTTCAAAGTTCATAGTTAAGTATTAGGCTAGCTACATTTGTGGGCCATTTTAAACCTAGCCAGTCTCCCTTCCAAATGTGAGAGACAATCCCTTTATATTGTGTCTGTGAGGTAAACACCATAACCATTATACCACCCCAACCCCTCAGGACATCAAACTTTAAAAAGTTTATCAGTGACTTGTCATAGTAGCCAGACTTGGCGAACAAGTAGGTAAGTGTCGTGCATTATGAACTTTCTCACTATTCTCCATGATTGTTGTGATTTTGGAGTTGGTTTGGAGTGTTACAGTTTTGGCTTAAGACCTCCCAAGGTTTTATATGTTTTGAGATCAAATAATTGCAAGTCCATAAAACATAACACAGTAATTCATAGTGGACCCACTTCACTCCGTTTAATCATTTTGCTTTGTATCTTTACCTTCTGAAAGGCTATACTTTAGTTTTGTTAACATCCCATACTTTACTTGAATATCTTTCTGTATCTTATGCTATGTATCTCTCTCTATTGTTGTCCTACTGTAAACTGTTTGGGAGTTATTGATTTTTGCTTATTAATACTATTCTTTTATAGTTCCCTCATCATTTCATTTATACTTCCTCTTCTACCCCCCAGTCTTTTCGTTATATTCATAAGTTTCTTTACTATCTTTGACTTTGCATGGCAACTTTTTGCCCATGTTTCCTCTCTAGTTCCACCTCTTTTCTCTTCCTAATTTTTGTCTCCATGTTCATGATATCCCACATTTCTGTCTTGCATTGTAGTCTCTTCTGCTCCTACCCCACCTGCGCCTCTCTGTATCTCCGTTAACTCTTATTCAGTCTCCATGATCACTCTTTTCACTATTCTCCATGTAATGCCAGCTTCTTGCATAAACTCCATCCCTCTTCTGGGAGCTTTGACATTCTTCCACCATCTTTACTGCTACATTTAACTTGTCTCCCTCTTTTTCTTAGAATTGCTTTTATCTGTATTCTAAGCCTTCTTTTTTATTTCTCCATTCTTCTTCTTCTGACTGTGTCCTTTACTGACCTTTGACCTCTTTCTTCCATTTTTTTTTTTTTTACCTGTATTACTACTTAGACATTGTACAGCACAATTCGGTTAGCTGCTTTTACATCTGTTATGTTAGTCCCCATGTTACCTTTTACCAGGAAACAATATATATTCTCTATTCAACATTTTCTATGCTCAATTTTTCTTTTCCATAAGACCCATCTTACCTTTCTCACTTCCATGTACCTTTTCTCTAACTACTTCCAGGCCTTTTTTTAAACCATATTCCCACACCATTTGCCAGCAGCGCGGTCAGACACGAATCCTTCATTTTTTTTTCTCATCAATTTTCTTTTATCCCGGATTTTTAGCTTTATCTTTTGGATCAATATAACATCATCTTTGTCTGTTGACACTATTTGATGAATGTTTCCTTTTTAATGAGATTTGAAATTTCTTCTCATTCCATATAACGAAGTTTTCTCCCCCTTCCTCTTCCCACCTTCTCCTATGTTGGATGAGTTCCCTTCCTTCATCATTGGGCACTAGTGATCCCTGTGTACAGCATTCTTTGACTGTTTCCAGTCACTTAATATCTGAAATACTCTCTCGCTCTTTCATATTTCCCACTATTTCTTCTGCTTCTTCCATCCTTTCCTCCTCCTTAATTCCTATTGCGTTTTTCCTTTCTGAGTATTCATCTGGCATTTTGTATCTACTGTGCTGCCATATTTCCCTAACCTTCCTTTGTTGATGGCCCCTTTATTTGGTCTAGAACATTGCTATTTCCAAAGTCACTGCTAGTTCTTCAGCCTCTCCTGCTGCCTTTACCATCCTCATGTATCTGCTTTTGAGCTCCTGATATGAACTCTGTAATAGCCAGAGACATGCCTATCAACCCCTGTGATTTAGGCACGGAGTTGTTTTTGGTTTATAGTTTAACACTATTACTAAACTTACTGATTTTTTCACAGATGCTATAAAATAGCTAAGTTAAGATTTCACACAACTTTTGTATCGCTTTTTGTGTGGAGTCTAGCAAATGACGTCTAAAAATACAACACACTTTCATTTTCTGAATCTCTGCTATGAATTTTATAAATAAGTGCTATGATTTTTTAATGCTTAGTGGCTGGGAGGTATGGCCAGTGGCCTGACACCTCACTGACATCACATATTTTATTCTTAATACAGCTGAGTTACAATATTCTTTTTTTTTTTTTTCATATCGCCTACCCTATCTAATCTGGTTTCCCTAGCTTGATATAGCCTGAGCTTCTCCTCTCAACATAATCGCTGTGACACACACAAGTTTGTGTTTGGTGCTGATCTTTGTTCCTTAGTGGCTCCCACCCTCCTATGATGCCAAATTGCAGCATTACTTTTGTGTTCCTGCTTACTTCTCTAGCTTGGAGTTTTCTTCTCTCTCCTCCTCCCTCCCCGCAGCCCTTTCCCTTTTTAGTTACCATTTGCATTAAGTCTTAATTCTAGTCCACTGCCTTCAGTTTTGTTTGAATACTGTTCATTTTTACTCCACAACTCTCCTCCTATATAACCCTTTCAAGCCATGTTTTTCCCTTGCTGTTAAAATCTCTTTCCCCACTTGTTCCACATCTCAATATTGTCACATTCATTAACATTTCTGGCAACCAAATTTCTCTGTGAATAAATCTAGATGCTAAAAAGAGGAAAAGAAACCAGCAACACTAGTAGTTTCAAATGTGTTACCCTTTTCTTATCTTGCAGCCAGCTGCTACATTATTTATATATCCATTTTTTATTTTTTTATGATTAAAAAAAATAGATACACGCTACCACCACCTGTTTCAGGTCCCCCATTCTCCACTTTTACGGATAGTTTTTATTAGTTGGAGGTAATGCACCAACAAAAACAGAACAGAAGTACCAGCAGTTTCTAGTTTACCATTCCCCCGTTGTTGCAGCTACTTCTCAATCTGCTCCTGCTTCTTTATTCCCAGCTATTTCTTTTTTTCCCTCATTAAAGAAAAATAAAATAAAATAGAAAAATAAAACCGCTATTGAAAGCAGTATTAAGAGCAATTTCAGCTTCTTATATCCCCTGTTGTTAGTTATATTTACATTGCACATCTTTTTATTTTACATTGAAAGAACCAGATGTATATCTATTGCTGCCATATGTCCATCCTTCTGTGTCCTGACAGTTTCCTTTGAAGTTTGAGCTCTCTGCATATCAGTGCTGTCAGCACTTATAACTGTAGCTGTAGTCTAGCTGACAGAAGTAGATCAGTCTATTAAGGTAGCAAGTATGAATAAACCCAAGAAAATAAGTTACTTCTGCTTCCAGCAGTTCCTATATAATATACTTCCTGGTGCTTTTGTTTCATTTCATTAACAGTTCAGCAATTTGTCATAGTTATGTGTTCTTTATTCTTATGTGTACAGACAGCACTGCCTGTCTGTCTTATTGTAAGTAGCCAGTAGTTAGCTCCTGCTTTTCTCTTTTGGATGTTGGAGCTAGCTTTATGGTTTCTTACTATTGGCCCTGGTTCGCCCAACCAACTATTCTTTCTTCCTGTATCCATCACTCCTCTGTTCTTGCTTTTACCTCAGCTTCTTAGGTGACGCTGATCTTCAGCTGTCACTGCAGATCCCGGATGTCTCTGTACTTTTCTGTGTGTTTGGGGATTTGTCCCCTCTTGTTTCTGTCTCCGTTTCATGTAATGCTGCTCTTCTCCTTTCCTGGAACTCTCACGGCAACTTTCTTCAGCTTATATTACCTAACTCTTCTATACATACTGAGCTTTATGGCAGCAGCATTCTGGGAGGTGTACATCTTTTCTTGTCTCTGGCGGTTCTTAGGAGCATATCATGATTCTTAGAGTTCAGTCTCCAAGGTAGCTGTTCATTTTCTATTTCTTGGCTCATTGAATTAGTCTGTCTATGAATAAAGTGTGCCCCTTTTGGTATAACATTTCATAAAATAATTCTGTGTTGTGCCCAGTCTGATGAAGATACTTTTCCCTGGAGTTCTTTGCACTTTGCACACATGGGTATTGTGCCCAGTCTGATGAAGATACTTTTCCCTGGAGTTCTTTGCACTTTGCACACATGGGTATTGTGCCCAGTCTGATGACGATACTTTTCCCTGGAGTTCTTTGCACTTTGCACACATGGGTATTGTGCCCAGTCTGATGTAGATACTTTTCCCTGGAGTTCTTTGCACTTTGCACACATGGATATTGTGCCCAGTCTGATGAAGATACTTTTCCCTGGAGTTCTTTGCACTTTGCACACATGGGTATTGTGCCCAGTCTGATGAAGATACTTTTCCCTGGAGTTCTTTGCACTTTGCACACATGGGTATTGTGCCCAGTCTGATGAAGATACTTTTCCTGGAGTTCTTTGCACTTTGCACACATGGGTATTGTGCCCAGTCTGATGAAGATACTTTTCCTGGAGTTCTTTGCACTTTGCACACATGGGTATTGTGCCCAGTCTGATGAAGATACTTTTCCCTGGAGTTCTTTGCACTTTGCACACATGGGTATTGTGCCCAGTCTGATGAAGATACTTTTCCCTGGAGTTCTTTGCACTTTGCACACATGGGTATTGTGCCCAGTTTGATGAAGATGCTTTTCCCTGGAGCTGTTTGCACTTTGCACACATGGGTATTGTGCCCAGTCTGATGAAGATACTTTTCCCTGGAGTTCTTTGCACTTTGCACACATGGGTATTTTATAAACGGTTAATGTACCAGTGATGCTAGCTCTTCTCTAAAACCGTTCAACTGTTTTTTTTTTGTTTGTTGTTTGAAGTGTGCATTAGTAAACTCAATTACCAGCTTAATTGATAACTCTTTGCGTTTACCTTTCCTTTAAAATATTTTCAGCAGACACTCTTCTGCCCTAAAACTGTGGGGTTTGCATAGATCATGCCTAGGGATCCTTCATTCCCCCCTTGTCTCTGCCTCCATCCAGTTTTGTGTACCCTTTACATTCCTCTGTCCCAGTATCAGGGATGACCCTGGAGTTCCAGGATATTTTCTGCTATGATATCTTCTAGCTGTCTCTTAGGTGTATTATCCCTGATTCAGATTAGCCTAATATTGTCATTTCTTTATTCTCCTGTATGTCCAGCTTTTCCTTCAATTTTAAAGTCCATCTTCCTGAGGTTCGTTGTGTAAATAAGCATTTACTCATTCTTCTGCAGCCCTTAGTCGCGTTTGATTCTGCAGCATACCTCTTCACTTTTACTAGTGCTGACTGCTGTCCAGCTGCAATTTGTTTTCTGAGGGTTACATTCTGCACTATCCCTAGTAATATTTATAACACCCTGTCTTGCTTTTTTTTTTCATATATTCTTGCCTTTGCTCAACGTGGTTGCTCTCTGCTCAATGTTTTGCCTCTTACTTGTAGTAAAACTACTGGAAGTTTTTATTTTTTCAGTGTTCCTTTTGTTTTCCTTCAGAGGCTCCCTTGGAGCTCCTGGATCAGGCAGCCAACTTTCTGAAGCATACTGGTAGGCTTGTCATCCAGCGCACCCATCTGAAGACACTTGAAGAAAGTATTTGAAATTATTGAAGACATCCATATGAGTTTACTACACTGCGCAAACTTTGAAACAAGTTAAAGTCACCTCTCTACTCTTATAATTCTGGAGTCAGAAAGCAACAAATAGAGTTCATCAGGCAGGAAGCAAATTCTGATGAGGCCCTTTCATATTTTGCTATAAGATTAAAAACAGTGTGACCTGTCTTGCACTATTGACATTGATATGCTTCAAGCAGACAAGACACTTACAGCTTTCATTGTATTATGCACTACATAAAAAAGGTAATAATCAGATCCAGAGTGCAAAAATCAGAATGACTACATGAGATTGATTGAAGTGAAATGAAGCACTTTATTATAAACGTTTCTGCAATTTTTCTGAAAATTTCTGCATTGACTACAGTCACATGGTATTATTCTTCAAAGGTTATAAGAAATGATATGAGGTCAAGATCCCTACATTGATTGGCTGGTTAACATGATCCATTGTATAATACAATAATTTGTTGTTTGGAGAGATGTACTCATGTTTCCTAGGGGCTTGTCAGGAGGGCAAAGCCTGAGATCACGAGAGGCAAAAATAAATCATGTATAAACCCATATGTGGCCAATATATTATAACATTATGCAGTTATGATGTGGGGTTTCATGGTATTTACTTATGTGGGTGAAGCCTAAGCAATCAAACATAGCAGAATGAGTATGTGTTACCATAGCCCATACCCTAAACTTGTATTAATACTACAGTAGTGCAGAAAAAACAATGATTGTACTCTGAACCCAAGAAAAAGGCAATCTTCCTAAGCACTTTCTCTGATATCAGAAAGGTGCATAGCAAGCTTTTCTTAAGCACCTGTGTAAGTGTTGTTAAGCTCTAGTCTGACAATAAAGTATAACAGCAACCAATGCCAGATACCACAGAACAGAGACAGAAGCTAAAGTAGCTTTAAAATCTGTTAATTTCCATTTTCACAACTTTAAACAAGACATGTGGCACAGCAAAGTGTCTACCAGCTTTTAAAGCCATTAGTAGACACTTTACTTTTGCCCACTGCCTGTGTGCAGTATTAAGTTTTAAGGCAATCAGAGGTATAGAACACTTCACTCACTCCTACACTTCTTTCTGTTAACTACTAGTACATCAAGCAGGTAAAGCTCCATACTCCACAATGAAATTATGATCAGGTCCCTCTGATTGTAGCTCTTACGTGTTTTCAACATGGATGCTGAGACTTACCTCTTGACCTTTGCTTCACTTTACAGTTAAAATGAATTTCTTGATTACTATGTCTCGATCACATGCAACCTTGGGTTATGATCAGAAACCCTGTCATAATCCTATCTATGCAACTGTTAACGTGGTCTGGTTTTAACCATTGTTTGAAAACAAGAAATGCATTTTGGAGACTTTGTTTTTTCTCTGTATTTCATAGTTATGAGTTCTGGAATTTATTACATTTGAAGAATTTAAAGCAAACAATGAAGTTTTCATCATGGTAATAAAAAAAAAATACATGCATGAGAAATTATTATTTATTATTATGATTCATAATTCATGCTAACAGTCTCCCACACCATTCATTGCTTTCTCTATAGATGGTGCAATATGAGCTATTGTACAAGTGTGCATTGCAGCTTCTAAAACAGAAAATAGAATATTTAATCATTTTATAAGACTAAATACATATTACAAATTTCATTGGTACCAAATATATATACAGCTGCTCCACATTTTTTTTTATGCTGCTTGACAAGGCAAAGCAAATGCATTTTCTTTTCCTTAATAAGTGTCTTATGTTGCTATGGAGACAGATAAAAGTTGTACAACATTGTATGTTTCTGTTTTATTATGAAATATTATTATACATTTTGATTTCTATAAGTGATATTTATGTAGCAGGTTCTGTTTAAGTTAAAAGCAGTGGCCTTTTAATTATTATCAATTTATCATGCTATTTGTGGACAGATAGGGTATGGCAGAAAAATAAATTCCTCTTTTAAGGTTCATTAGCCTGACACTATAACAGATCTTAATGTATACAGTTACATTATAAGTATGTCCAATCCATTATCAGAGTGTCTGATCAATTATTGTATAGTGTCAATCAATGATAAGACTTTTCCCCAAGGGTTGTTGATAAATGTCTTTGGATAAATTCTTAGTTTTTTAATTTTAATTTCCAATAATGCTGTGGTCTTTAGTAGGCTGTAAAAGTCTTCCAAAGTTGGTATTGTGTTTGTATTCCATCTTCTTGTTATACACTTCCTTGAAATTGCAAGTATAGTCCATACTAGATACATGTTTGACTTATTCAAATGAGGGCCTTCATTCACATTTAATAATACAACAGCTTTAGTTAAATGAAATGATTCATTAAATAAACTTGTAGAAAGTTATTAATACCATTCCAAAATGGCTTAATTTTAACATTATCAAAGAAAATGTGGTTCCAATCTGCCCTGTGTACTTGCTCACATCTCCAACATATCCCTTTTATTGAAGAACTAATTTTACTGATTCTGTCTGGGGTTAAGAATGCTCTCTGCAAACATTTCCAATTAAAAACTTTCCAGTATTGTGTAAAGGATGTATATTTTATTGATAATAAGATATAGGTTTTATAGCTTCAGTTAACTATATTGCGTGTCCTTTCGTTATATATTTCCAATATGTGGGTTTGGGTGTTGTTTTATAATTTATCAATATTATGTCAAATTTTGAAATACTGTTTCCCATGTCAAAGTCATTGTATATGATTTCATATATGTATTTCGTAAATTTAGGTATTTCTTTAAATGAAGAATTGTTAATTATTCTACTTAAATATTGTGAATATGACAGAATACTCTGTAAAGTTAGCCAGTCCTGTTGTGGAATTTTGTATGCTGTTTTTTATTACTTGCATATCTAAAACTTTTAGTTCTTTGATACATTGCAGCCAACAAACAAATCCTTTGTTACCAGGAATTAATAATGTCTCTATATATTTTATGTGGAAAGTTCCTTGTGACTATAAATGGTGTTAAAAGATAAAAACAGATTTTTAAATCTATATTTGCATTAATAATTTTCCTAAATGGGTCAATGTAATTAATCATACAAGTTTTAGTGGGTTTATTTATGTTATATTGCATACTAATACACAATATCTGCTTTGGCAATTTGTTTTTATCTGTTATTTGAATTTTTTTTGTAAATCAAATTAATTTATTGGTAGTAATTCTTTCCAATTTGCAAAGTAATTTGGACTTATCCAGTCTGAGATTGTTTTGGATATTGATACTTTTATATATGTTTCTATATTAGGAAAGTTTAATCCTCCCTGTTTCCATGGTCTGATATGATGTATTAAAGCTGCTCTGTTTTTTTTGGGAAACCATAAAAATGTTATTAGGCATGAATTTATATCTTTAAATATATTCTTTTCTAGTAACAGTTGTATTGCCAAGGCTATATAGAGGATCTTTGGCAGTAAAACCATTTTTATTAACTGTAGTCTATCTTCAAATGTTAATATTATTCTGTTCCATTTTTCCACAGAGATTTTAATTGTATTGATGATATTATTGTAGTTTTTTGAGACTAATTCATTATTATCCTTGCATAACCCATTTCCCAGACATTTTAAGGTAGATTCTTATTTCCCTATGATGTGATCCCCCTTAGTCTGCAGTTCTTTTCTTTTATTTAAAAATACAAATTTTGATTTTGATTTATTGAAATGTAGTCCTGAAGTCATGTGAAATTTGTCAATTAATATATCTAATTCTTCTAATGTCTCTTTTGCATTAGATAACGTTAGTAATACGTCATTAACAAATAGCATTACTTTAGAATTGTATTGTTCATAAACATCTATTCCTTTGATTTTTATATTGTTACAAATTGAATTTGCCAATATTTCAGTGGCCAGAGCAAATAGAATCGGTGACATGGGACAGCCTTGTTTTTAGTGCTTTTTGTTATATGTATAGATTCAGGGGTAAAAGGACCTAACTTGACATACGCTAAATTATTTGTATATATATTCTTGAGGAGATGAACAAAGAATGCAGGAAATTCAAATACCATTAGGATTATGAATAAATAGTCCCAATTTAGGGAATCAAAGGCTTTCTCTATATCTAAGCCAATGATGAGTATTTATTTTCTTTATTAACTGTCAGAAAATATGTATTAATGTGTGTTTTAGTAATATGCTTAGTGCATTTAGAGCTTGAAAAGGGTTAACACATTTATTCTATTTCATACTGCATAAATCTGTACAAACTGCAGATGCTCTCTGACCTTGTATTGTCAGCTAAAATATTTGCTTATGCTTGTAAATTTACTGAGAAGCAGATGATTTCTGCTTGTGTCAGGAAAATAATGAATAGAACAATACTACTTGTATAAATGTTATGAGGCTTAAACAAAAAGTTCCGCTTGTGCTGTGAAAAAATACACAGCTGTAAAAGCTATAAATAATTAAAACAAAGACTGCTTGTTGCAGGTTGTTTTTCTCAAAAATTTTCTCACAAATCTAGTCATGTCAGCAAAAAATCTAAGCAACATCTGCTGTAAAACAGTACTAAAAGTTGTGTTTGATTACGTCAGCCATAAAAAGCCATGTCTTGTAAAACAGTATAAAAATAGCATACTTCCTGTTAGTAGTTAGACAAAATCTTGTATTTGCATGTTTTTGTCTCCTTGCTGCAAGTTATTAAATGTGTCTTAACTAAACCTTACGTGCATTGATCTTTAATGTTTTTTTCCTTTAACATTAACATAATCTATAAGATAAATTATCCTTTTCATATTGTCGTGTGTGTGTCTATGATATATAAATCCAGTTTGATCATTATTTGTTGTTTTGGATAGTGGTATTTTCATTCTGTTTGTTAATATTGTCATAAATATTTTAAAGTAATTTAATAATGATATAGGGCTATATGAGGTACAGAGGTTTGGGGATTTGTTTTCCTTTAGGATTGGTGTGATGAAGGAATATCTCCAAGATGATGGTACTAAAGCTTTTGACTAAATTTCTAATAGAGTTTTATGGAACATAGATAGTATCTTTGAAGGAAAAAGGTTATACATTTCCATAATTATGCCATCTATCCCTGGAGCTTTATTATTTTACTCTCTTTTATTGTATCTGTAATTTCTTTGTAGGATATGGGTGCTTGCAGATCTAATTGTAATTTTTCTAGTATTTTTTTTATATTAGAACATTTTTCATCTAAATTTAATTGATTGCTATGTATATTTTCTTTTTGGAAATGTTCCATGTAGTGATTTCTATAGGCATCAAGAATGTCACCTATATCCAAGACATTTTTCCCTTTTTTTCACAGAAGATAATTTTAATATTGTTAGCTTTTGATTGTATTTTGAGTCTTGTGGATAAATTATGTAGATATTTGGTAGAAGTGGCCTAGGTATTAATTTTTAGTTTTTCTAAAGATAAACTATTTTTATGTGTTAGAATTTCATTGTATTTATTGTTTAATACTTCTACTTTTTTTTCATCTCCAAATGATTTTGATTTTTTTCAGCTTTTGCTGACAAAAGTTTGGATTGTAGATCTAATAATTCAGAATCCCATTCTTTGATTTTTTTTTTTATACCAAGTTAGGGTTTTTCCATATATGTAAGGTTTTAATGAGTCCCATATTATTTTATTTATCTCTATGGTGTAATTAATATCTAAGAAGAACTGTAATTCAGATAATAACCAGGGCTTGAACTCTTTAATTTTAGTTATATATGTTGGAATTCTGGAGTTAAAGATTGTTGATTTGTACTCATTTTGAAGCTTTAGTATCAATGAATTGTGGTCTGCAAAGGGGCAGGGAGTGATTGAAAAATTAATGATTTTAGAGTGTAAACCATGGGCAGTAAATATTTTATCTATCCTAGTTTACCAAATCTGTGATCTTGATGAGAAAACAACAAAGATTTATCTTTTTTAAATTTTAAAGTATTTACAAGATGAAATGATTCTACCCACTTGTTTAAAGTTTTTAATACAGCAGAGGTACACAGTGGTCTTTTATTTGTAGTTTCAGAAATATCAAATACACAGTTAAAATCTCCTCCTAATATTAAGTTGCCTTTATAATTATTGGAAATGAAATCCAAGTATTTTTTAACAGTTCCTGTGCCAATGCCTGGGAAACAGTATAGATTGGCTAGGGTCCATATTCTGTTGTTATATTTAACTATTACTAATGCCATAAGGCCTTCATTATCTTCATACTATAAATTATTTCTGGGTTAATCACATTTGTTTTCCATAAAATTGTTACCCCCTTTGTCTTATAAGTGGATTTCACCAATATATATTCCTTAGGATTCCATTTCTAATTGTCATTTGTTTTGAAATGAGTTTCTTGAAGGAAGACAATTTGTGCTTTGTTCAGTTTTAAATATTTCAGTAGATTTGACCTCTTGCTAGGATTGTTTAGGCCATTGGTATTTAAAGATAATAAAGTTAAATCCATTTTAGGTTATTTAGACTGTATTTTTTGTTTCATTGTGACTGTTAAACATTTTATCTGATAACTATAAAGTAGATGTTTGAGCTTTTAAAGGAAATTAGCAGTTTTATACTTTGAGTGTTTACCAAACAAGTAATGTTTTGGTCAGGAATACTAAAAATGTTTTTGTGAAATAAATTTAAATTAATAAATGTTAACAAAACTAAGATCCGCACTAGCCATGGAATGAAAATTATTCCTAATCTAATGGATAAACCGAAGTCCATCAGATTATTACTCATACCTTGACAATCCAGAACATCTGAGCTCCATAAACTGAAGTATCATATGGAGAATATTTGTAATAGGAATAAGCAATATTTATATTATTTTGAACAGATATAGCACTATTGTAGATTAGACAGAATCCTAATACAATATAAATGTCTACTTATTGTATAAGCAATTAATATTTACATGAAAGATGGATGACAAGCAATTCAGTCATAGTAAAGTAGGATGTATCATATACAAAACCTCAGTAAAAGATAGTTATTTAACATATTCACCCTTATTGATGAAGTCTTTCAAAACTTATTACTTAATATAAATAGATGGTAATAATATTTATACTTAATGTTTATAATACAATGCGTTTTACTGGATATATGAGAAGTTATATTTCATTGTTTGCCAGCATTTAAGTAATCACTTTGTTTGTTGCTAACTTACTTAAAGCATCAAGTTTGTTTTATGTGAACATTGATAAAGGTTAGTGCATTTTAATTATCAGTGCATCCCTCTTCCCCCCATTTCCTACACATAAGGATTTTCATGTCTGTCATTTCTTAGTATAAAATGAGAGAAATTATAGGATGAAAGCAACAAATTCACTTATTGTGATTAATGATTACAAATTCCCTTTCTATATTCATAAATTGCCATTTTATAGCACATACTGAAAGTTTTTAGATTTAAATGACAACATTCTATTTTGTATAATCAGCAAAGGTTAAAGTGAGTGATTATTATCAATTCAATACTATTTGTTCAGAATGTGATTGTAACATTCTGTGACATTCCTAGTTCAGGCTTCTATTGTGTCCCTTGAAGAACATTGTCAGTTTGATGTCATGCATAAAACAGTTACTTTGTCAACAGCTTAAGTATTATGTATGGTCAAGATAGGTTACAAAACCACAATTCAAGTTAAAGTAATTATATGACCTGTTATGCACATTTACATATATGAAAAAATCATCATGCTTCCCCTTGATGTTCAATATAGTGTATGTAATTTATGACAAGTTAAAACAGTAGTGTTATTATATACAAGCCCATGTAATTAAACTACGTGTCTATTGTCAATTTAATACTATTTGTTCAGAATATGATTGTTACATTCTGTGGCATCTCAAGTTCAGGCTTCTGTTCTTTCTCTTGAACAACTTTGTCAGTTTGATGTCATGTATAAAACATTAGTTACCTTGGTAACCGCTTAAGTATTATATACGGTCAAGATGGTTACAAAAACTACAATTCAAGTTAAAGCAATTACATGACTTGTTATGCATATTTACTTATATAAGAAAATCATCATGCTTCCCCTTGATGTTTAATGTAGTGTGTGTCATTTATGACAAATTAAGACAGTAGTGTTATTATACACAAGCCCATGTTATTAAATCCTGTCTTTAATATCTAAATTCAGCAGACTGCTGCATCTTATATTACGATTATATATTTTATGTCTAATCTTACTAAAATCATACATTACATAACTATTGTGTGCGGTTTTTTTTTTTTTTTTGGCTGTTGCTTAGTTATTAGAGACACCACAAGCTGTAATGCTTATTCTTATTACTAGCTCCTTCCAAGCATGTTTATACAGTCCACAGACTTTAAATCATGAGACCCTTCTAGTGCCTTATTTGTTATAAGTATATTTCCATCCTTACATACACACATATCAGTACTGCAAGCATGGGCAACAAAGCCCATCCCGTTTTGCCAGATTACCATTCATTAGTTCATGTGGTGTGCTTCCAGGCTGTTCTTAAAATATCCAAACCAATATTTGTCCTTTTCCATTTTACCAGCCTGGTTCATGCAGTGGCCACTCTACCAGTGAACCACTCAACACATCTTCCATTCCCACAGATATTTCCACAAAGGAAATCTGTTGACTCTCTAGCACTTCCCCGCAACCCCAAACACCCCTAGAATCAGCTGTCCCCATATGCCCAACATGTACGAGCAAGCTCACCTCCCAAACCACTGCAAAGTGTACTGCACAAGACCAAGTGCTCTTAGTCTTTCACAATAACTCAGACTTCCACTCTTTTGTAAGTCTTTAATGTGTTTGGACTAAAATACATTTTAAATATAAAATTGTGCTTATTTATTTATTTATTTTTTAATCAAGAATCAACTTAATGAGCTAAACGAAGTGTTGGGAGACCATCAATATGTGTACATGTGGTTTAAAACAGCCCTTTTATTTTATATATATATATATATATATATATATATATATATATATATATATATATTTTTTTTTTTTAAACCAAAAACTTCATTGCCGAGAATCATCTCGGAGATTCCTCAGAGCCATTAAGCATTATCGTCACTCTGTCTCTGTTACCATAGCAACCTGGGAGTGTCTGTTTCTGTTAGTGTATCTGTGTACTGCATATAAGAGGCTCGCGATGCGCCTGAAGCAAAGCTTCACTTCACTGCAACTTCAAGCCTAAATTCCCTCCCTTTCAGTGAGGCAGCAGCCAGTAAAAGAACGGAGAGCAAACAGATAAAAACAAAAAACAAAAAAAAAACAGCTGCCACAACAAGAGATAGCGCATTCTTCCAGCCTTCCCACCTCTCACTCAGCAGATGTATAAACAAACTATCCTTTTCCAAAATATCCCAAATCACAGTTTTATCCACCCCCTTCCCCTGGATCCAGGCTAAAACACCAAGTGTCTCTTCCTAATACACAAGTAAACCTCGCTCACATGCCGCAACACACAGCTTCCTGGAGATGGAAATGGCAACATACAACAGCTTCTGGACACAGCTGCAACCACACACACCATGTCAGGCTTAATCAAACAGCACTTGAAGCTGTGATACCTGCCATAATTGATATTAACTATGCTTAGCCAGAATAATAATGATATTTGTACTAGCTGCCAGACACAGCTGCATCCACCCACACCATATCAGGATTGATTAAACAGCACTCAAAATTATGATGCCTGCCATAATTGATATTAACTATGTTTCGACAGAATAAGGACATTTGTACTAGCTGCCAGACACAGCTGCATACATGCACTCCATATCAGGATTGATCAAAGAGCACTCGTAGCTGTGATACCTGCCATAATTGATATTAACTATATTTAGACAGAATAATGATTACACTTTTACTAAGAGCTTACTACTATTATTTAACCAGGATGTACATAACATTTATAAATCATACTTTAACCGAAGAAGGCATTAATTTCTATGACATTTTTTTCCAAAACACCTTACTGTTACTGCTATTGTATATGATGTTGATTTGTTACATTTGAGTCTGAACTCTGTTGAATTAGTTAATTAATTACTTAAATAATTATAAGTAAAATCAATGAAAAATGAACAAGATAAGTGTTCATTGAGTTCAAGTAGGGGAATAGAAACTTTTATGTTTGTATTATATGTTGCTTTGTTTGGCTTATATATAATGTAAATAGTAACCTATCTTGACCTACTTTTGCTTGTGAAGAATTATTGGACTCTTTGAACATTCTGAATAAACCGTTACTGTTTCTCGGTTATTTAAGAAACCCTACTTTTTTAAAATAAAACAGGTGACAAGTGATGTACCATAAAAGTTGATTCTTTGAGAGATGTAGCTGTAAGAGTTATTTTTTTTGGGCAGCTATCTTGGAATCAGTTTTTTTTTGTTTCTTCTTTCTATCATCAGTCCAAGGATTTGTTTCTTTTATTCTTTTAAGAGTAGGGGCCATCCATTCCATTTTTGTCTGGGATAGACACTATGTTGTTGTTTTTGATTAATATAGTAGCTTCTTCTAAATCATTAAAGGTTCTCATCTCATTGGCAAAAAATATTTTTATCTTGGCTGGAAAGGCCAGCTGTGCTTTAATGTTGTTTTGTTTCAACAGTTTTATTATTGGCCCGACTTTTTTTTCCTTTGTTCTAGTATTCTGGAAGAATAATTATTGTCAGTCCTTATCAGGCTTTCTTTGTATTTTAAGGGTGATTTTCTTCAAGCAGATTTTAATATTAGTTCCTTGTCCAGAAATGAAAGAAATTTTATAACTATGGATCTAGGTGGAGTATTTGTTGAGTTAGAAGCAGGTTTCCTCAGTGCTCTATGCTCCCTTTCAATTGCACAAGAAAGTCTCTCTTTCAAGTCTAAAAATTCAGAAGTCCAGGTTAAGAATGAAATAATGTCTTCACCTTCAGTGTTTTCAGGCAGACCAAAGATCATTGTGTTGTTTCTCCTTTCTCTGTTTTCCAAGTCATCTATTTTGTTAAGCAGCCATATATTCTGTTTAAGCATAAATTATTTTTGGAATTCTTCCTCTTGAGTCTCCCTTCAATGTCATTTAGATAAGTCTCTATATTTGTTATTTTTGTATGGTGTTGCTGTAATAGTTCCTTAAGAGTATCAGTCGGCTTTGAGAATTTAATTTGAGGTTTTCTAAGTCATTTTTAAAGCCATCCATCTTCAAAGATAGTTCCTGTAAGGTAGATGTCATCAATTGTAGTTCTTTTTTCAAAGCAGCATCTTGATGAAAATTCCTTGAGTTGTTCATATTCAGTGACTCAATATATCTCCAAGTTATTTGACAGGAAAATTTTTGTATATCTCCACCAAAATTGATATTTATGTAGTTTAGTAGTTTATAGATTTCTGATGTTTTAAACTTGAAAATAAAAATTTTCCTATATTATTATACTAGTTTATGGATCTCTGAAAATTCACCGCTCTCAGTTGGCCATCTAGCCTCTGCCTCCTCAATACATTCAGTTTTAATATTTAAATTGTTCTTAGTAGTGAGCAAAAGGACATGGTGCTCCTTGATACACTTGTAATAGGTGACTCTATCGTCAGGCACACTGACGTCCCGCTCACCAGGCTGAACAAGGAGAGGGTCACGGTGAGCAGCCTGTCGGGCGCTAGGATCCGCCACATAACACAAGCACTCAGGTCACTCCAAGGCAAGTACAAATATGACTCAGTCATTGTCCATGCTGGTGTGAATGACCTGAGACGTACCTCCCTGGACTACATGAAAAGAGACATAAAGGAGCTCTCTGAGCATGTAGCCCAGGCCGGTATGACCCTGACCTTGAGTAGCATCTTACCCTCACCAAGAATGATGCCACAATATGAAGACAAGATGATCAATTTCAACAATTGGCTTAAGTACTGGTGTCATTCAAAGGGGATCTAATGCCTGTCAGCTTGGGATGATATGCTTGACAAGCCACGATGCTTCACTAGGGACGGCTTGCACCTGTCACCCCTGGGCTTTCGGATATTGGCAAAGGCTCTTGCTACCCCCATAGTGCCTTTTTAGGCAAGGCTCAAAAGACAAACCCACCTCCATAGGTATCACAAGGGATAAGAAACTAAGAGTAATGCTACTCAACGCCAGAAGTCTAAACCTCAAGATGCACTCACTCGAAACTCTCCTTAGCTTGGAGAACATCGATATCTGTGCAGTAACAGAAACCTGGTTCAGGGCTCCCAAGAGCACCCCAGCACTACCAGGTTATACCTCATACCATGCTTTTCAACCCCAAAACTTGGACCGAACCACAAAAGGAGGGGGAGTATCGATATTCATCAAAGATACCCACACCTCCAGGTTGGTGGCAAAGCACAAAGCATCAGAGACTATCTATGTGCAACTAACAGTGGGTAAAACTGCCTTCCAGTTTATAGCCTGCTACAGACCACCCTCCCAAACCCAGGAACCCCACTCGGCCTTCCTGAGAACACTGGAAAATATGAAGGTCTCTCCAAACACCATTATATTGGGCGACTTCAACTACCCAAACATAGACTGGGAGCATTACTCTAGCTCCAACACCCTAGCCCAAAGGTTCCTAGAATTTATAAACTCAAATGCTATGGAACAACTTGTTACCACTCCCACAAGAGGGGAAAACATACTGGACCTTATCACCAACATGGGGGACTCTATGCTCCAGACCAGAAGTGTATCCCTCACTGGTAAGATCAAACCATAAACTAATCTCACTGGATATTCACATCCCGACCCCACCCCCTGCCCAGAAAACCACAGTAAAAAACTTCTCTAAAGCAAATTTCACACTCCTCAAAACCAAGGTGGAATCCTTCAAAGCCCCTGGGCCTGTGGAAAATACGGCCCAGACCACAGAATCCTTTATAAATGTATTCTATGAACACCTTCAGGAATGCATGGATCATGCGATCCCAAATAAAACCAAGACCCAATCCTCCAAAGGCAGACGTCCTGTCTGGTGGACCCCAGCCATAAACAAACTATACAATAGAAGGAGGAAACTACTAAATGATAGAGCAAAATCCCAAAAAGGGAAGGCATCACTGATCAGTATTAGCAAAAAACTACGGGCACTCAGAAAATTGTCTAAGGCCAGCTTCGAGAGAAAAATTGCACAAGACACTAAGGATAATCACAAGGCTTTCTTTAGTTATGTTAGGAACCTGGGTGGTAATTCCCAGATATGCTCAGAATTAGTCCAAAATGACAAAAAATACACTGAACCCACAGACATTGCCAACATCCTAGCTGACAGGTTCAGCGCAAACTCCCCCCCCTCCCTACCAAAAGGGCAAATATCTATCCCAGCAGAGTGCTGCCCCCCTGACATCTCAGATGTCAGGTAAGAGCCGCCCTCTCCAAAGCAAAAAACACAGCATCAATGGGACAGACGGTGTCCCGGGCTGCGTCCTACATGAACTCCAAGAAGAGCTAAACCCAAACATAAAACTACTGTTCAATCTCAGCCTTACTACAGGATATGTGCCCAAAGAGTGGCGTACAGCAACAGTGGTCCCCTCTCCATAAAGGTGGTGCCTCAACGGATCCTGGAAACTATCGCCCCATAAGCCTGACTAGCTTGGTCTGCAAAGCTATAGAAAGGATTATCATGGACCTCATAAATAAAGATATTGGAGACCTACAGACACTAGATCCTACCCAGTTCGGCTTTGTTAAGGGCAGTTCCTGCCTCTTAAACCTGGTTGATTTCTTTGAAACAGTCACCAAGGTGATTGACGAGGGGAAGGTTGTCCACACAGCCTACCTGGACCTCGCAAAAGCCTTCGATACAATATCCCACTCAGGCATTATAGATAAGCTCACCAGCTTAAATATAAACCCCTATGTCACTAGATGGATTGCAAACTGGCTCAAGGACAGAACCCACATGGTTAGAATTGCTGGAGCCATGTCAGACTCCAAACCAGTTACAAGTGGTGTCCCACAAGGCTCAGTCTTGGGACCTCTCTTGTTCGGTATATATTTCTCGTTGGTACAGGCCAACACGGAAGGACTGTGGCTGACCAAGTTTGCAGATGACTGCAAACTGGGCACCATAATAGACTCTCCAGCCGACACAAGCATCCTCCAAAAGGGCCTCATAGAAACAGACAACTGGTGCCAGAGCCATGGCCTCAAGCTAAATGCCAAAAAGTGTATAGTCATCCCCTTTGGCAAAAGCAAAGTGCCCACAAATTACCACATAGATGGTAATCCATTAAGTACAGAAGAAGTAATTAGGGACCTGGGGACCCAAGTTGATAGCAATCTCTCATTTGACAACCACGTGGCAACATTTTATATAGCCCACCTAATCATGAAGGGATTCACATCTAGATCAGGGGAGGTCATCGTGCCTCTTTACTCATCCCTCATCAGGCCCATAATTGAGTACAATGCCCCTTTTGGGATGTACCTTACCAGACACCTGCAGCAACTGGAAAGACCCCAAAAGTACCTCACCAAGAGGATCAAAGGGCTCAAACAGATGCCATATGCTGCCCGGTTAAAGAAACTCCAGCTCTACAGTGGCATACCGCCTGTTCAGAGGCGATCTGTGCCTGACATATATAGCCATGTCCAACCCAGAATTAATGGACATGCTGCACCTCAGAAAATCCAAATCCCATCGAGCTACGCGCTCGAGAGACTTGAACCTCAGCACTGAAATAAATAGGACATGCTGGAGGGACAGATTCATAACCCAGAGGCTCCCTTCACTCTGGAATAAAATCCCAGTCCAGGTTAGGCAGAGTCCCTCATTGACTCTCTTCAAGAGGAATCTTGATGAGTGGATGGGAGATCGTAGGTTTACCCCGGGTATCACTTCTGTGTCACTGTTAGACAGAGGCACAGTATACTAACCTCGAAAAAGGGCATAGCAAAATAAATTTAAAATGAGTGGCGAAAGCCAAACACATTCTGGCTAGGCTTATAAATGCCCTAGGGCAGATAGCCTAGTATGAACCTATGAACCTATGGAGCTTTGAAAGATGTCTTACCAGATGCTGTAGGGAGAGAAGTTATAGCCTTGTGACAGAAGTTTGTTTTTAAGCAATGGAGCACAAAGTAAGCAAAAATGAGTTTCCTAATTGCAGCATGTCGACAAAGACTGGGATTACAAACAGATGTACTGTACAATGTTCCAGGTTTTAGGGTAATTAACGGAGTAACTCCCCATGCCAGTGCACCACATCAGTTACCTCTTTTCTGAGGAGATTTAACAAACAAGTTCCCATGTGAGATATACATGTGAGTTTTAAAATGTCATTGGCAATGCAGATTTGTATATAATATGCTAAAGTTGGTTCTGATCCAACTATGGATATATGTACATATACATATGCAAACACACACACAAACACTTTTACCTGTGTGTGCATGTACATATATAAATAGATAGAGGAAATATAAATATAGATATATATATGGAATCCAAACAATGACCAGCACTATATCACGTCTTCAAAAATACCTTTAATGGGCTTTATATATAAGAAATCATACTTTGAACCCCCCCCCCTCAATATTAACCCTCTGTGAATTTGTTTGAACAGTCAGTTTTGAATGATGTAATAATACAACATGATATAATTTTTTTGACATATTCCTACTATTTAAATAGATTTGAGAAACAAGATGAGCATGTGGTTATTACTAGAGCAAATAAGGGAGGGACAGTAGTGGTGGAGTACAAGACTGAATATATTGCAGAGGCCAAAGCTCAGCTTTCAGACTGTAGATTTTATCAAGTTGTAGATTTTATCAAAGACTTGAGTTAGATTTGACTATGTATTTTAAGATTCAGATTGATATATTTTGGCATATTGTGTGGAAAAGACAGCTGTAGCTCCAAAGTTACAATGGAAATTTGACTATGGAAGATCCTTCTAGACAGTATTTTTTATGCCAAAATCCTATACTTCGTAGAATTAGTTCTTTAACCCATACTTTGTCTGTTTTTTTAATTATGTATTAAGCCATTGTTTGTTGCCACAAATAATATCAACGATTAAGGATTCAGCACTGTTTTTACAACCTATGGAATATATACACATTGAAAACTTGCCATAGATGGTGTCGCCTTGCTTTATACCATTATGACCTGCAAATCTGGGCTGGAAGCTGTGAAGTATTTTTTAGATTGTATCCAAATATATACACTTAACTTTTCTAAGTCTGTTTTGGAATTAGAAATTATACTCACAAAGAGTGTGTTTTATTTTGGCAGAAATGCTATTTCCAGATTATTGTTACAACTATGTGTACATTTGTTTCCATATATGCTGGGGTATTCAAGATTAAATGCATATAGGATGGTCAAAGTAATAGGTTTTTGTCACAGTTGGAACTATGGAGGAAATACCTTGTTGGCTGCTTATTACTTTTGATTGGAACTTTATTAAACTTTAAACAATTTTTGGCTTATTTAAATAGTAATATTATGGATATACATTTTAATACGCTCTGGATTTGTTTGTTAGTTTTTGGATATTAGCATTACAAAATTAACTGATGGGTCAGTGAGTACTACCTTATAAAAGAAGTCTTTTTTAAACAAATGCAGTTTTATCTGCACATAGTTGTCATCCTCAGCATATTATTCAAAATGCTCCATATTTCCAATTTTTGAGATTAAAGAGAATATGTTGTTGTTGTGTCTTTCGGCTTTTCCCGGTTAGGGGTCCCCAAAGTGGAACTCCGGTCCGTTAATGATTGTCAGTTGATTTTTATGTGCCGAGTTGCCAGCCCTGATGCACAACCTTCAACGAAGGTATGGCCATTCACGCATGTCTCCACGCAGAAGACGCTCTAGCTGAGAATCAAACCGGACAGCGTCTTACTGTGAGGCGACAACGCTACCGCAGCACCACCATATTGAAATATGAGAAACAATAGGCTAATGGAGGGCAACCTATTAGATTAACCGCAAAAAAACAAAAAAGAGGTTAGGGCCTTGCTTTGTGTTTGGAACCTATTAGATTAATTACCGTCTCTTGTAACAGGTCTTTTCAAATCAAAAAGATTTTGAAAAGGCATTGGTCTATTTTGCCTGAGAATTCTGTTTTTTAGCAGTGTTTCTACCAGAACACTGCAGAATTGTATATAAATGAGGTAAAACACCGGCACAATGTTTTTCATCTAATAAGAAAGGAAGCAATGTAAGTGAATATTTTGAAAGTAATTTAAAAGGTAGTTACCTTTGTGGCAGTCATGTGTAATGTAAAAGTATCTGTCAAAAAGAGAAGGTTTCCTTTTATACATGCATTGCTGTGATCAGTTGCTAGTGATATCTGTATTTATGGCAAGAAGTGTGAGTTTTGTTTATTTGCTGCTTGTTCATGTTTGCTACATTGCTGCTTGAATTTGTAATGACATGAATTCTAGTATTTGTATTATATGATTACACATATTTGAACGTCAGTTATTTAAGGGTGGCATATACATGATTAATATTTAGTGCATTGAAAAATCTGCCATAGGTGAAACCATTGTCTCCTGTTGAGAAAATTTGCTGTGAATGTTTCCAACATTAAAGGCATTTTTGAAGACGGTACATTGCTCGTTGTTGTTTGGATCATGTGTATCATACTTTTGGATTCCAGAGTGGAATTATTTAGGTTTTATTATATGAATAGTTAGGATTAAGGATAGGAATAGTGTAAAATCTATATGATTTGTTTAGAGTTAGGGTAAAAGACAGGGTTCAGGTAAGCTTTGTGGTTTGGGTTGCTTTTAGGATTAGGATTTGCATATGTGAGTAAAGGTACTTCAAGGGGCTCCCAACCCCTGCAGTACCTTACTTATATGTGTGAAACTTATCTCCATCCCAAACCTACTGATGTAGCTCTACTAATCTAACCCTAATACTAAACTAGATACACACGGCCCAATCTCCAGCACAGGCAGTAACACTAAAAGAAATGCATACACACCCACCTTACACTATCTCTAGCCCCTAAACCAACCCTCTCCATAAACCTAATTTTAATCTTAACACTAGTACTTCCATGTACAGTCAAGCAGGTGTGCACACATGCATACACACACACACACACACACACACACACACTCAGAATACCAAAACATTTGGAATTTCCCAGCATTTCAGTGTTCACACATATTCACAATCTTGACATGCAAAATGATACCCTTAGAATTGTTCCTTTCACTAGATAAGGACTGATGTAGTGATAGGGCCTCTGCATACAAAAGGAGACAAACACACACATACAGAGAGACAGAGAAAGGTGAAGAGTAAAAAACAGAATCTGAAAATCGTGGTGTTTCACTGTTATATGTATGAATAATTATAATATAAATAACTCTATCCTTCTGCATGTCCCACTGGGTAGAACCAGATGGGTTTTGGAAGTATATTGTCAGGGTGAAGTGTTAATCCTAAGTTAGGTACTACATTTGACTCATAAAAGTTATATACCCACTAGTCTCATTTGCAGATTTAAAAAGTGGGTATTAATTAATAGTATCCAGAATTGCACTGATGATTTTATAATAAGACTCAAAACAGTATATTTTTTTAAAGGCTAGATGTTCCCTACTTAATTGTTCATAGGTTCATAGGTAGGTAGTAGGCTATCTGCCAGAGGGCATTTGTAAGCCTAGCCAGAGTGTGTCAGCTTTCGCCGCCCCATTGATTAACTAACTGATCCTCTGTCAAGTAGAGCCAATGAAGTGATCCCAGGGGTGTATTTTCTGTTACCCATCCACTCGTTAAGGTTTCTCTTGAAGAGTGTTAGTGAGGGGTTCTGCCTAATGTAGTTTGGAATTTCGTTCCAAAGCATGGGGAGTCTCTGTGACAGGAATCTGTCCCTCCAGCATGTTCTATTTATTGTTGTGGCGAGGTTTAGTTGTAGTTTGTAAGCTAACTTTAGATACCACAGGATACTGGGATCATGTGTAATATTCTAAGACCTTACCAAAGGTACTTGCCAATTTCTTACATAATGATATTAGTTTAAGGGTGTGCACACACAACAAAATGCTAGTTTAAGGGTGTGCACACTTATGCAACCAGAGCATTGTATGTTTTTTTATTTTTATATTTTTCCCCTAACAGATTTGTTTGTTTTTCAATTGAATTGTATAGGTTACAGGTCACATTAAAGGTGGGAAATGTTTTGAAATTATTTATTGTGGTCTCATTTTTTTTTATCACAAAAACCTGGCATTTAACAGGGGTGTGTACACTTTTTATATCTGCTGTGTGTGGTGTGTGTATATATATCTATCTATATATATATATATATATATATATATATATATATATATATATATATATATATATATATATATATGTGTGTATATATATATACATATGTATGTGTGTGTATGTGTGTGTGTGTGTGTGTGTGTGTGTATATATATATATATATATATATATATATATATATATATATATATATATATAAAATTGTGATTAGAAAAATATACATATAACCAAGGACAGATCCAACAATAGCTGACTTAGGCAGCTACCTAGGGTCCAGTGCTGGCTAGGGGGGGGTTGACATACATTAATTTAAAAAAAAAAAGGTTTTCTTACAACATTAAAAAAATACTTTCCTACTTGGGGTCCATAAATCAGTACTGGTGCTTTAAACCTTCCTGGCTGCATGCAAGAGCTCCTTCCTCTTTCATTGGCAGCTTTAGCTAGTAAGACAAAGGTACTGGAGCAGGTGCCACACAAGCAAATGGCTTTCCAGGAACAAATGGCAATAGATTTAATCTCGCAGCAACTACTCTTATTAACAGGAAAAACAGACTTCATGAGCAAAATTTCTTTTTGCAGCAGCAATAGGAAGAACTACCTTGACTGGAATGTTTTGTAACAGGATTAGTATGGGAATTCTGTGTATGTAATGCCTCAGACAGAGAATGCTGTTTAGTCATTTAGTTAAGTGACTTGCTTAGACTCGATCCCTGTACCTTGGCTGTAGGAGGCAAGATCCTTAATCCTCCACACCCACTGCCGTTAGTTTTCTTTCCTTTAGTAAATTCCTAAGGATTACAGTCAGTTAATGTCAGTAATTTGAGTTTTACAGTTTTTGTGGCTCATAACGTATATATCGATGCAAGTCAGTTGCTCAGATAACTTTTAAAGTTATTTAGAGTAGTCTGCTTTTATTTGTATCCAGTTTTGCAGAACAGCTCTGATTTTGCCTCATGTTCATGCCCTGCCCTTGAGCATGTCACTTAATCAGAAACAGGCAGTGTCTAGAAAAATGGGGAAGGCTCCTCAGTGGTCTCCTAAGATGCAGACCTAGTAGCTAATGCCTACAAACTAGAGTAGTTAAGCAGTAAAGGATGGAAGGAAATTGATTGTAGTAAACAAGAGCATCATCGCATGAGCCATGTTCTTTGGATGTGATTGTTAATGATGACAGTGTGTTTCGTATTTAGCTGTGAATACAATGACATCATGATTTTTGACAGACAAGCTCCCAGAATCACAAAACAATGATTGTATTTGATTGAGACAAAAATAGTGAAAATAAAATGAAGACACAACTGTTTTTTTATATAGGGTCAACCTCTGTGCTCCCACTTCCCCTGGTATTGTACAACAACAACTCAAAGATCACACAACAGTGGGGAAAGGGAAAATTCTCACCCCTGTTGTACCATGCTGCAGCAGAAGCTCATCTTGCCAAGGACACCACCCCACTGGCTGACCACCAAAAAAAAAAGATCTGACATCATGCTGGCCTCCCTCCTGTAACCCTTTCTTCTCACTCATTCTCACCCTTAGTGCAGAAACGCTTTCCTAAAGTCTTATAGTGCAACCAAAGACATTTCTCAGTCAACCCTCACTCTGGCCACATCTGCAACTATGCCACACTAATTAAGCTTTCTTCACACTAGCCTCCTAACTCTGGGAATCACTGCCAACCTACCTAAGAGAACATACCTCCTACACAGAGTTTAAAACTGAACTTAAAAAAACACTATCTTACACAAATTTCATGACAGTGACCCAATCCAATTCCCATTGCATCACATCACTTAAATATGATTACCTTTTCTACCTGTGTTCACTCCTTCACTTTCAGTTATTTAGTCCAGTATTTCCACTGACATATTTACTCACTCCTGAATATCACTTACCCCATTCCATTTCCTCCTTTTCTTTCCCTACTCTCACGCAAGCTTAATTAAATGAGTTTAAAACAGCAGACTGAAACAGAATGTAAACTAACAGCCAATGGATTATCTGCTGTTATGTCCACCTTGCTTGTAAATTGCCTTTCAACAGCTCAAGTGTAAAATTCATATGTCTTAAAGTTTGTATAAGTATGCCTGTATTACCTTGTCCATATGTATGCCCAGACTGTGCCTCTAAATGGTCTCCTGAAATCAGTACACTACCCTGGTAAACAAATGTAAAATAAAAATAAAATGTAAAGATTTCTGTTTTTTAATTAGGTAGCTCACAGGAGACAAACAGCTATGTACTGCACCTTTAGTATAGTCCACAATACTAGTTGTCACAAAATTTATTTGGATTACCCAGATTACCTTAGAGAAAGCAAAGTAAGAACCAGAGTCACAACCATAAATGTGCATTGCCTGTTGCACATTGCTTTAAATAATAAGTGCCAAATAGTTTCTTAATGTTAATACTGATGCAGTAATCTGGCCACCTTAGACCAGCATTTGTTTTTACACTAAAGCTCCCTATGCTGACCATCACACTCTGACCTTCCACTTGTTCTGTTAACCTCTTCATTCCCTCTTGGGCAAAATCCTATGGCTTATTTATTCCCAGAGGTAAGGGTTTTGTTAGGAAGGTGTGAGAGCCATCATCTGTGTACTGAATGAGAATAGCATTTTCCTTATGAAGTTCACAAGGGGCTCGACTGCGGTGGACCTTCAGAATGTGCATCCATGTCTCCACAGCTAATGCTATTACTTGGCCCTACTCCTCTGCCTTTGCATGCTGCAGGTCAGTTTCCACTAGGCCTTTAGCCATGGATTTGTTTGCATGGCATATGCTCCTAAGAAGAGATGAGCAGACTAAGTCACAGTGCCCCCACCCCCCACACTTGCGCTAAAAGGAGCCTGAATTTGGGTCACCCAGGTCAAAGTCAATGCTTTATCCCCTTACAATAATAGAGCTAGAGTATAAGCTGAAAAAATGAAAATAAAGTACAATCATGTAACATATTAGACCATGATTCTATTTGATGGTTTTGGCATCACTTACTGTTTGAATTAGAATTGTTGTACATTTTGAAAAGACACTTGGCAGAAAATATCTGTATAAGAAATCCTAAAAGTAAAGACTCAATGGAACTTTCTCTAGGAGGCTTCCAACCTCAAAATTTAGTATTGAATCAGTCTGATCTATTATACATTTCCAAAATCAGGTATTATGCATATTTTAAGGCTACTTTAATTATTGTATACTACTTAAAAATTAATCCCACAACTGAAATGGCCTTCATAAATTTTTATTTCATTCCCAGATCTGAATGGCCTTCTTGAAGTTTTAATTTATAACCAGTACTATCAGTTATGTTGTTTTGATCAGGCTTTGATTTAGAAAAAGAAAAATGCATTACTTAAGCAGTCATTCATTTGAACAGTAAATTCAATATATAATTGTTTTGAGAAATGATTTCTGTTTAAGATATCGTTCCCAAAATTTACAGCTACTTTCCCAACCCAAATGAATTGGATATTGATGAGACAAATGGTTACCTACAGTGTCATGCTAATGAATAAATGTTATTGACATGTTATGTGATATTGGTGATGAGAATGTATCCTTGAAATTCGTTAGTACTCTTATCAGGATGTAAATATTTTGAATAATAAGTCCCTTGTAATATTATGTCAGTAGTAATGCTGGTGGCGAGGCTTAGTGGACTCTGATATGATTTCTTGATTTAGGATGTAACATGTTGCTTTAAGCAGTATTTGGGTATATTGTTCCAAGTATTTTGGAATGCAAACAGATTAAATTATAATCAGTTTTAAATATGAACGTTAGCGTACCAGAGAATACCTGGAATTTTTTTTCCCATTTTCAACATTTCTAAAGTGTGTTGTTATAAACTTAAGTTAGGTTTTAGGGAAGGCCATTTCAATAGTAATGTATTTAATTGTCTATGTACAAATTCATGTTGTTTTTTTAAACAGATTGACAAAAATCAGTTATTATTGGTGTTAGACTGATGGGTATATACCTTTTAATTGTAAATGAGTTAGCTACTGTTATTAGCACGCCATGTGGTATATACAATTTCCACAACTATCAGTTTGCAATATAGACCAGATGGAAGATGGATCACTTTAGGTGGGGTGGGAGGATCCTGGGTACTAAAATCATGGAACCACCAGCCTAAGTGTTTAATTTGGCCATTTTCTGACAATTCTCAGCTTACTAACTAGTTACGTTGTAACAAAAAGCCCAGTAGAAAGGGTAAAGTTTCATTCCACTGAGATTTGGCTTTAATGGCCTGATACCATCAATAAAGACTTTAGTCAATGGGCATTCAGATGCTTTAGAGATGAAACACTTGATTATCCTTAAGCGGTTATTTTCATATATCCCATGAGTCACCTTCAAAGGAGGTTTAATTTGTTATCCAGGGAAGATTATTGCTTATCTGGAGTCCTTCTGTCTGTTTTGGGAATAGAAAAGTACAGGATGGCAAAAGTTATAAAGTTACATTTTGCTGAAATTTATAACAGACTTAAATATGTTATAAAGAACAATGAAGCTAGATGTTTTCCAGTAACACTTTTATATATATATATATATATATATATATATATATATATATATATATATATATACATACATATATATCAAGAATGGTAACCTTGCTTCACTAGATCACCATCTCTAAATGGAAACAGGATCAAGTAGAATTAAAAAATTTCTAAGGAATTGAAGTTGAGTATACGGAGATCAGTTATTTAGTAAAGGTGTGTAGGTCTCCATAAGGGTTTGAAAACGTGCAGCTAGCATTTAAACTATAAGAGGTTTATTTTTAATGTCTACCTAGGAAGGCCTAGATATTGACCATTAAATGAATAAGGGAGTGATTGATGTGATGTGCTATACTCAAAAGTGTGAACAGTGAGGTTTTGTATTTTCTGGAGGGCTTGAAAATTCAGATGTATATCATTATTTATTGACTTCAGTCCAAAGGGTAAAAAGGACACACAGACAAACCACTCAGTAAAACGTGCAAGAAAACTCAGTCAAGCTAGAGTATTCACTGTGTTATACATTAAACTTCCTGTAATGGAGGCCCATGGGATATATGCAAATACCTCCTAAAGGGCATAGTGTTTTAGCTACAAGGCTTGTGAATTTCCTTGAATTTGTTTTTACTTTTTAAGTCTTTATGATTGCATTCAGTCCAATAAAGCCAAACCCTACTAGGTATGGGCACGCATGTTTCAGCCTTTTTATTGAGCTCACCAGCACAGCATAAATGGATAGCTTGTCTGCCTGAAACTGGCCAATGTTCCTTTCCGTAATGCTTTAGAAATTGACAGATGCTCATTTTCTAGGGACAGTCTTATCTACCAGTTTTAGTATCATAATATTGATCCGACTGCTCATTATTCAAGGGCATCCCACTTCTCATAAAGTTGAATGGACATCTGATATGTCATCCCATGTAACAAGTAGTTGAATCTTCAACTAAACAAAAATTTCAAAAATAACTGTTCAGATTTCAGCCAAATGAGGGAAAAAATATAAACCAAAATAAACACCGTTTCCTTGAGGGATGGTACACTCTGCACATTGTAGACTTTTTTCACCTGTACCATCCTTATACAAGCTTGAATAATCCATGACTGTCCTCACTTAAGTATTATAACTCCACAATTATAATATCATAGATAAAATGGAGCCCACCATATATAGAGTTATCACTGCTAGTAGATAAATGCCACCTACCCTGGTAGTTATTTTTTTTTCCAAAGAGATGGACTACCCAGTTGAAAAGCTGCAACCATAAATCAAAGGTTTGCCTCTCTATCTTAACACGGTATCTCCTGAATGTAGTGCCTTTTTTCCAAGAAACCCTTCCACCTCGCAGGATTCCCACTCCTCATTTCTTGATGCACTGGAAAATATTAGGGTACAACTTAACACCCTATTAATGGGCGATTTCAACTACCCCACCATTAACTGGGAAAACTCCTCATGTACCAACTCTTGTCCTTAACATTTTCTGGAATTCCTAAATTCCAATGCCTTGGATCAACTTATCCACACCCCCACCAGGGGCAGCAATATCCTAGACCTGGTCATTACCAACATAGGCAACTGGTGTTCCACACCAGAGGTCAATTCCTCGTTGTTCAGATCCGACCACAAGCAAATCACCCTAGACATCAACATTCCACCCCCACCCCTCATTAGGGAAACCACCGTAAAAAATTTCTCCAAAGCCAACTTCACGCTTCTTAAGACAGAAGTGACAAACTTCATGACACCCATGCTGACAGACAATAGAGGTGCAACTGCTGAATCCTATACAGTTGCACTTTTTAAACACTTACATGAGTGCATGGAATATGCAATCCCTAACAGAACCAAGATGCTATCCTCCAAAAAAGGAAGCCAATCTGGTGGTCCCCTGCTATAAACAAACTCTACAACAGAAGAAAGAAACTGTTGCAAAAAAGAGTAAAATCCCATGATTGGAGGTCAGCCTCCATAAGAAGCTGAGATCCCTCATAAAATCCTCCAAAGCTAGTTACAAAAACAAAATAGCCACTGATTCTAAAGACAACCACAAACCATTCTATAGCTATGTCAATAATCTCAATGGCAACACTCAGATCTGCTCTGTGTTACAGCACAATGGCACTAAATATACAGAACCAAGTGATATTGCCAACATCCTGGCAGATAGGTTCAGTGCAAACATTACCCCCCTCTCATCCCCTAAAGGGCCCATTTCTATACTGGAAGAATGCAGAGTTCCTGTAATCATGGCTGCACAGGTAAAAAACACACACTCCAATGCCAAGAACACAGCATCCATGGGACCTAACAACATCGCAGGCTGCGTTCTACATGAACTACAGAATGAACTGGCACCCCCCCTAAGTACCATGTTCAATCATAGCCTCACCTCAGGCTTTGTGCCCACTGAATGGTGCACAGCAATGGTTATCCCACTCCACAAAGGGAAAGCCACCACGGAGCCCAGGATCTACTGTGCCATTAGCCTAACGACCCTGATCTGCAAGGCTATGGAACGTATCATCATGGAACTTATAAACAATGACATTAGTAATCTCCAAACTCTGGACCCTACCCAGTCCGGGTTTGTAAAAGGCAGATCATGTCTCCTAAACCTAGCAGTAGATGAGGGTAAGGTGGTTCACACAGCCTATCTAGATCTCGCCAAGGCTTTTGACTCCATCCCCCACTCTGGAATTATAGATAAACTCACTAAACTAGGTATAAATCCCTATGTCACAAGATGGGTTGCCAAATGGCTCACTGGCAAAACCCACACTGTGAAAGTAGCAGACTCTAATCCAGCTTCAGACCAGTGACAAGTGAAGTACCATAGGGGTTCAGTCCTAGGTCCTCTCCTGTTTGGTATCTACTTCTCCGAAGTACAGGCTAACACAGAAGGTCTGTGGCTAACAAAGTTTACAGATGACTGCAAACTAGGAGCCATAATCAAAACTCCTAATGATGTGGACATCCTGCAAAAGGGCCTCACTGAGACAAATGCCTGGTGTCAAAGCCATAGCCTCAAGCTCAATGCCGAAAAGTGCATTGTCATCCCTTTTGGTAAAAACTCTGTACTCATGAACTACCACATAGACGGTAGTCTACTTAACACAAAGTGTGATAAAAGACCTTGGGACATAGGTGGACAGTAGTCTCTCCTTTGATAATCACATCACCACAGTAGTCAGGAAATCCTTCTACATGGCACACCTCAACACAAAAGGTTTCTCATCCAGGAAAAAAGAGGTCATTGTTTCCCTCTACTCATCACTCATTAGACCCATTATAGACTACAACATCCCTTTTGGTATGTACCTCACAAGACTTCTATAACAACTGGAAAGGCCACAGAAATACCTCGCAAAAAGGATTACTGGCCTTAAACAGATGCCCTACGCAGACCGTTGAAAAAACTCCAGCTTTACTCTGTCGCATATTGCCTACTCAGAGGCGATCTCTACCTAACATACAAAGCTATGTCAAACCCAGAGCTGTTGGACATGCTCCACATAAGGAAATCCCAATCCCTCCGAGCTACACGCTCTAGGGACCTAAACCTTGTCACCACAATAAACAGAACATGCTGGAGGGATAGATTCCTGTCCCAGAGACTTCCCATACTCTGGAACAAACTACATATCTATATCAAACAAAGCTCCTCATTAGCACTCTTCAAGAAAAATCTTGATGATTGGATGCGAGATAGGAAATTCACCCAGGGGATCACTTCTGTGGCTCTGCTTGACAGGGGCACAGGAAAATAATTTTCTTGGGTGGCAAAAGCCAGGGTACCATTTGGTTTAGCTTATATAGGCCCTAGGGCCAATAGCCTAGTACCTACCTATGAACTTTGAATTAATTGCTCATTTTCCAATTTGACATCCCACCTCCTTTAATACTGCATGTGATTGTTAACCTCAGGCATCCATCTCCCACAACATTTTAGATAAAATCATTTTCAGAGAGAGTTTACTCTGTCATGACCATGTGACACCCCTGTTGCTTGTTGTACGAGGTAGCCCCCCACCACATTGTAGTAGTGCTGTAAGGAGTTACTTTGATGATATGCATGTATATGACTAACAGGATATACAAGGACTTATCTAATGTTTTCATCTAACTAAAATATTTCATTCTGCAGGACTGCAATGAAAATGTATATGATATAAAAGGTGTGCATGTATGTGCAGACCCAGTTTTGTCAGGAGAGTCAGGTACACAAATGCAATGACATCAGCTGTGAAGAGAAGTCGGGCACCCCTCCTTATAGTGGCTGACAGAAGCAAAGCCCAAGTCCATGCCTGCATACATGTCTGTATGACAATGACAGAAAAGGCTATTTGACAAATTACATGATGCTGGTGATGAGAATATATCCTTAAAATTCTTTAGCAATTTATCAGGCTGTAAATAGTTTGAATAATGAGCCACTTGTTTTATGCCAAACATAATGCCTAACAATCAAATGTTTGGCAATAGTTGAGAGAAAATGAATTTTCAAACCACAAAACTAGTAGCAGTACCAGCCAAATCTTCACATAAAATACGTTAACTCAGTGTTTGCCATTGTTGAAGCAAAATACATCTTACTGGAAGGGAAGAGTGAACATTTTCTTAATATTAATGCCAGAAAGTTCTCCACAAGCTTGTAATGATCAAAACCTATTACTTTTAACACATAAGGTGATACCAGGTAAAAGACTTCTGGAAATAGCTGAGGTTGATGACCTCTGTTTTGGGGTTCACAGCTGGTCTCTATGCTATACTTTCTACATATATGTAAATACGTCATAGGGGTGCACCTACCATAATGGAAAGCACACAAACATTTATGCAGTGCTATGAGCATGAAGCACTTCAGCGTATGGCCTTTATCTTTGCTTATTCAGTGTTTATACTAGTTTTATGATGCTAGGGTCAGTAAGTCAAGCACTCTCATTTTGCTGATTATGTGCACACTAGCATGCTGCAACGTCACACTTGAATTAGAGTAATTTGGTCTATGCACAATGACTTTAGGAATCTCACCTGTGGTACTGTCTCCATGCAGATTTAGGTTTCATTAAGCCAGATTTTCCATTGCATAAGATACTTTTCTTGTTCTTGCTGGGTTCCTTACTCTGCACTCCCTTGCTTCCATCTGAAGAAGCCTCTGCACTCCGAAAAGGAGCACAACATAAATTTGATACACACATGCCATAAATATGATCACTATTTTTTTATTAAAAATAAAAACAATGATATCAAATAGTGGCGTAATAGCCTTGAAGCATTTTTCCCTGTGATCACTGCTGCTACTGATGTCTTCTGGCTACAAGATCGGGACTTACCCATTTGCTGTTTTATAACTGAATTATTCAGACTTTAGGATTCTCACATTTCTAGAAACACTTACCTCTTAGTCTGTGCTCTGAATCTTTTAAGATTTCCTGCCACAGAATGCACTTTGTCCCTAGTAATGCAAGCTCATTGTCTGGAAGTATAGTGCTCTAAGTCGGTTACTCACTGGAAGGTATGATATTATTTATTTATTTTTTTTCTACAAAAACTAAGCTGTTCCTGTTCTCTAAATAAAGCATCAGATAACATGGTTGTGCTCCTGAAAGTAGACTTAGGGCTATCAGATCATAAATGTATGAGTCAGAAGGGGGGATGTATGAGGATTTTGCTTTTGTACTGAGTTAAGAAACATAAATTGCGTGGGTATTTTCTTTTTATATACAAATCATTTAGGCAAATTATAGAGCACATGATACATTATATTCCTTTTGGTGTTACAGTATAAAATATACAGAATACTGACAGGCAAGAATATCCTAGTTTATGCAATAACTACCTTTGAGGAAAGTCTTTTTATCAGTCAAAGATTTAAATAGTATGACCTAATTTTCATAATAAAATGAAAGATGAACTATTCCTTTTGACACGATTGAAAAGTTAACACAAAGATGTGGTAAACCTCCTTTGCAATGCCAAATTCACTTCACAGTGCTTGCGCTATTTAAATGATGAAGTTGAAAACGTCTAGTGGTTACTCTCTGAATATCATGCACTAATATCAAGGGATTGTCGTCTGCTTAGAATTCAGTACAGGCCTGCAGAAAATCTGTCACAACTCTCAGCTATGTTTCCTAGTTTAGCTTCTGTATTCAGAGCACAAATGCATCATTCCTTTGTGTTTCTGCTTTACTTTAAAATATCTTTCCTGTCCCAACTAGGAAATGCACATGAATTTGGCTTGCAGTATTCCAGCACTCCCAACAGATTGTTCCACACAATCATCCCTCTTTGTAGAGAAATATGCTTGGCAGCATTTTTCTAGGCACTTCTTCCTAAGAATTTTAAAAAGCTGTACATCACTGTAGCAGAAAACTCTCTGATCTCCCCCCCATTTATTTTGTTTGTACACCTATAGGCCTTAGCCTTCTCACAGAACGTTTACCTTAAAGGATACGCCTCCTGCATTGGAAGGCGATTCCCTTTCCTTAAGGACTACACCAACTTGGAATGTAGTTAACCTTATTGCAGAGTTATTTTTCTTCATATAACATTATTTGCATGTAATTTAATGCCCAGAAATCCTTCCTTGTTCTTCACTACTTTTTCCTCTGCCTTAGAACATGGTGGCCCCACCATTTTTTCCTATTCACATCTCACTTTGCTTTGGAAAATAATGCATCTCAGCCATCATGGCAGAGACTGAACATACTTCTCTGTACTTTTTTAGTGGTGGTCATTGTCCCCAAATATCTATTCTGTCCCTGCTGAAATCTGTAAAGTGCTATAAAGAACACCTTAAAAGTTAAAGTGCAACTCTCTTCCAAAGAGAGTTAGGACAATTTTTATATGTAGAGCAGGAATTAGTTATAATGCAGTACCGAATAAACAATCTGGTAAGTGTTCTACATTTTGGCAGTGAAGTGCGACCTTTATCCATGTGACTGCAATAAACTAAGGTTATTATGAATCTGTCTGTCTTACTAGTTCTTTGAATGCATAACTTAGTCTTGGATAAAAGAGTAGAGTTACCAAGCTTGCTGGTAACTGTCAGTAATTAAATAAGAGTCTAGGGAAAGGCCTGGAAATAACTGTAACGATAATAATCCTAAAGTATCCTCTTGTTTTCTTGCTCTGTATTACAAGAAGATTTACATGCAGTGCAAACATATTTTTAACAGTTCAAAACTGGCATAAATCATAGTAATGAATTAATTATTTCTCTAACTACCCATTTTATCATAGTTATGGTCATAGGGATAAACACATCCTATTTCAGCACCCAGTGGGTAGAATGTATGTGGGCTGGTATCCTTTCTGGGATCAGTTTCTCTTATTGCTATATTCAGATATTTTAAGGGATTGTTAATTCACCTAAGAAACCAGTGACTTACAACACAAGTCGTTCTACATAAATTGAAAGTGCATGTTTGTGGGAAAAAAAGTATTCATTATATCAGGGCTGCAACATGTTATAAGAAGACAAAATCCATTTTGGGAACCAGACAAAGAGACTGAAAAGCAAAATCATGTTAGTGCAACAGCCCTTGTGATACTATTTTGTTGCACAAAAGATGCTAATTTAGTAAAAAAGCAGTGCATATCAAGAGATGGTCTGTTATTTACATTATAATATAGTATGGATAGTTGTTTCAGTGCAGACAATTTCTTTGTATCTTATCCTTACCAAGTTGCTGGTAATTTATTATACTATATTAAAACGGCTTCATTCTTTTTGGAGTGTAGCTCAGCAACTATGCTTTTCTGAAGGTGTGGATACATTAAAGGATTACACAGGTTTTTCACAACTTAAAATGTATTATTATAGCTCTGCTGTGCAGATTAGAATCTCATGTTTAGTGATAGCAGTTTAAATCCCAGTAGGCTTGATTGGCTAATGTTGTTTTTATCTGTATCGGTAAGCTTGATTGGTTAATGTAGTTTTTATCTGTATCTGTGCATGTTACAGAAGGCAAAGCTTTGATTTACTTATCTTACCTTGCAGTATCATTTGCATGAGGGCCATACCTCTCAGCTGTCCAGAGTTTCGCTTCATATCTTTGGTCTGTTCCTCATAACATTTGTGATTTTCTGGCAGATCACTGAGGAGTGAAGCCATTAATGACATGCATTTGAGTTTCAGACTTCATATCATTCAGAAAATGCATGCTAACGCAAATCCTGTTTTCTTAGCAACTTTCTAAGTTTATAAGAGCAATATTTAAAATCTGCCCTATATTGGGACTTTGTGACCCCATTATTTTAGGATTTGTCCAGATTTGTTGTGCTAAGAGGTTGAGATGTATGATTAGGGCACAGGCTGTAGGAAGGGCTGGTATGGTCTTTGCCCGAATAATTAATGGGCATGATTCTCTGCCCTGCATTGTAACTTCATTTGGTAAGATGCTACTCTGCAAGAGTTTCTTTCATTGCTGCTATTCAACCTTTACCATGGATGCAGAACAATGGAAACAGCTCAGTTGTGCATGTAAATATTTGCTGTCAGGAATAATGGAAGCATGAATTGGTTGTAAGCATGTAATCAGTATTTTATTAGAAGGCAGAAGGGTGAGCTGGAGTATAGGTAATATATAGTATAGTTGATGTAATGACTCTTAATACAAAGAAGCTTCTAGTCATTCAGCATGCTGTTATCAGTGCCTCTGTCCTAATATGAATATACCTAGCTAGTTTGATATGGGAAACATTTTATAAATGGAAGCTTCTTGTCTCAATTGCTTGGACTGCTCCGTATCAATTGTAATTCTCACACAAATTAGCAGCTGAGTCCATGGTGACTGTCTTGAAAAATGAGCATCCCAAATCCAACACAACAAAATATCTACAGGTTCTTCTTGGCAATTGAAGCATGGAATGGCATCAGTGTCTCAGTGCCGCAACCTTCCGATATTAGTGCTCCCCACAAAAGTCCCCTCCCTTCCTTATACCTTCATAAAATTGCCCATACATTTTCAGTTATACTCCATTCCTGGTACAAATGTCCACTGCTTCCTTCATTTGCTATAACATCAAGTGTCCCCAACCTTATTATTTATGTAACAGCACAACCCTTAGTAGTTGCTATGATAGTTGTAAGGTAACATGGTAACTTCTGAGTTAAAAATATAAGTAAACTTGCTTGTAAAACCCTACCTATCAAAACAGTAACCTTTCCACATTATACTACCATCATCCACTCTAGCAGGATAGCAAAATAAACACAGACTAGTTGTATGTGCTACTTGTATATAATATGACTATATCTACTCTTACTGACCTTACACTAGTTATATGTGCTACTTGCATATAATATGACTATATCTACCCTTATTGACCTTAGACTAGTTATATGTGCTGCTTGTATATGTTGTTTTTCTTTTGACTTTTCCTGGTTAGGGGTCGCCACAGTGGAACTCTGGTCCTCTAATGATTGGCAGTAGATTTTTTTATGGGTGCCGAGGTGCCACCTCGATGCCCAACCTTCAACGAAGGCACGCCCATTCTACGCATGTCTTTCGAATGCCACTTGACTGCGGGGAGGGCATGCAGACTCCACACAGAAGGCGCTCCAGCCGAGAATCGAATGGGAGAACATCTAGCTGTGAGGCAACAACACTACCGCTGCACCACCGCGGCTTTATGTGCTACTTGTATATAATATGACTATATCTACTCTTACTGACCTTTCTTTTGTTTCTGTTGAACAACCATGTCCCACTTAAAGCATGTATCACCCTCTCTCTCCCACACGTCCATTCATTCTAAAGCTAGCTAATAGTACAGCAGTACCCCCACGAATATTCAGATGTGACACCTTTGACCTATTCATTCCAAAATATCTTCCAAAACACAAACAACTGCAGTTAAACAAACCAGATATAGCCAAACAATATTGCATTAATCTAAACCCCAGCATAAATCTAAACATAAATTACCTATAAAATGTGGGGACATTCACCCTAACCCAGGACCTGCCATTAATAATGCTCTCTTGAACAATCATAATTCTCCATTCTGGAGAAGCCCTAGTGGGCTGCAAATGTGTCAAATAAACTCCTGTAGTATTTGGAATAAAATAACAGCTCTGCAAAGCTGGATGTGTCTCCATACTCCTGACATCACTTCAGTAACAGAAACCTGCCTTAAACCAACCACAAAAGATGAAATATCCCCCCCGGCTGTTACATAATCTGTAATGGTCATAGTAGTAAAAGAGCTGACAAGGTAACCATTATATACTGAAAAATGTTTAGTCTAGTCATTCACCCCCCCCCCCCCACAAATACCAAACATCAATAATGTTGAAATATTAGTAGATGCACTTAAAATTAACACACAAAATAAATCAATAAAGGCAGTGACACTCTGTATACTTCTTACTGTTGACAAGTCATTCTCTGAGGACATATTATCCTGGATAACTACAACTATATCTTTTGAAGCAGTGATCCTTGGTAACCTTAATATTGATTGCCCAAGAGTACCGATGAGACTCTAATATAAGTAGTACAAATGATCATGAGGAAAGATACAATTGCTGGAAAATAAATTATTTTGCACTGGATACAATCAAAACATCTCAGAAAAATTAACCTTGTAGGAATTGCACCAGACATCCTAAGTGATCATAATCTGGTCTGTGCCGTACAGAAGCATACCAAAATTCTTAGACTCATACAATATGAAATAATCAGAAATACAACCAAATTCAAATAATCAAGCTTTATATATTCATTGTTATAGAGCATGAAGTTCTGTCACCATTAACCATTCTCTCTAAAGTGTTTGCACATGGCATCTTCATAGGGGTGGTTTCAAAGTGCTTTTTTTGAAATCTTTGAACATAGTTAGGCTTGTGATTTCAGGGATTAAATTCTTCCATGTGCTTCGACCTGACAGTGAGAATGCCCTTTCTGCTATTGCTGGTTTAAATCTAGGCCTTAGGAGTTTTAATATTAATTCCTTAACTTCCTCTCAAGGAGTAATTTTTTTTTCTAAACATTAGTTTGGTTCATGGGGGGGTGGGGGGGGGCAATACCCTAAGTTCATAATTTTAAACAGTAGGGTAGTAAATATAAATGATGCATTGCTACCTACAGGAAGCTGTTTTGAGGGTATGAATGAAGTCACAATGGTGTCTGCAGGAACTTGCCCGGGCTGCAGATCTAAAGATCTTGTTCTCAGCAGTCACTGTGTGTACTGTAGGAAGAATATAAGGTTAAAATAATAGGCATCATTCTAACTTAGGGGTGACAAGTAGGCTTTTGGCTATTGCTGTCGTATCTACAGGGTTTAAGATGTATGCAATCCTGCAGTATAACTTGAGGTAAGACTATACTTAGGAGGTAATGCTGTCATTGTGAGGTGTAAATGTTAAGTATGGGTCATGAGAGAAGGGCATAAATATTTGTATTATGAAACATATGAGATAATCTTACCATGTATGTCATTAATGTGTAGGTTAAATAAAGCACACGGTGCACACAGATACTAGATGGAAGCCTTTGTTCGAAATCCATTACAGATCAAACAAACATTGGTGCTTTTTGTCAGGCTTATAGATTTATAACAGTGAAAAAATATGTAGAGAGAGGGGTGTGTGTGTGTGTGTGTGTGTGTGTGTGTGTGTGTGTGTGTGTGTGTGTGTGTGTGTGTGTGTGTGTGTGTGTGTGTGTGTGTGTGTGTGTGTGTGTGTGTGTGTGGTGTGTGTGGTGTGTGTGTGTGTGTGTGTGTGTGTGTGGTGTGTGTGGTGTGTGTGTGTGTGTGTGTGTGCGCTTGTGTGTGCGTGTCTCTGGTGTGGCTGTATGCATGTATGTGCACACTTGCACAGATGCATACATATATGCATCAGAATAAATAAATGTGAACAGTGATTTTCATCACAAACAGTATATGTCTAACTGGAACTGGTACCATAGTGCCTTTAAAAGCCATTGTTTATTTGATTATCTATATTATGTTTGTTGAATCAACATATCTTATGGTTTATTATTCTGCCTTGGGCTTATGCTAACCTAAAAACATAGGCCATCTGGATACCACATTTGTCCTCACTGTGTGTGTGTGTGTGTGTGTGTGTGTATGCATTTGAATTTCTTTCCACAATTACTGCTGATTTTTTTTTTTATTGTTGTTGTAAGTAATATTGCTTTAAAAAACAGAGTTTACCAGTGCAAAGAATTAGAAATAATATTAGAAGATACACACAAATCATTTCCTCTTTTTAAAGTCATTCTCAGAAGGAAATGTTCAGTGCTGCAGTTGTACTATGCTAATGAAAGACATCATTGGCATCTGTTGCCAAGCTAATTATCAAAATTAGACTTAAATCATTATTTCTAAGCAGCCTGTGAATTTGTTTTATCTGGATTGCATTTCCAAATATAAATCTTCTGTCACGGAGCATCTCTATCCTTTAAGGAAAATCATAACAGGATTTATGTTCAGGGATTCTTGACCAATTAGTTTACTGATTCATCTGCCTTTGTTTACATTCATGTGTTCCTATTCATGTGAATGTAGCTCTTATATGTAACATTTTCTATTATCCACATGATCGTTTTAATATCAACATACATATATACATTCATTAGGAGAACAAAAGCAAAGGTGGAGTGCAGTACTATTGATTCAAAGCATTAGACTGTCCAAGAAAACAAAAAACCTGGAAAACTAAACTAGCAGTCAGAACAACTATTCCCTACAATGCCACTAGCAGAGTATGTGAAAATTAAAATGGCAGTTTGCTGCAAGTTCAGTGTCATGTAATGAAAGTTAAGATTAAGCACTTCCAAACCATATTGTATACCTGGATATATAAAATGCAGTTCCTTTACTGCACTTAGGTTTGAAATGAAATCCGAGTTTTGAATTCAAAGACTGCTGCAATGCTACAGAGATAAGAAGGCTCCTGGCTATAGTACTACACCAGTCTCATTGGTGAAAAACAGTCTAACATGCAAATTCAGCAGTTTGAAACATGGCTAATGCTGATTAGCTAAGTGCACTTTCGTGAAACCGTTCACTGGAACCAAATAGTGGGGTAGATTTATTCCAGGCATAGGTCTACCAAGTTATTTAAGTATCCGATTTAAAACTGGTGTCTTCTTCTTCTTTCGGCTGCTCCCGTTAGGGGTCACCACAGCGGATCATCTGTTTCCATTTCTTCCTGTCCTCTGCATCTTGCTCTGTCACACCAACCACCTGCATGTCCTCTCTCACCACATCCATAAACCTTATCTTAGGCTTCCTGTTACCTGGCAGCTTCATCCTTAGCATCTTTTTCCCAATATACTCTGCATCCCTCCTCAGCACATGTCCAAACCAAAGTAATCTTGTCTCTCTGGCTTTGTCTCCAAACCTTCCAACCTGGGCTTACCCTCTAATATACTTATTCCTAATCCTGGTCTACCCTCATCACACCCAGTGCAAATCTTAACATCTTTAACTCTGCCACGTCCAGCTCTGACTCCTGCCTTTTTGTCAATGCCACTGTCTACAACCCATATAACATAACTGGTCTCACTACCCTCTTGTAGACTTTCTATTTCACTCTTGTCTGTCACAAATCATTCCTGACACTCTTCTCCACCCACTCCATCCTGCCTGTACTCTCTTCTTCACCTCTCTTCCACACTCAGCATTACTCTGAACTGTTGAAGCCAAGTATTTAAACTCATCCACCTTCACCACCTCTACTCCCTGCATCCTCACCATTCCTCTATTCTCTCTCTCATTCACACACATATATTTTGTCTTAGTCCTGCTGACCTTCATTCCTCTTCTCTCTAGAGCATATCTCCATCTCTCCAGGGTCTCTTCCACCTGTTCCCTACCCTCACTACAGATCACAACGTCATCTGCAAACATCACAGTCCACAGGGACTCCTGTCTGATCTCGTCTGTCAACCTGTCCATCACCATTGCAAATAAGAAAGGGCACAGAGCTAATCCTTGATGTAATCTCACCTCCACCTTAAACGCATCCGTCGCTCCCACCGCAGACCTTACCACTGTCACACTACCCTCGTACATATCCTGTACCACTCGTACATACTTCTCTGACACTCCAGACTTCCTCATACAATACCACAACTCCTCTCTAGGCACCCTGACATATGCTTTCTCCCACAAAAATACAATGCAACTCCTTCTGACCTTTCTCTGTACTTCTCCATCAACACTCTCAGAGCAAACATCACATCTGTAGTGGTCTTTCCTGGCATGAAACCATACTGCTGATCACTAATCATCACCTCCCTTCTTAACCTAGCGTCCACTACTCTTTCCCATAACTTCATGCTGTGTTTGATCAATTTAATCCCTCTGTTACTACAGCTCTGCACAGCACCCTTATTCTTAAAAATCAGTAACAAAACACTTTCTCCATTCCTCAGGCATCCTCTCACTTTCCAAGATTTCATTAAACAATCTAGTTAAAAACTCCACTGACATTTCACCTAAACACCTCCATGCTTCCACAGGTATGTCATCTGGACCAACAGCCTTTCCATTCTTCATCCTCTTCATAGCTATCCTTACTTCCTTTTTGCTAATCCACTGCACTTCATGATTCACTATCCGCACATCATCCAACTTTCTCTCCCTCTCATTCTCTTCATTCATCAGCCCCTCAAAGTACTCTTTCCATCTGCTAAACACACTCTCCTCGCTTGAGAGTACGTTTCCCTCATTATCCTTTATCACCCTTACCTGCTGCACATCTTTAATAGCTTGGTCCCTCTGTCTAGCCAATCAGGTCCTTTTCTCCCTCAGTGTCCAACCTTTCATACAACTCTTCATACGCCTTATCCTTAGCCTTTGTCACCTCTCTCTTTGCCATGCACCTCATCTCCTTATACTCCTGTCTACCTTCTTCATCTCTCTGACAATCCCACTTCTTCTTCGCCAACCTCTTACTCTGTATACTCTTCTGTACTTCCTCATTCCACCACCAGGTATCCTTGTCCTCCTTCCTCTTTCCAGATGTCACACCAAGCACCTTTCTAGCCATCTCCCTTACTAGCTCTGCTGTAGTTACTCAGCTATTCGGTAACTCTTCACTGCCATCCAGTGCCGGTCTTAACTCTTCCCTGAACTCCACCTCACAATTACCCTTTTTTCATTTCCACCATTTGATCCTTGGTGCTGCCCTCACACTCCTCCTCCTCTTCTTGATCACCAATGTCATCCTACAAACCACCATCCTAGTCTACCTAATTACACTTTCCCCAGCCACCACTTTATAGTCTCCAATCTCTTTCCACACTTGTATGCCACCATATGCGCCTCCCTCTTGTTAAAATACGTATTCACCACAGCCATGTCCTTCACAAAATCCACTACCATATGACCTTCTGCATTCCTTTGCTTAACACCATACCTACCCATCACTTCCTCATCCCCTCTGTTCCCTTCACCAACATGCCCATTGAAATCTGCTCCAATCGCCACTCTCTCACCCTTGGGTACTGTCATCACTACTTCATCTAACTCACTCCAAAAGTTTTCTTTCTCCTCCATCGCACACCCAACTTGTGGAGCATATGCACTAACAACAGTCATCATTATACCATCAATTTTCAGCCTCATAAACATCACTCTATCTGACACTCTTTTCACCTCCAAAACACTCTTAGCATACTGTTCCTTCAGGATAATGCCTATGCCATTTATCCTCCCATCCACAGCATGATAAAACAATTTGAAACCGCCTCCAATATACCTAGCCTTGATCCCCTTCCATCTGGTCTCTTGCACACACAATATACCACCCTTCCTTCTGTCCATCATATCAGCTAGCTCTTTCCCTATACCAGTCATACTGCCAACATTCAAAGTTCCAAACCTCAGTACCACAGTCCTAGCCTTTACTTGCCTTCGGGCATGCTTTCCCCCTCTTCTCCTCTTTCGGCCAACAGTAGCCCAATTTCTGCCGGCACCCTGTTGGCCAACAATACTGGTGGTGGTCGTTGTTAACCCGGGCCTCGTCTGATCCAGTATGTATATCTGTACTGTTGTCCGCATGTATGATTTGGCAAAATTTTATGCCAGAATCCCTTCCTGGCGCAACCCTCCCCATTTATCCAGACTTGGGACCAGCACAAAGAAATGCACTGGCTTGTGTATCCCAGATTTAAAAATGGTGTACACCCATTTATTCCTGTGGTAGCAGCAGGGCTATTAGCAACTCAGGAGGTAAGTACTGTAAAGCCAGCTCTCTGTGTATACATACAGGCATGATTGCAACTGTCTGGATGTCTGAATATGACTCTGTGTTTATATATGTAGTTATCTATTTATATATATATATATATATATATATATATATATATATATATCTACATATGGATTCACCTCAGAATCTTTAAATTGCAAAACATCGAATTTCATATGATCAATGTTTCGGAATATTGAAATTCTGAAACAAATCAAAAAAAAATTTAAATGTCTCTGCAGGGGGACAAGCACCCCTGCACCCCCCTCCCCCCACCCTGCTAATTAAATATTCCAACTCCGAGATAGTACTACACTGAGGAAAAGGGAAATCTCCCATTCCGCACTGTATGCAGATCTCTGTTCACAATGTTGGGATTCCGAAAGTTCAATCATATGGTCTCTGTCATGTGAAACTCGATCTTTCAGGATTTCAGCATTTCCAAATATATATATATATATATATATATATATATATATATATATATATGTGTGTGTGTGTGTGTGTGTGTGTGTGTGTGTGCGTGAATGTATGTGTGTGTGTGTATATATATATATATATATATGTGTGTTTGTAGGAGCCTATGCTTCTCAATTGCATGGGGTTAGTTGGGGAAATAGTACGGTGGTTACTTATAACTACATGGTGTTAAATTCCATGTCTTGATAATGAGCTGTTGCTCCACGTGACTTTATCATGTCTCGAAATTACATTATATCATTGTCAGAATCATACATCTCAAATATCCAGATTTTTGCCTCATATTTTTCATCTGTTTCTCATGAAATTGTGGTTTCTGCAAATCACTGGCAAATCAATAATGCCTGAAGTCAGCAAATAATGACAGACATTTGAGTCTCTGACTTCATATCCTTCAGATTATTCATGCTAATGCAATGCCTGTCATTCTATCAACTAAGTTTGTAAGAGCAATATTTAAAAATTGTCCCTATTTTTTGGCCTTTTTCCCACTATTTGGGGTTATGTCCAGATTTCGTGGTCTAAGAGGTTGAGAGGTATGGTCACAGTACTGGGCATTGCACAGATAACACTGGTGGTGATATATTTTCTGAATCCTAGCCTTTATAAATGCAGTTATTTATGTTCTCCAGGCAGTATTACATTTTAGCCTTTAGTCAATTTAAATATCACAGAAAACCGAAAACTACAAGGCACACCAACTGATATTTGAAGAACACAGATGGCAGCATTATCACAGCAAGCAGATACTGCTCTGTATCTGTCTTTCTATCATAGCTGCAGTTGCCAAAATCCTGACTTAGTGCAGCTTCTGTATCAAGAAGCTTTCAGACAAAAAAATAGAAAATAAATTCATAAGTCTAAATAGATAGAGAATTAACTTATCCCAGTTAGTCTTGCCCTCTTCCCGTCGCAGATAAAGTCCTTTAACTCTTTATTATCTGCTGTCCACAACATCTCCTTCATGTGATAAAAATATGCCTGACCTGTATATAAAAACTAAAGAAACTAAACATATTTTTACTGCTTGCATCTTTCTACCCATATCCATGAACAAGAGCTTCTAATTTATCAGTTTTTGTGTTATCTTTTTAGTCTCTTCCAACATATGCTTAAGTACCATAATAAAAGCCTTTTTAATCCGTACTCCTAAATAGTTAATGTTACCGTGTCTCTATAAATATGGGCATTGGTGAACCAGTTGGTGTGTGGATGCATAATTTACAGCTATAGCCTTTGTTTTATCTTCATTAGTTTAATATCCTGAAAAGACTTGGAAAAACTCGAAACTGTCTTAAAATGTTCCGTGAAATCCTTTTCTGGATTTATCAAAGCATAAAATCGTATCATCTGAAAATAAAGCCAGGCTTCCTTGATTACCATACAAATGATATCCTTGAATTTATGAGACCTTTATTTTCTTTGCCAGTGGCTCCAAATGTAAAGTAAATAGCAAAAGGGAAAGAGAACGCCCCGCCTGGTTCCTCTGTTCAAACACAACTTATATGAGAGGAACCCTCCCACTTTAATTCTTGCCTCCAAACCTTCATATATCCTCCCAATTAACTTTATGATTGTATCAGGAAATTCAAATGCTTCTAAAGTCCTACTCAAAAAATCCCAGCTTATTTGTCCAAATGCTTTCTCTGCATCAAGACCCACCAACAGGTGAAGTAAAGCAAACAGTTTTCCACTAAGTTCTACATGTTTGGCCTCATGCTTTGAGTAGTTGACAGTCTGTATCATGTTGTTTCATTTTTACTGCTTTCTTTTTGTTTTGCTGCTTGGGTTGCACAACGTATCATTTGCTGGACTGTTTCTCCCTAGTCCTCCACTGAAATTTGGCTACAACTCATCTGGCTGTGAAGTGGATGTTTAGAACATAAATAGAACAAATAAATTACGATAACATCAGTAGCAGCAGCAGCACGTCCTATGGGAAAGTCTGACATATGCTCTAACATACTCAGCTTGCCAAGATGCCTTTGATGCATTGATTAGATAGCTAAAAAATAAACTGGGAACAATGTAAAATCATTATAGCAAATGCATACATGGTAAACCTTTCATAACATAAAAATGTGTGTAAAGATGCTTAGAAGCTCCCTTTATCAGGCTTCAATTAAAGTAAGTCTGTATCACTAAATATAATGTTCAGCACACCTGCTCAAAAATATACCATGGTACACACACCTTTAATAATGCCCCCAGGCCAGCAAAAAATATTTCTTTTGCAGTTAACTTGAAGAAAGATCAGACAGCACCAGCCTGAAATTCATTTAGTAGGCCTACCTAGTGCTGTTTGATGCAGCTTTAAAAATTAACCTTGGATCCTGTATAAAAATGCATTCTCTACTTTCATTTTTATAGTAATTTGAATTCCATTGTTGACAATAACAACTACTTGACCATCGAAGTGCATGTTTGCATAACCTCTTGAGAAGGAACTAAAATATGTGCCCTGGTTAGTACTGCATTGAAAGGAGCACGAAACTTACAAAAAGCCCAGTTATTTTATAATCTTACATTTGCTCAGCCATTTGTTATGAGACACCCTTTCGACTTGCATAAGAAAACCAATTTCATGTTTGTAATTATAGATATATATATATATATATATATATATATATATATATATATATATGGGTCTAGCTGACAACACTGACGCACTACAACACCGACAACGAAATCACTGACACCACATAACCGAAAGTTCACAAACACGAAACCTCACATGCCCGACACACCACAATCCCGACAATCAACAAACAAAACAAATCCCATGTCCATAAAGCACACACACAACACAAGCACACCAAAATCCTTACAAACCCACACTAAACCTTACATACACAACTATCTATAACCTTAACCCAAACCCTAACCATAAGGTCCGTCACTATCGCACACTCACCTAACCCGCGCCCCTAACTCACTTAACCCGCCCCTAACCCTAAAGACTGTCACTATCGCACACTCACCTAACCTGCACCCTAACCCTAACTCACTTAACCCACCCCTATCCCTAGAGTCTGTCAATATCGCACACTTACCTTACTCGCACCCTAACCCTCACGTCCGGCACTACCGCATACTTACACAGCCTTTTCACATGTCGGTGTTCTCAGCGTCAGGGTTTTCATCCGTCGGTCATCTCAGTTTTCGATCTTCTGGTGTCGGTGTTCTCATCATCTACGTTGTCAGGTAGACCCATATATATATATATATATATATATATATATATATATATATATATATATATATATATATATATATATATATATATATATATATATTCACTATGTAATTACAAAATACTGACATCCCGAATTTCAGTATTCCGAAATTACATAGCCGAACACACCATACACCAAAACCCTACAACTGCGAAATTCAAAGTCCCGACGGTACAACAGATACAGCACACACAAACACATACACACAACCCCCCCAACTCAAATATAATATCCTACACTACAGATAAGCAGGGGGCAAGCCCCACTGCTCCCCCACACCCCCCTACTTGTATATACTAATTCCGAGATCGCACAGTCAGACACACATAGGTAACTCACTCCCGCACCTTGTACACACCCTCGCACACGCATGTCACAGTCAAAACGCACACTTACATACACTAAAGCCCCCAACCAACACACATACACATACATACATACCCAAACTCACATCTTACCATTCACACACCACAACACAGAAGCACAAAACCAAACTCACCGTACTTCAGGATTTTGAATTTTGCACTTCTGGTTTACTGGTATTTCAAGACTTCACTATAATTTCGAAGTACTGAAATTTATGATTTCAGTATTTCGAAATTAAATAGGGACCCCATATTTATATATATATATTAAAAATTTATGCAGACACTTTTTCATTTTCATACACACATAGAAACACAAACCACATGAACACAGACTTGCTCTCACACACACACACACACACACACACACACACACACACACACACACACACAGTTACACTGCATGCTTAACTATGACAAAATTGGAGGAAAGCCAGTTTGCCTACAGAGTAACTTTGAAGTTCCTGAGTAGAATCAGCCCAGAGACTGGGATGAAATGTAGCCTTCAGACAGAAGCATCTAAAGACAAGAACTCAGCCAGAGAACCAAGTGTATTTTGATGGTAGTGCTCCTCATTGCCAGCGATCATTTGCTTTCACACACACACACATATACTGTCTTTACCACTGCAGATAGCCATTTAGTGTGCACCTTGCTGATGTGTAACTGTAGTGAAAAGTAAAGAAATAACGGTCACATTTACTCTCAGATACACAAAAATACCCCCCACCCCCAAGCATATACACATATAAGCCATAGCAGTGATAATCGTACACTGACGAATAGCCTTAGGAAATGAGAGCAGATCAGTAACTTTAAACAGACATTCCATGTACTCATCAACTATGACCACTTTTTGACTGTGTCCACCCCAAATGGCTGATTATGATAAAAGTAATAGTCACGGTAATTTGTTTCAGTTTTATTTTCCACAAATGGTGCACAGTATAGCCTTATAGCTTGCTTCACACAAATATGATTTAGTCCTGCAAAGGCATAGTAATGACTGTTTACCATCAACCAATAAGTCAGTTCAATCATTTTATTCACAGTCCCTGTGATCAGCAGTTGTAGTGCTTTATTAATTGTTATTCCTCAAATATCTGATTATGATAAAATAATAACCACATTATTGTATTTTAACTTTGTTTTGCACAAACAATAACCAGAGTAAAATATTTCAGCTTGCTTCACACAAATAGACATTAGTCCTGTAAAGTGATTGTTAAATCTGAGAAAATGACAACAGGGTAAATATTTTTTTTTTACCACAGACAACCCACATATAGAGCACTTATAGCTGTTTTTTGACCACATGCTCCTTTGATTTCTACCTGCAATAAAAATGGTAAGCATAGAGATTTGTTTTGCACAAATAGTAGACACATAAATTATTCTAACTGGCTCTACATAAAAACACATTAGGCTTGTTAGGCCAGACTATTTCTTTTTAACTTGAGCAAGAACCAACAACGGAGTCAAGTGTTTTCATTGACAGACAGTCCCTGTACCCAGCAATTCTAGCCACTTTGACTGTATATAAATCAGATGTGTGATGTGCAAATGAATAAAAAATTATTGTAATAGTAATGATCATTTATTTCAGTCTCCACCACATGCATATCAGTCACTGCTAGATTGACTGCATACACCTCAGATGTCTTTTTGGCTGATTGTGATCAAATAAATGAATAAATATATAAAAAGGGTCAGAGTAACATTATTTCAACTTATTTCTATCCAGTGCATATAAGGCAATGCATAGCAACACTGCCTATACACACAGACACACACACACACACACACACACACACACACACACACACACACACACACACACGCACATGCTATCACGTTATTAAGGAAGTATCAAAAAATGCCATCCTATTGTACAGACTGACTGGCAGTGGGGATTGGATCATAGATTTCAATTAAAAATAGCTTAATGAACTGATTACTGCTTTATTAGCAACCCAAGCAGCTCCAGATGGAACATCTTTTGCACTCCACTGATGTATCAGAAGGAAGTGCAATAAGATATAACTGACTGCTTCTCATTCAGGACTAAATATTGGAGTTTCTTGAAATAGACCAACTCAGTCCCCTGTCATTTTTTAACAGACAATGGAACTTCATGCATTGTGCAGAGTACCAAGTCCATAAATGGGAAGAACAATTATTTATTTATTTTTTTAAGAAAAAAGTTAAAACCAGTAGTCGAATACAATAATTTTATTTTGGTAAACTGCAGCCAAACAATCCAGTACCATAAGCCACCTCAAGTTCAATGATTAAAGTTGCTTGCATCCAGCTAAAGGCTCAGAGTTTTATTTAAAATGTAGTTATTGAACTATGGATATAGACTATATCTTGGCTGTATGTTCTCCATGTATCTGTATACATTTTCCCCATGGTATGTGGCATCCACCCGCTCTCCAGAAATCTTATTAAGCTGATGATTCTTGTTGTTAATATATACATTTTGGATTCACCCTTACCTTGTGGACCACATTTGAAAATGGCTCTTGATGTACTGGCTCACTTAACTTATAAACAAGTTAATTCAATTTCATATCAACATTAGTATTAAAGATATGGAAAACAGCCAAATATAGACCTATGCATGTGAAAAATTGCTACTTAGTCTTCCTAACCATTTCATAACTTACTTTTATTTTCCCATGCACCTAAGCAATCATTAATGGTGGTAGCAAGGGTTTTTAGCAGCTGCACGAGTGCTGGAGCTAGACTTCATGGTAAAGGTTTGGGTGGTTTGACAAAATCCCTAGTGTTAAATACTATACGCCCTGTACCCCGATAAGTAATTATTACCATTATACCTGACTCAGCTTTTTAAATTATTGGTATCGTTCATTGCATACATTTTGAAGAGGAATTCACATTAACAAAATCCCCTCTTTTTTCCAAGTTATGACTTTGCTATGTTTGATTGATGTGGGATGTGATTTCCTTTCCATGTGTTTTTGTTTAATTTCTTTAACTTGTGTGGCTCAGTTATAAACAGGAAATGTATGACTTTTACTTTGCTTTAAATTGCTCAAAAAGGTTATCGTAATAGTTCTCCCTTCATCGCTTTTGTCGGATGTATACGGTTCTGTCTACACCAAGCAATCAGAAGAACCATCCTTTTAAGCAGTGCAGATAGAAGTGATTAATTCGAGATTATTCATTAGATTACTGTTTTGATGCCTGATGGAACTTGCACCCGTTTTACACTAGTTAAATTATTGTGAAGGGATATACATACCTCTCAAGTGTACCTCATTACAAGGAACATACCTCATTTGGGGTCCTAAAAAGTTCATGTTCCTCAAAGTTCCACATTGAAAGAGTATGTAACACATTCAATGTTCAGAATTTTTTATGTGAAATCCATGGTATAAAGAAATAAATCATATTAAGTCATTAAAAAATCTTCTCTATAAGTAAAGCCAGGATATTTTAACCATCCTATGACCTTCCTAGCTGAAGTTGTTAGTAAGCCATTAGTATGTGTTCCACATTTTCCCCATTTGGTCCACATTATTGAGGGCTAGTGTTCCTCATTTTGGAGATGGAAGGTTGAGAGCTATGGGGATATAACATATGCAACACTGTGCAGGTTTGCCTGCAATAGGCTTTTTTGGACTCTTGCATGTAATAAATGTACGCTTTTTTTTTCATTTTTAACTTTTATGTCATATGAAGAAATTCAGTTGTTTGTCTTTTTACTATTGCTTGCTTCATTTCTTGTTCCAGCATTTTTCCAAAATATATTTTATATTTAGATAATGAGCCCGAAGCAAGAATTACAACTGCATGTTCCCAGTATGTGTTATATGGTTTGTATATAAAGACTGACATTAAAAATCTGTATACCACCTTTTTTCAGTGACTCAATGACAGCCTTAGTGAAAAAGGACAATTAAAGATATGTACAGATTAGTATCAGATCTGCCAGTCCAAATTAGATTGTTTCATATTCATACTCATTTCAGAGCTCACTTTATCTTTTACTAGTTTGCTGCTGAATATTTTTTTAAATCATCTGCTTCCTTTCATTTATTTATTTGTGAAATTCAGTTGAGATCACCTGTGGTTTTAAAAATTCCTTTTAGTGTACCACAGAAGTTGGAAGCCACGAAGCTTTCCCATGTTTGGAAAGCTTATAAAACTGAGTATCGTTCCTGTAAACTCTTCAAACTATGTACAACAAATGCAGTACTTATTGGGTATAGCACAAGGATACTGCAGTTAGTCTTACATCCTCTCAGAAGTTGGTTCTGCAGTTTGATTCCTGGCCGTAGTGTTTTATTTGTAGAGTCTGTGTCTACATAGTCTTTCACCAGGTACTCCAGTTTGTTCTCAAATCCAAAGACATGATTAGGTGAAACAGTGATCCTCCATATTGCCTCTAGATGACTATGGTGTTGTGAAAGTGAATGAACACATCTGCAGTGGTGCTTTTGTATCCAGTAGTAGTATCTCAGACATGTGACCAATGAGTGTCAGGATTAAAAACTAGTATTTCTTATGTGGCTGCATTTCCTTAGAGTCTTAAGTCAACTACTGAGACTGGATTAAAATTTTCTTCTCTTACTTCATCCACCTAATTGTTTATGCAGTTGAGTCTTTCAACCTGTAGGATCTCAAAATAAATTGCAAGGTAAATGTCAGCTGGATAATTGTATTATCTGTAGTGTAAGAGGTACTATCACTAATCTGCACTTCTTTCCCTAGCCTTTCCAAGGATTGCCCTATACCTCACTGAGTGAAACATTGCCAAAATCAGCACTGCAGCATCTATATGTATAATATTCACTTAGTAACATGCTTACTGTTTAACAATCTCCTGTCCTGCCATTAAATCCCTTCTTTCTTAACTTTGTATAAAAGTTTTTTGTGGAAATTGAGGTCTTGATCAGTCACAACAATTTCTAAAAGTCTCAGCGACTCTTGTCAACCCACAGTCCTTATCAATCCCTCCATCAGAAAAAGATATAATTCTCACAACTGGGAAAAAGACAGTCATCAATTCCTATTAGACAAAAGTGTGAACTGCACTTCATAGAACATGTATCACCTTATTGTGTCTCCTATCTAAATTTTTGGAGATAGGCTTACATGCCTGTATCCTATGTGCAGCATGACTTTAAACAAGGGGATGAAAATAAAGTTGCCTTATTTGGAATTTTAACTTGGAGGAAGACATTGACACAGAACAAAGTACCTAAGGTACCTAAGGTCTATATTAAGTTAATAAAGCACAATCCAGTACAAGATGAAAGGCCAGTGCTCCAGTTTTTAAAAACTAGTAATAGAGTGTAAACAAAATAATATGTTCACTAATTAATTGCTGATTTCAAACTAGGTCATAAATAGTTAATTTGTGTATTTAACTGTTTTTTTAATGAGCAGTGTTAATTCAAACACTGGATTAAGACTGAAAATAATATGTGATATTTGCATACTTGTCGAATGGCAAGTTATTGATAATTTAATATAAGTCCTGATTTTCTCACATGAGATTGTTTTTCAGTATTTTCAGTATTGTATAAACATAATTATAAAATGTTTATAACAGCAATCTGTGTCAGAATAACAAATACAGCATGCATGTGGCTTGATACTGCTAAATTTAATTTTGGCCTGTCTAAATCATGAAAAAAGTTGTTGATCTCTGTAGATCTAGAAACAGTGCTTGTCATTTTCAGTTGCTGTTGCCTTCTGAAATTTTTTGAGTATTTGTAAATAGTTTACAATCTATCTGGATGTAAAATCCTAATTTATTTATTTTTCTTTATCTATTTATTGTATTTGTTTACTGATGTGGTCAAAATGGGCTGAGAGTAGCCCCTTTTCAATAAAGATCGGAGAGTAAAGCTTAGGTATATACAATAAAACAATATTCACAGGTTCCAGTAATTTTACAACAAATAAAAGTTTTTTAAAAGTTCATTGCAGTTGCAAGATTATTGAGAAGTCTAGTGTTAACAGCAAAATAAAGGAATATGTAACAAATATTACATTGATTAAGCTCAGATGAACTGCATGGTACATTGATTACATGAGGGATGATTCAAGGACCTGTGTAGCTTAGGTTTGCATCAGTCATAAACGGGGATTACTCAGGAGCATAGCTAGGTTTACAGAAGATGTTGTTTGAAATCAATTTTAAAGGAATCTTGCTTCGTGACTTGCCTTAGGCTAGACTTCCATTCCTTTGGTATATAATTTTAGTAGAGTGAATCCTCTGCAGAACATTTATGTTTGATTATGGACAAAAGTAGCTTGTTGGCTGATCTGAGGGTTCTACTAGGAGAGTAGGAGTATATAAATGATTCAAGGCTTGGGTAAAGATCTGCCTTGTTGATTACTTTGTAGATGATTAGCAGATGGACATGTGTGAGGGTATGTATTTTTAGCTCCTTTCAGTGGTGAGCTGTGTATGGCACATTTGTGGAGAATTTGTCTGCTTTATTACAGCAATATTGTAGTGTCTGTAGAATGGAGGGGCTTATGTTCATCAGGACTGGGGAGGTGCAGTATCTGGTGGGGAGTAGATAGGCTGAAGCAATGAATTTTCTGGTACTGTCAATGAGGAATGGTTTGATTCTAAACAGACTACCCAATCTTTTATTAGACTTTTTTAGCACTTGTGATACATGAAGATCACATTTCATCTGATCATCAGTAGTAACATTGGTGTCTGTTACTAAATGGATGATTTTTTTATTATCTCTGGAAGTTATGGAAAGAGGATTGTTTTGAATACTGACCTGCCTAGCGGGTGAATAACACAATTTTATTTTTTGGGAGTATTATTCTATCAAATGGGATGATATAATCTTGTCTGCTTAGGGAGTTCTGCCTGTGTCTCATAATGTTGGGTATCTGTTCCACCTGTGTCCCATAATGTTTGGTGCTTAGCTTCCACCTGTTTCCTATAATGTTGGATGCCTAGCTTCCACCTGTGTCCCATAATGTTTGGTGTCTGTTCCACTAGTGTTCTATAATATTTGGTGCCTATTCCACCAATGTTCCATAATGCTTGATGCCTAGCTTCCACAATGTTTGGTGCCTAACTTCCACCTGTGTCCCATAATATTTGGTGCCTAGCTTCCACCTGTGTCCCGTAATATTTGGTGCCTATTCCACCTGTCTCCCATAATGTTTGGTCACTGTTCCAACAGTGTCCCATAATGTTTGGTGCCTGTTGCACCTGTGTCCCATAATGTTTGGTGCCTGTTGCACCTGTGTCCCATAATGTTTGGTGCCTGTTCCACCAGTGTCCCATAATGCTTGGTGCCTGTTCCACCAGTGTCCCATAATGCTTGGTGCCTATTCTGCCAGTGTCCTATAATGTTTGGTACCTGTTCCACCAGTGTCCCATAATGCTTGGTGCATGTTCTACCTGTGTCCCATAATGTCTGGTGCCTTGCTTCCACTTGTGTCCCATAATGTCTGGTGCCTGTTGCACCTGTGTCCCATAATGTTTGGTGCAGGTTCTACCTGTGTCCCATAATGTTTGGTGCCTTGCTTCCACTTGTGTCCCATAATGTTTGGAGCCTGTTCCACCAGTGTCCTGTAATGCTTGGTGCCTGTTCCACCAGTGTCCCATAATGTTTGGTGCCTGTTCCATCAGTGTCCCATAATGTGTGATGCCTATTCCACCAGTGTCCCATAATGTTTGGTACCTGTTCCACATGTGTCCCATAATGTTTGGTGCCTGTTCCACCTGTGTCCCATAATGTTTTGTGCCTAAATTCCACCTGTCGCATAATGTTTGGTGCCTGTTCCACCAGTGTCCCATAATGTTTGGTGCCTGTTCCACCGGTGTTTCATAATGTTTGGTGCCTATTTCCACCTGTGTCCCATAATGTTTGGTGCCTGTTCCACCTGTGTCCCATAATGTTTGGTGCCTGTTCCACCTGTGTCCCATAATGATTGATGTCTGTTCCACCTGTGTCCCATAATGTTTGGTGCCTGTTCCACCAGTGTCCCATAATGTTTGGTGCCTATTCCCTCAGTGTCCCATAATGTTTGGTGCCTATTCCACCTGTGTCCCTTAATGTTTTCTGCCTGTTCCACCTGTGTCCCGTAATGCTTGCTGCCTAGCTTCCACCTATGTCCCGTAATGTTTGTTGCCTAGCTTTCATCAATGTCCCCTAATGTTTTGTGCCTGTTCCACCTGTGTCCCATAATGTTCGGTGCCTATTCCACATGTCCCATAATGTTTGGTACCTGTTCCACATGTGTTCCATAATGTTTGGTGCCTGTTTCACCTGTGTCCCATAATGTTTGATGCATTGCTTCCACCTGCATCCCATAATGTTTGGTGCCTAGCTTCCAACTGTTCATGGTACCTGTCGATAATAGGGTAGAACATTGTGTTGATGCCAAGGTGGTGCAATTTGTTAAAAATGCAATAGCCTCCTTCCTGTTGAGTCTACCTCATAGTCTGTTCTAAACTGCACCACATTTTCAACTCATTATAATGATAGCTTAGATGCATTGGATGCCACCTGAAAACTAGGCAAGATAAAGCTATGTTGTTTTCCAGCAAGAACATAAAACCTGGTAACACTGTTCCTACAACTTCATCAGTAGAAGAGTTATGTGTAGTCACTTTAAGCTGGTTAAACTTACTATAGGCAGCAAACTCTAATCTGATAAGTAGTGATTTTATTAAAACTAGTTACAAATCTGGCTAGTTACACAGGACAAAGTCCTTCATACAGTAGAATTCCATGCTTATGACATACACACTGTATCTATTGACCCCTCTACGCTGCACACATCATCACCAACTTAAATACTGTTGTTTGGTATAAAGTTGAACAAGGCAAAAACAGAACAGCTAGATAAACTGCTTGCCATGTATCTGTAACTCATCATAGAAAATCTCTCTCTCCATTCTGAAGTGGCCTGTGCTTAATCGTAATTTTTCTTTTACTCATCAAAAATCTGATTAGTACTATATTATTCTTCAGTAGTTATTACTTTCCTATGGAGTACATCACAAGCTCTCAGATATACCCATAATCACATCATATATACCTCTAATGCAGAAACCAATTTGATCCACGGCTTTCTAACCATATTAGCAAATGTCTGGACTAAGCTTCTACTAAGAAAATCAGAATGTACATTGAAGAAGTTTCTCCATTTTTAATGTGCTTTGAAGGTTGGAATAGTACATTTCACCGAGATCCAGTACGTGTTAAATGTTCCTTCATATTTTGTAAAGTGTTACATATAATTCATCATTTTACATTAGCTCTTTATGCTTTGTCTTGTCTTTATTAAGAGATTGTTTATTTTATGTTTGTAAACAGTTTCCACATTTTTACATTACTGTGTACATCTTATATTTGTTGTTTTTGTTCTAGTTATATAATTTCATTCTTGCAATAATAAATATATATAGATTGTGTTAGGTCTTTATAGTGTTCAGTGTATTGCATCTATAATATTGGTATGCTTCTGTGAATTTTTCTCTACAGGACTCTGAAAATGGACCATTTCCCACTTTGCATTACCCAGTAACAAATTAAAAAAAAAATACATAATAAATATATGAGAAGATTGTTTGACATTACAGTTTAGGCAAGCCACCACCTTATCATATGCATTACATTAGAGTCAAAAGTAGGAGCACCTTGGGAGTAGTTTGCATGACTAAAAGAGATGAATCTGAGAAACAGTCAGTTTGCAATTACTGTCTTTGAAAATGATGTATCACATTTCAGTTTCACACAGTGAGATTAGGCCCCTATATTTGTCTTTTAAAACAAAGGTAATGATTGAGTTTCCTTGATAGCCGAACATAAAATCTAAAGTTCATGTAGAGCATTGTATGAACAATGTATATTTCACTCTCTGAGAAAACGAGACAGTGAATTAGGATGGAATACCAATTCCTTCACCAGTATTTCTTGTTAACATTTTTCATAATGTGGGGGAGGGGAGGAGTGGATTAGAATAAACAGATGAATTTTCTGTTGCATCTAAAGAAACATGAATTAACATATGAATAGCAAAGTGACATCTGACAGAGGGAAGGAAGGAATTAATTTAAATCAGTACTGGAAATCAATCTAAATAAATTGTTCTCACTCAGTAGCAGGATGGCTAATCGCCATTTACTAACAATATACATTTTGCCTCAGTGCATAGTCCTAAAATAGATGTCAGTGTTTTTGTCTGGTATAGCAGCATAATTCCCCAGCAGAAAAGTCTTGAATTCTGCTTTCTGAACTTTTATTTTCATTTCAGAAGGATATCAGTTGGAAAACCAAGATCCTTACACTGTTTTTGTGTTCACATTATATATCCATAATCAGACAAATATGTTTGTTTTTGGTAGATATAGAAAGAGATGTCTAGATGGGATGCTTAGAAGGTACTAAATAATTTGACTTCAGTTACTGTACATGAAAGTTAAGTGAAAATACCCATAAGTGGCACATATAAGTACTAGAGCTGTCAAAATGTTATGTATGCATGGAGTTATTGCATTTATTTCCATTTTGGAAAATGCTGTGTTCAGTGGACCCCGAGTGAGATAATCCAGACAAAAGCATACAGTAATAACACAATAAAGATTAGAAAGCAAATAATAAATGAGGTTTGGGAACAAACCAATTAAGTCCAGAGACAGTGAGGTAAGTGTAAGGAGTGACTAAAGGGGTTTTGTGTGAGTGTAGTTCAGTGGGGAGGTCAGCAGAAGCAGCAGGCAGGGTACTGGGTCTATTTGATTATCTTTCCTTTGGCAGTTTTAAGGTGTCACCCTTGGGTTTGGTCCCTAAAGTCGCCTGGTGAATGTTGCTTGATTCACCACTTATCCTATCCTGAAGGGAAATTGGTTAATTATTTTATTTCTGAAGAGGATGCAAAAGTTAGGTATGCTTCATTGGATGTGTCATGCTGACAGACGAGTTATCTGTAATGTTGTAAATAATTCTGTCATTTGTGAATATTGATATGATTTATACAGAACTAGTTGTTATGTACTGAGCTTCTAGAATGTAACCACAGTATATCTTGCTGGAACACAGAAGATTAACTTGCAAAACTTAAGAATAGTTGAGGTTAAGTTACTTTATACCTGGGCCGTAAACAAGAGATGTTATCTCTCGGTTTCAATGCAGAAGCAGACACAATGTCTAGAGCTATAAGTTTTTGTATTGTCTTGGAGGAAAACTAATTACTAGGTTTAAAATGTAAAGTGTTTTATTGTTTTATGACTTCCGAGATCTGGCTAAGATCTGAGAGATATGTATTTCTCACACAGGGATGTTAAATTCTGTTAAGTTTCTGTTTTGCCTGGGAAATGAAGTCAGGTGACAAAAGTGATGTCATACAGGCTAACCCAGCAGTAATATGTGATATTAAGAACTCTCTCAGAGAAGGGACTGTGCATTTTGTATTTTGTCTTGGACCTAGCAAGAACATCCAGTCATCATCATTATCTGGACTTGCCTCTCTGTATGTAAGATTTAGGGCATAGTATCTCTCTTAGATATAGATATGAATATAGTAAAGATTAGTTTAGATGTTTTCTGTATTTATTTGAGACTGTCCTACAATTTTGTTTAAAAATATTTCCTGTGATTTTGAACTTTGAAGTTACTGTGTTGATTGACCGAGTATTGTCTTGTTTTTTTAGTATTTATTATTAAATATATTTAAACCTATCTTTGTGGCTGATATTTGTGAGACATAGTTAAGCTCTTAGCGTACTTGCATATGTATTTGGTGAGACTGTACAAGGCACTCCTAATAGCCTGATACTTGGTCAAAACTACCATTTGGATTAATAGCAACATTACACAATAGGATTGGACACCCTTTGTAAGGGCCATATAGTAGCTGATAAGGGTGGATGGTGGCAGCTGAAACTACCTTATAGTCTGGGCAAAAGGGGGCATAGCTAGTAAAGCTGCGCCAGCCTTCCCTAGGTGTGTGTGTGCTTGTATATAAATCAAATCTCAGTGTGTGTGTGTGTGTGTGTGTGTGTGTGTGTGTGTGTGTGTGTGTGTGTGTTTGTCAGCTACTTGGGCAGGAACATGAAGCACTGGTTGGACAGAGAGGGTGCTGGAGGTCTTAACTTGGCCACTCGGCTGAGGTCTCAACCCTATAGCTCTTCCACTGGGTAGCCTTACTGGGGATCTGGAGAAAGACGGAGAAACCAGCTCGACTGACTGTTATCGCTGTGTGCTTTTAAGGGAAATTGTACTTTACTGTGTGTGTACTTGTCATCCTCCCAATTTGCACGTCCCCTAGCTGTTGCCAGTGGTGAAGATTGAGGCTCCTTGATTATTGGGCCAGTGCAGGGGCAACACAGGATGATGCTATAGAAATCTTTAGGAGATTTACCAATCCGTGCTTGGTAAACATAGAAATTGAATCCACTTTCCAATTGCTACCGGTATGAGAAGAAACGTTGCCTCTGTTGTGCATGGTGGTTAGTAGCACAATTTAGTTTGACAAGGCAATGCCAATGGGGTGATCAGTGACTTGTGCCACTTTTGAGAAGTTTAGCACCATAATCCACTGAATTTGGCAGCAAAGGATTGGCACTCAGAAGGTGATTCATCTGTCAACAAAAAGTCATCTAAATAATGTAAGTTTTGCAGAAACACTTGAGGGTATGTGGGTGTTAGCAACGTGTGAGGAGCTGGTTGTCCCATTAGTAGTGCAGAAGTTGGAGGGCCCTGCTAAGGCATTGTGTTTTTTTGGAATTCTCAGTGGAATATGGGACAGGGGTTATTTTGTCTTTCTTTCAAAAAGATAGGATTTGAAGGAGAAAATTGTTTGGGTGAGGGCAAGGACAAGGTGCAGATATGGGAAGTTATGGAACTATTAGGGCTATTGAATTTTGCTTGCTGGGCAATTCACCCTGATCACACATTTTGTAGATTTGTGGCATTTTTGTTGAGGGGAAGAAACAAACACCACTGGGTGAGGATTGCTTAACTTGTTCATGCTGATTTAGCATTATGGTTGTCATTTTTGGATCAGTTTAATGGCATTTGCTTTTGGCAGTTGGACTGGGTTGGTCAAGGGGAGTTACAACTTTTTACAGATGTGCCAGGGGGTTATTGGGATTGGAGCATTTTTTAATAGTAAATGGTTTGCAGCTTGATGGCTGGCCAGTTGGAAAGATGAATGGAAGAGAGATGTGGCTTTTTTGGAATTGATGCCAATTTGGACAGTGTCTGTGGTGTGGCAAGAGCAATTGCATGGTAAAAAGGTAATTTTTCATTCAGACAATACTGCAGTGGTGAGAATTTTACAATCAAAGACAGTCAAATCTAGAATTGTTAGTATTACAGAAACTGTTTTTTCAGAGTTTGTTAATTAACTTTTTTTTACCGGTGTGCATTTGGCAGGTGCTAGGAATGGGATTAGTGACAATTTGTCTCATTTTCAGTTTTCCAGGTTCCTGCAGTGAGCCCCGGAGGCAGCGGGCAAAGCAGTTGTGTTGCCAGATGATGTATGGCAGATTGGACTGAAGTAACAAGATGGTTGGTGCAACAGTCTTGCACAATTTCTACAAGGAAGGCATATGATAGGGTCATTCCTATACTCATTGGATGGTGAAGCAGGCTGCAGTTAGGCCAGATGGCAGCAAGCTGGGTTTACCTTGCTTTGGTTGGAGAGTCGTATGGTATGGTATCAGAGGCCTAAGATGGCATCAACTCATGGAGGAGTTTGTGAGCATGCAGTCACAGATTGGGATTCAGTGAGCTTTTGTGGTTCATTTATCAGATAATGATTTGGGAGTAATTCCAAAGTGACATTTGGTATATAGGCTATTAGAGGATTTAGCTACTTTAAATAGGTCTTTTTCAGATATGAGTGTTATGTGGTCTGAAATAGTACCATGTTTATTTTATTTTGAAGGAATGCTGGCAGTTTTATGGAAATAGAACAGGCCCCATCAGTTTGTTAATTTTAGGTTGTCAAGACATTTGGTGAATTTGGGTATTCATACGCTAGAGAATAGGGACTTTGATTAGTGTCCCAGTTTGGTTTAGAGAGGATGAAGCACACCTAAGCAAGTTTGGGTGGATTTATTTAAGGTACACCTATCTGTGTTTGGAAGGTTTGGTAAAAGTATTGCAGTAAGGGGGGGGGGATAACCTGTGTCAGGCTGGTGGGTGGAGAAGAAGGGCAGGCTTGTCCCTCTTCTGTTCCCCCTGTGATGTTATGTGTTGGATTCAAGGAGTTTGGATGGGGATGAAAGTGAGAGGTGGTACGCTGCTTTGATAACTGAGAGTAAGCAACTAGCTGTGGTAATGCTGCTTATTTTGGGGATGGCTGAGTGGGATATACTGCTCTGGTACGTTGTTACATGGATGTTAATACTGTGATTAATAAAGTTAAGAATGGCATTCAATAAAGTTGTGATTCAGAAAGTTTTAATATTGTTTGTCTTTTCGGCTTTTCCCGGTTAGGGGTCGCCACAGTGGAACTCCGGTCCGCTAATGATTGGCAGTAAATTTTATGATGCCGAGTTGCCAGCCCAATGCCCAACCTTCAGCGAAGGCACACCCATTCACGCATATCTTTTGGAGGCCACTCGACCGCGGGAAGGACATGCAGACTCCACACAGAAGGCACTCCAGCCGTGAATCGAACAGGAGAATCTCTTGCTGTGAGGCAACAACACTACCTTTGTACCACCGTGGCTAATAATAAAGGTCATCAAATACTATTTTAGTGTGGTGTGAGTTAGTGAAGGGAATCAGGACAAATATGTAATCAGTAGGTCATGTATATATTTATTTCAAATGATTAATCAAATTAATGTAAAATTAACTACTCAGATTATATATTGATGTTCATGGGCAACTAGATGAAGATATATTATGTAATTTACAGTCTTCATACACAAAATATTTATAAATTACTCAATGAAAGTGACATAATAACCATATTAGGTAAATGATCCATTATCACAAGTGTAGCAGTCTGATATAAAAGTCACAGTTTACCAGAGTGATGAAAAACCAGTGCACATTAAATTTAAAATGAACATAACTACAGATTATAGAAGAATGAGAATATTTGGAAAGGATATATGATCTAGGTAATACCACAGCTGCAAGACGCATTGCATCGCAGGTGCATTCATGGGTTCATAGGTAAATACTAGGCTACCAGTCTGCAGACTATAACAAGTCTAGCCAATAACCAGAGGAGAGAAACAAACCTTGTACCTTGTTATCTGTGAGGTAGAAATATATTTACCCAATATGGGTCTCAAACCAATAACCGTGAGATTAAACATCTCTTAGTGTAACCACTGAGCTAGTCAGGCTATTGATAGTTGTTTACTGAGTTCTTGGATATATTTCCTTTTAATATACATATAAGATTTCCTGAGATTTTCATCCAGAGTTTACATTACAAAGATGGAATCATGAAGTATTGAAGTGTCCCCTGCATGTACTTGACACTTCCAAGTTTAGATTACAAAAGGTGGTCAGTGTGTGCTGCCAGCACATGAATTGAATTACTGACGAACTCACAGACATTTGAACTCCTGTGCAATGCAAGCAAATATAATACTTAATGTGTATGCATGTGTGTAACTATTTATATATATATATATATATATATATATATAGAGAGAGAGAGAGAGAGAGAGAGAGATGATAGGTATAGAGCTACACACACACACACACATATATATATATATATATTTTTTTTTTACAGGGAGATAAAACTTGCCTGATATTGTCATGTGGTAGGCAAACCCCATGCACTGCCAAACTTTAACTTCTAATCTCAGAGTCCCTGTACCTTGGAGAAGTATGATCATTGACAGGTAGAATAAAATCTGCCCCACTCTTTCTCCAGAAGACTATGGGAATAGACAAGCTGTTAAGACAACACCTGTGAACAAAATATTTCTTACTAGGTGTCTTAAGCACTGCAGTACATAAGCTAAGTTGAATATTTGCTTTTTTTGGAATGTCCAGTAATCTGCCACCTTATGCCTGAGGTTTTCAGTTTTCAAGGGGGCATTTCAACCAAGATAGATGTATATATAGCGGAAGGACAGTCAGAAGAGGCTAACAGTGGGCAAAATGTAAGCAGAATATGAGGTTATAATATGAATAATTTGGTAGCATCCATTCAAAGCTGCAATCAAATGCAATAAACCACTCATATCTTCAACCAGATAAAAATACATTTAACAGAATTTCTATGGGGAGGGGGGGCTTTGCCATCACGTATGGAAGCTTTTCCTCTTACATCCCTTACTAAAATATATTAACTATATGGTCACACGACGACAGTGAAAAGTACAAATAAAAAAGCCAAAAAACCTTGACATCACTTTCAGTGCATTAATAGAAACTGTATTATTAGTGGTCTGTGGCGAATAATGGCATTCAGTATGTTGCAGCTCATGCAGCTTTACTAGTTAAGTTGCAACATCATCTTCTTTAAACTCATTGAAAAATAGGGAAGCCAAACTGTAGATGGGTGGTGGCAGTGCTGTACCCACTAAATGAGTGCATGAGTGGTAGAATAATAGCGCAATAACTGTAGAAATGTCTGAAGGAATATAGCTACCATTTTAGCAGAAAACTTGTAACTATGTGATTAGAAGATGTACAAAAGTGGCAGATATGTTCTGTTTGGAATCAATTTCCATTGAACAATGAGTATATATAAACATGCACTAAACTGCGGAAATAATTGTTGCATGCAGTGCTAAACAATGTCCATTGTTGCATGCAACAACTTTGCCAAGCTCTCTGCACCATTTTTGAATAACAACACTGGCTGAGACTTCACAGGAAATCTAGTTATGACTAAAATAAGAGCTTCAGCTATGTGGTCAAAGTACAACACTCAAATAAGCACCTGTTAGTTTTCAGTGGAAAACTGTACTGAAAATTCAGATGAGAAATAAGCATAGTCCCTTAGAAATAATCAGCTTAAGGTTTTGCTTATGGGGATCACACAGCTGCATTGTGTTCCTACTAGTAAAAAAATAGTTTTCTACCTAAGATGATACCTATATCTATATCTGTTTATTTATCTGTCTATCTATATATCCGTATATGTGTGTGTGTGTATACATATATATATATATATATATATATATATATATATATATATATATATATATATATATAAATAACGTATGCATATCCATGGAGAGATTTACCATGGAACTAATCAATCAGGACATAGAGAATGTCCTAACACTGGACCTGTCTTAGTTTGGATTTGTAAAGTGCAGGTCATTCTTACTCATCCTGTGGACGTTTTTGAAAAGGTCTCCAAAGGAATTGATGAATGCAAAATGGTGCAACTGCATACATTGACCTGGCCAAAGCTTTTGACACAACTCCCAACTCCAGCCTGGTAGAAAAGCTATGCCACTCATGGGGAATAACCTCCTATGTCACCCACTGGATTGACAACTAACTCACAAATAGTATGCAGGAAATTAAAATAGTGGAAGCTACCTCCACAAAGAGACCAGTCACCAGTGGAGGCCACCACAGTTCTGCACTGCAACCTTTCCTGTTTGGCATCTACTTTTCTGAAGTAAAGGCCAATACCAAAGTGCTCTGGCTGACTGAGTTTGCAGATGACTGCAAACTAGGATCATCCCCAAATTACTCAGCCATCCTGCAAGAAGGTTTATTCCCAGATTCATAACTGGTGCCCAAATCATGGATGGAAACTAAATGTTGAAAAATTCATTACTTTACCCTTTGGGAAGTCATCTACCACAGGGAACTACCACATTGACAGTATGACCCTAAGAGTTGACCCATTTCAGGATTTGGGAACTTATGTGGAGAGTGGCCTACATTTTGATCAACTTGTATGTATTGCTGTAAGAAAGTCCTTCTATATTGCACAGCTTATAAACAAAGGGATTATGTCTAGATCTAGGGATGTCATTGTCCCCTTTACTCAACTCTCATTAGGTCAGTCATTGAGTATAATTCCCCCTTTATACCAAGTATCTGTTCAAACACATGCGATACCTGGAAGGCCCACAGAGATACCTTACTGAAAGGATACAAGGCCTAAACAACATGTCCCACATGGGCTGATGGAATGCCCTGTCAATATATTCTGTATCCTACAGACTGTTAAAAAGTGACCTTTGTCTGACATAAAAGGCATCCTCCTTCCAAGTATTTATGGATTTGCTGCACAACAGCAAGTCAAATGGAATCAGAAATGCTCTGTATAGGGATCTAAACCTCTTATGCAACATCAACAGCTATACCTGTTTGGAGGGACAGTTATATCTCACAGAAGATGTCACTGCTCTGGAGCAGATTCCCTATCCACATAAAGCCAAGTTTTTCCCTGTCTGTATTCAATTGCAACTCACTTAACTAGGCAGTCGTTCTAGACTAAATCTGAAAATGGTTCATGTCTATCAGTTTTTTAACCTTTTTTAATTAATTAATTAATTAATTAATTAATTAATTAATTAATTCATGGATTTATTTAATTTAATTAATAAACATACCAATGTCTAGTCTTGATTGTACTCAGATCATCATGTATGCCATGACATATGTTGTGGAAATCATGAAATTTCATACATTTTAAATGCCTTCTGAGAGGGTATTCATCTGCAGAAAGAAGGTAAAATAATCACTTGGTAAAAAAAGAGAATACATACCACTTAGCACAGTCTCTTAGAGACTGTATTCTGTAGTCTGAAGCCATAAAACCTTTGCACAGAGCCTATTTTTGCAATATGATCTCCTCATCAAATGGCTTGAATGACTCCTCCAGTCCCAACATAATCCCTTGAAATAAGTCCATCTTCACCTGGGATTTGTCTACAAAAGTACTGATGTCTTACCCATGTCGATGCATGTTGACTTACAGAAGGTAGTTTTGAAGACTGTAAACAAATCAACAAATGTTTGTCAAAACTTCCTTCAGTGAATATCCAAGGAAAGTTTTTTTTCTTTTTTTTTCCAAGGGCAAGGCCCCCTCTACTCCCCATGTGTGGGGAAACCATCCACACCTTCTGAACTTATATACATCAACTCCGAAGTTGCACAACATTGGAGAAAGAGGCAAATTCCACTGTCGATGAATGCAGTTTCAGCAAATTTAATTTGATCATTTCATTTGCCAAAACTTACTTTAGTGATCTGACATATTCCCAAGTGACAGAATCTCTGCTGCCTTAATGTATTAATCACTCATATCGGTTTGTGCAACCTAGATAGTGAAAAACTAACTTAAACTTGCTTTTTTTAAACAGAAAAATGAGTCATTACTGTGGACTGCTAATATGCTACTTATTTGGCATCTTGCAATCCCATGGTTTAGGGACTTTGAGCTATCAAATAGTTATTGTTGCAGGTCCCTATATAACCACCTCCTCTTTTGTTGTCAGAGTCACAAAGGCTTGCTTTCGGCTCAGTCTATTAACATTTTCACTAATGATTTTACTTGGATACTTCCCCTACCATAGGTGGAACATATATTTCTCAATCTCTCAGCACAAGATCTCTGGACAAAGCCAGAAATAATGGGTGGACAAAGGGTTAAAAATAGGGACAGAGGTATGCCTTGAATTGATTGTGTTGGCGGTATCATCTTAAGGGCAAGAAAGTCTGGTTAGACATACATTACAGAGGAAAAAAAGCACACGTGAAGGCAATCAATCTGGTTAAAAACGGAAGGGGGGACAACCCTCGCTTCCTCCTTTATTATAAAGCACGTGGTCATGTGACCTCTCTTGCCCTCTCCACACCAATGACGCCAGTGTAAGAGCACATATAAGATCGTTCACTCTCTTTTATTATTATCAGCCAACACCCCCACTTGCTCTTATGCTGTATACAAATACATTTTAAGAACATATTTTTGGATAACTTTTCCTTCACATACCAAATACGTAATACATAAAATTTTCATTCTTCAATTTTGTAGCAGGTTTAGTAAAAATATCTGCAATCATGTCCATTGTTGGGCAATATTCAGTGCTTATTTTGTCATCATTAAGTGCTGACCTGGCAAAATGATAATGTCAACATGTTTACATCTCTGTTCACTTATTGGATTCTTCGACAAAGCGATTGTTCCTTGAATGTCCTCAAATATTGTTACTGGCACATACTTGCACTCTCCATCCATTCCACTCAACAGCTGCACAATGTATAAACTCTCCCATGTTGTTATTGCCAGTGCCATGTACTCTGCCTCACATGTAGATAAAGCTACCATTTGTTGCTTCTTTGATTTCCATGAAATAACAGGTCCGTCTCTATTGAGGCTAAAGCAATAACCTGTTGTACTACGTCTACTGTTTTGATCTGTTGCCCAATCTGCATCACTGTATGCTATAAGCTGAAGTTTCCCTTCACTTTTCTTGTAACACAGCTCAACACAGTAAAACTCCACTGCTAATCATGAGCAGACAGATGATCTGTTGTGGCAACTCCTAACCGGGAAAAGCCGAAAGAAGAAGAAGCTAGTGTTAAATGGGATTCACTTGGTTGTGACAAATATTGTGAAAGTTTACCTGCAAAACTACCCACAAGCTCACGATAGTTTCTTGGATCTGTAGATTCACTGTCACATTTAAAGTTTGGTTTCTGTTCAGAAAGGGTACTTCTTACTTTACAATTAGAAATAATTCGTGATGTACCTCTTTTGATTCATCTTTACTTCACCACTATTCTGGGTAAAGTGAATGTCTAGAAAATGTCTTTCATTTTAAATTTAGCCTTGGGCATTTCCTTTACATCATTTAGGGATTCATTGCCACTAGCTGCTATAATGAGATCATCAACCCATATAATTAGAACTGTTTTCTCATTTTCAGTCTAGTGTATACACAGTGGTCTGTGGGGTTTTGGATAAAACTATTTTCACAAAGATAATCGTGCAACATTTTGTTCCAGTTACGCCCTGATTGTTTCAATCTGAATAATGACTTATTCAGTTTACAAACCAATTTTTCATCATTATTTTATTTCTTTTCAAAACCTTCAGGTTGCTCCATATACACCTCACAGTCAATAGGAGCATGTAAATAGGCCGTTTGCACATCCATCTGGTGCAATTCTAAATCGTACTGAGCTGCCGTCTGCATTAGGCTTCGTATAGATGTCATACTTGCAGTTGGTGCAAATGTTTCATTGTAGTCTATACCAGCAACTTGACTGTAGCCTTTAGCCACATATCTGGCTTTGTAAGTCTCAGTATTATCTGCATTGTCTTTTACAGTGAAAGCCCACCTACCCCCTACTGCATTTTATCTTCCGGTAGTGTAGTGAGTGTAAATGTGTTGTTTTCTTTTAAAGACTTAAGTTCTTCCTTCATAGCTTTGACCCACTTTTATGAGTTAGACGAAGATATGGCTTCTTTAAAGTTCTGTGGTGTGTTGCATATTAATCGGTAACAATAGTCAACATTAACTGTCACATAATCGTCATTTTTAACTTTATACTCATAGTCCTTCAAGTAAGCAGGTGGTTTTCTCTCTCTTTTAGAGTAGTGTGTAATTTTGTGTCTCCTTCATTTATTATAGATTCAGTGTGATTTACTTGTATTTCTTTTGTGATTTGATTATCAGCTTTTGATTCTGACTTAACATGCACACTTCTTCTGGTATTAAAATCTTCATCCATCACTTCTGGGTCTGTCTGAATCCGGCATTCAGCTACATTCTTAGTAATGAACTTGACTAACCTGTGTCTAAGGACCCTTCCTGTGTCAGGATAATAAACCAGATATGATGGGCTGTTTTTATCATATCTGACAAAGATCCCCTTATCACATCTTGGGTCTAACTTCTTTTTATCTTGTCTGTATGCATAACACACTGATCCAAATTATCTCATCCTTGAAAGATCAGGTTTCTTCCCTGTTAGCATGAAGAATGGGGTCTGCCCCACACGCCTGTTATAACATCTATTGCGAATAAAAGCAGCAGTCATCACTGCATATGTCCACAAGCCTTTAGGTAAGTCACTCTCTATCAACATACACCTTGCCATTTCAAACAGTGTTCTCCAGTTTCTCTCTGCTGTCCCATTCTGATGGGGTGAGTAAGGTGCGGACGTTTCGTGTCTTATAACATTTTTATTCAGTAGTGACTGAAAAGTGCCATTATCTGATCTGATACACTTTACTTTCCCATAAGGGGCTGAATCTACAATAAACTTTTCAGTCACCTTGACTGTATTACTCTTGACTTTCAGAAAGTAGACAAATATTACACCGAGTAGTCATCAGTAAATGCTAAAGTGTACTTAAAGCCATCTTTTGCTACTGGCTCAACTGGGCCTGCCAAATCAGTATGGACTAGTTCAAACACAACTTTTGCTCTTGCATCTGGTTCTCTGTTTCTGCTTTGTACAAATTTTCCTTGCATACAGGTTTCACAATCTAGGTTAGGTCTCTCAACTTTACCTTTAATTTTCATTCCTGTTACCACTTTTTCTAGTTTTGACACATCTTCAAAATTACAGTGACTAAGCATTTTATGCCATGCTTGAATGTCATAACAGCTCTGAGATGCATCATAATGTATCTCACTATCGTTTTCTTCATCATATGTGTCTAAATAATAGTCTATCAGCTTCAATTATGTCAAACCTGGTGCCGTTTTTGTAGATGAGTTGGTTCCGGCCTTGTTTAAAGTTGATCGAGGCCCCCTTGGAGGTTGCTGCCTTAACAGAAAAAATGCTTTGTTGATGCATCAGGATATACAGCGTCCGAGTCATCATCACTTTTACTTTGCACCCCTCTGTGCCTGGCAGCCATACCTCTGTGTTCTCTCTTCTGTGCAGCCCCACAGGTTCTCGTTCCATCAGCTAATTCCATAATGTGTTCCTCTGGTTGGAAAGTTGCATCAAAGTATTTGAACTTTTTCAGGTTGTTAATTATGTGTGACATGGCACCAGTGTCCACCATTAATCCCTTCTGTTTTAATTCACAAATTTGATGCTCATTTATTTTGATGACAAATGTGTGATCATCCACGTCAGTTGCTTGTTTCACATTGTCTTTCTTCTTTCGTCTACAGTTACTGTCCTTGTGGCTAGAGTTTTTACACAAACTACACCACTGTCTCTGGCCTTTATATTCACTCTAGCATTCTCATGCCTTATGTCCCTTTTGGCCACAGCTATAGCATATAATCTCTGCTTTTTCTCTTTCCCCAAGACCACTCACTTTCATCACATTATCATTACTTACATTGGCATTAAATTTCTCGGTAAGTTCATAGCTTCTCAACCTTGTTTTATACTCACCAAAGCTCAACTTATCATCATCTTGCATGATGTGGACTGCAAATGGTTTAAAGGTTTCAGGCTGTCTCAGCCCTAATAATATAGTCTGTGACACTTTCAGTGATGGCCTTCTGGAGGCTTGTTAATTCGATGTATAGGCTAATTACCCTTGGCTTCCCTTTCCCGGCATAATGGTCTCTCAGGATCTGGAGCACTTCTCTGCCGTCGTCTGCGGATTCTGTCATGACGAGCGACAAACTTTTGTCGTCTAAGAACTGTATTAGTTCTACATATGCCTCCTTATTTTTCTCAGCATTATCGTCACCTTCCTCCTCATTCTTGTCGTCCTCTGCGTCCTGCTGCACATTTCACAAAATGACATCTTTCAGCCTTAGCAAATGCAGGTGTTCCAAAAACTTTGTCTCCCACAACTCATAATTCTTCTCATCTCCGTAGAAACATAGTCTATGCTATTGGCTTCCTACTGCCCTCCTGGGCCCATAACCTGTTGGCGGTATCATCTTAAGGGTAATAAAGTCGGGTTAGACATACATTACAGAGGAAAATAAACACACCTGAAGGCAATCAATCTGGTTAAAAACGTAAGAGGGGAACAACCCTCGCTTCCTCCTTTATTATAAAGCACATGGTCATGTGACCTCTCTTGTCCTCTCCACACCAACAACGTTAGTGTAAGAGCGCACATACAATCATTCACTCTCTTTTATTATTATCAGCCAACAGATTGCATCATGATTCTGATTTGTAACCCTGAGACCAGTTTCTTTCAACTCAGTAGTTGTCGGTGACTTGCACTATTATGCCATGTGACTTCACAACTACAAAAAAAATCTGTTAATTATGAGAGGGACATGCGTGTCAGTTTTCCCTGATTTTGGTTCTAACTTTAGCTCTGTCCCTCTTAATCTCTCCTAAAACTGGTGACTTGGATAAAAGGTTGTATGCTGCTTTTAAACAATGACAGTAATTTGAGTAATAGACTTTTTTTACTTCAGAAAATGTTTATTAATTTACATTCACTTATTCTGTCAATATCCTGTGTTAATAGTATTAATATTTTAAAAAGATTCCCTGATTATTTGTTGATTTGTCCCTTATTCTGTTGAGATTTGTCCTGTCTCATTTTGGCTAAACCTATGCTCTACTGCAAAGCTAGTACTAATTTTCTCAGACTGGCAAATCAGGGTCATTCCCCTGTTCTCACTGAGAGCTCAAGTATTTAAATACCTCTGGTGGCATTCTGACACATTGCATTCTTTCAGCTGTCTTATAAGTTATCTCCATGAAAAAAATAATTAAACAGACACAAACAGAGGCAGATCATGGTCAAGTGAGGCCTTAGGCGGGGTAATGCCCTTGAAAAATTAACTGCCTGTGTTACATTTATAAAGAAATGATAAGCTGGTAATACTGCAATAGGGAATGGCTGTCAAACCAACAACAGACTCATAGTTACTAGGCATCTCATCCAAAGGAGGACACACTCAGGGGTTAGCACCTCCACCCCCCCCCCCTTAAAGGAGGCACTACAATATCAGCACTCCATGTACACGGTGTGAGAGTAAAACCCACAGCCTTCTGCACCAAAAGCAAGTATGCTATCTGTTGCGCTTGTAACAATCTTTTTGAAATTTATAGCACAAACACTGATGATGGCTATTTGCTAAACAAAACAGTTACACATTGAAAACAAACTCAGCATGAGCAACAGTAAATTTATCTTCCCCTGAAACTCAGCATTACTTGAAAATGCACAGAAATTCAACATTGTTTGAAAATACACTGGAACTAAACATTGTTAATGAACGGAAACTCAACATTCTTTTGAAACTCCACAGAAACCCAAAAGTCCTTGAAATTAACTTGCTGATGATAGTTTGGCAGTTGTTGAGGATTCAGGCTCTAGGGTCCTGTATTGAAAGTACAGGGTTTGAGCCTGAATGAGCTAACCAACCTGCCATCCCTAAATGGAACATTTCTCACACACACACACACACACACACACACACACACACACACACACACACACACACACACACACACACACACACAGTTCTTCACTAACCTATGATTCCACAAATGACTCGTTCTTTACATTCATCCGGAATGGCAATTTCTGTTTATATGTGTATGCGTCAGACTAGAGAAGTATGTACAGACATTACTAAGGAAGCACTCTGTGTGCATCCTTAAATAAGAAATGTAATGCATGCAGAGTGCATTCTTAAAGAAGTTTTTGTGTCAGTCCCCTGGCCAGTGGGCCCCCAAGCCAGTGGGCTGTAGGCGACTGCCTAAGTTCGGTAATGCTGGATCCAACTCTTCCTGGAAGCAAAAAGGAGTACTTATAATTCTAGATATAACATAGCCAGCTTCCTCACAACTTTCTGTTGATCCAGTTAATAAGGCTGCGGATCTTTCAAAACAGAATCATAAATTATATGCCTTCTTTACCCAGAAAGGCACAACAAACGTTAAGGCTTATCTCCTGTTCAGTACTATGATATGTGAATTCCACAACATGGGCTTCTGTCCCTCTTCTGTAAAGTACTTAGCTTCTCATTGCAAGTAAATGCATTGCACTCTTCTCAAAATACTTTTCCAATGAACAAGCTGACAACAGGTGAAAAATGACCAGTGTTATTCCTTTGAAATTGGGCATATCTCGGAGTAATCCTATAAACAAATTTTCCCATCTACCTTTTCACTGCATCCAGCTGTAAACTATGGCTATTGATGGCATGCCTTCCCAAACCATAGCCTGTACAAAGTCATTTGCTGCTGTTATTCTGCAGATGTGTTTCTCTGAATACTTGCATTTAACTTAAGATTCAGCGTGTTGTGTCGTCTGTATTAAGCCACATTTCAGTAGTATTGTTAAAGAGGGTATATGACTGTATACAGCTCCATGCTCTTCTGTTGTCAAATCTTCATTAGTTAAATGTTTCTTTTTATCTTTAGTATCCTTTGCTGAACAAGCAGATTGATTATCTTTATTACTAATCCTTCATAAGTGTTCCTGCCATATAGTTTCACTGTATTTATAATTGGGAATGTATATAATTGGAACAGTTTACTGTTGATGTTCCATACTTGTTTAATTGTGCTTGCTTTGCCACTTTCCATAAACATGGTTGAAAAGCATATATAAGAATCTGTTTGCATGGCACGTTGGGTGCATTAATATTTTTTCTAATAGTGCAGTAGTTGCTTTGAGTACAAAAGAAACAAGATAATAAAGACACTAATTATGCAGTCACACATCATTCTCATTCCTTTTAGTGTACACACAGCTATGTTCATTTCTTCAAAATGCACTTATCACTTTAGTACCTCCAAGTAGTGCAACCTTTTGAGAACGTGTTTACTTAGGGATCCAGTTGTGGCCGGCTATAAAACATCAAAACAGTTTGACTCCAGAGGTAATGTCAAGCTCCATTAACACAGTTCAACAGTACTAAAACATTTACTATATTTCTTGAACTTCATGAGAAAATACATGTGCGTCTGTTTGACAATGTGAGTACTTTATAAATCAAGAGAAAGGTTCCATTTTTAAGGTGTCATCATCTAACTCCATCCATGCTGTCAGAAATTAATTATAATAGATATGCATGTAATGAGAAACTGTGGGTCTCAACTTCAGAAATGTGTTTGGGAATCATGCCATGTCTTCTCTTAACTGCTTTATTGACAATCACAACCTTGTCTAGTCAAAATATCCCAGGTACAAGATGCCAAATGGAAGTTAAATCTATACTGTAATACTGTAATAAAGAACAAAAGTAGGGATAGAAAAAGTACAGCACTATACAAAGACATGTTTCAAATCAAGATAGATGCAGTTCCAAACAGTATGTCAGATGTCCAAGTTCAGTTCAGGCCTGATCATAATTACTTTTTCGAGTAAATATAGAGGTCATTAGGGTGAATTCCTATTCTCTGAAAGATGGTAAACAAACTGTTAAGAGAGACAGAGAAACTTTATTTCATTTGAGTTTTGAAATTTTGAAAGTAAAGCTGTGTTGCTGATGCAAGTGTGTGTGTGTGTGTGTGTGTGTGTGTGTGTGTGTGTGTGTGTGCTAGCACACATATCTACATATGAACTGCTTGATTCTTTGGCATATGTTCTGTATATAAGTTCTGATGTGTAAATAATGTACATCATTATTAGGCTATGCTTTTGTATCACTCTGCAACTCTGAACTTTCTATTCTATTTGTTTGTAGTACTTGTGTGGAGCTTTTCTCCCCGGGCCTCCTCTGAAAAAGGGCTCTGGCTCAGTCAGACTAACCCCGGTCAACAAATAAATAAATAACTATCTGTCTGGGATTCAGAAAGGCAGCATCAGCCATAAGACGTCAAGGGTCTAACAACTGATGGGATGGACTTTCTGATTCAGAGAAAGGCCCTCCTCAGTGATTCTACATGGTTAGTAGAATCACCACGGTTAGCTGTGTGCATGGCAATGCTACATGTAAATGAGGTATTATAGGGGAGTGGCCTATGCTAATTAGCCATGTGCTTTCCTCCTGAAATACCTCTAGGAAAGGATTTATGCAGCCAAGCATATCTGAAAAATTAGCATGACCATCCATGTTAAAGAGCACAGCCAGAATACTGCATTCCCTCATTATATTCAGTGGGGAAAAGTGCACTCGAGTTAAGATTGGGTAAAAGGCAACAGAGATGTAATGAAGATGGTGGTGTGTATGTGTGTGCTGTGTGTGAGACAGGGTGTGTTTGTATCTACAGGGCTGTCACAGGTCTCGTATGACTACATGTGTGTTTCTGTCAACTTGGATGGTCACAGAAGGAGGAGTTGAGCAGGGGATCAGTTGTGTAGGTGTGTCCATGAGTGTAAACACACTGGGCATGGGTGATGTTGAGTGGATATCTATGTGTGGTGGAGATGAGAGATAGATGCCATACCTCGTAAAGGATTTGCTTAAGACTGGAGGGGGGGCTACAATAAACAACAACAGTGACACATTTCAAACATTACTGTATGTTGCTTAAAAAGTTAATGGAAAAGCTGCAAGGTTTGGATTTACATGCATTTTCTTAACAATAAGAAAGATGAAACTCTAATGTATGCCATAACTGGCTGACTGCAAGCCTCAGTGATTTTACAACTGTTGTGGTATATTTATGCAGCAGCATCAGGAATTTTCTGGGCATCTAAGAGATATGCAGTCTGTGCCAACGTGATGCATGTACCTCCAGAGGACATCATCACTGTAAGATGCTTTTAGTACCAGTGGTGACACTTTGCAATTCAGATTCATACAAAGAAAACAATAATGAGGTCTCCCACATTAAAGCTAAACATGTTTCTGAATTGTATTTCCAGCAACTGCGTGAACTGCAAATTTTAGCTGCTCAAGTTTGAGAGAGAGGATTTTTTTCTGAATCCTAGAGTCTGTGTGTTTATACATGTGTGTGTGTGTGTATGTATTAAATACACACACACACACACACACACATATATATATATATATATATATATATATATATATATATATATATATATATATATACACACACTCACATTATATATATATATATATATATATATATATTTACATATGCATACATACACAATATCTTCTGATACCCGATTAATATTCCACCAGACTGCCACCAGTAATGTGACGTCCCCCACTTAAACCTGGGAAATTAAGGAGCCTCAATCCTCATCACTGACACCAGTGTGGGTGTGTCACAGAAAATACCAGAGCACAGAGCACACAAGAGTAAAATTCCATAATTTCACTTAAGAGCAAAACAGGAACATGGGATTGGACTATATACCTCTATCCACCCCAAATGTAATCCCTTATCGTACACTTCAGAGCAAATGTGTTCCAGTGTAAGATCTCTGACTCACTCACACTCAAAATAAATTTAAATCTTACACACTCAAACACGTATGGGAAGCCTGACTCAGATTTCTAGGTGTGTCCCCTCCCCAGTACAAATGGTAATGCTGCCACAAGAGTCAGACGGGTCTACATGCCCTTCAAAGGGTGATCAATTATTAAAAATTAAATATCAGAATAAACGATAGTTATGACCAGAAGCAAACAGACATTTGAGGTGACCTGGGGAGTATCAAACGGGTATAAGCACTCTCTAATCTCTAAAGAACACACTGATTGTCTAGCCACAATGTAAAATAATGAAAAACATTTAATAATAAGTAAAATGATTATTAAAAAAATGTAAATCAATAACTTTCAATAAACACCAGAATTCAATCACCAGAAATATAAAATTAAATTGTGGGATAGAAGTCCATCATCTTAGAAAAACTCTGTCTAAATAACTAAACTTTCCTAATCTAACTAAATAATACAGTCCCTGATATAATGTAAAACAAAACAGCAAAGCAAAGGCAGGCATTCAGTTTTTGTTGAGCCCTTTTTCTTGGGTATCCACTGCACAGCACTGTGACTGCAACTCTTGACTAACTGTTGCTCTTCAACTGACTTCAGCATTCTCTTTTTATAGTCCAGGTTAACTGGCTTATTTTAAAAATAACAGTCATCATCATCAGCCCCCCTTTTTCCCATTTTTTTTCTACATGGGTTCAGGGTATTGTGTTAACTGTCACCAACTCTCTCGATTCAGTGCCACATTCCTGCCTTCTTCGACACTCATGCCTGAATTTCACAGATCTTCTTTCACACAATCTATCCACCTCTTTGCTGGATTTCCTCGCTTCCTCTTACCTACTTCCTGTCTGTCCCAAATCTTCCTCACCAGATTGTCTTCTGCTTATCTACACATGCCCAAACCACCGTAATCTGTTTTTTTTTATCTTTTCTGCAATTGAAGCTACTTTGGCTTCTGCTCTTATGTCCTCATTTCTTCATCTGTCCCACAGTGTGCATCCTAACACCTTTCTCAGGCACTTAATTCCCATCACCTCTAGCTTCTTCAGTTGTTCTGCTTTTACTTCCCAGGTTTCTGTACCATACAGTAGTACTGGCTGCATCACTGTCATGTAGACCTTACTTTTCAGCTTCTTTGGGATTCTTCTGTCATAGACTACACCTGATATTCTGTGCCAGTTGGCTCATCCCCTCTGATTCTAGCTTTGACCTCTTCATTCAGACCACCCTTCTCCTCAACTACCCCTACCAGATAGTTGAAGCTGTTTACCTGTTCCACTGTCTTACCTTCTATTTCTATTCTTAGCTTCTTCTGATTTCCCCAATTTGCTGCCATTATTACTGTCTTATCTGTGATTAGTTTCATTCTATGTGCCTTCAGATTTGCATTCCATTCTCCTATTCTTTGCTGAAGTTCTAGCTCAGTCTGCCTGTACTGCCACATTGTCTGCATACAGCAGCTTTGTTGATCCGTCCCCTCCATCCTGTTTGCTAATGTAGCCATCACCAGTATGACCAGCAGTGGGCTCAGAGCAGAACCCTGATGTACACCCACTCCCACTGAGAACCCCTCTGTGAGGCTGAACACTGTTCGTACTTTAGTCATTGGGTCCTTGTACAAAGCCTGCACTAATTCTACCAGTGTTTCTGGGATTTGAAACCACCACAGTACTGCCCAGATCAGCTTTCTTGGGACCTTGTATGCTTTCTCCAAGTCTAGGAATTCCCAGTTGGACTCTCTCCTCATCTCTAGCTTCTTCTCAAGTATCTGTCTCAATGCAAACATCGGGACAGTTGTGCTGCATCCTGATTTGAATTCAAACTGCTCATCTCCCATCTTACATTCTACTACTGTGCATATCCATTTATCAATCACCCTCTCCAGAACTTCCATGCGATGTGATAGGAGTATGATGCCTCTATACTGCTCACAGTTGTGGATGTCCCCTTTTTTCTTGTACACTGGCATGAGTATGCTTATTCTCTGGTCATTTGGGATACGCCTTTCTCTCCACACTGCTATTAGTACCATCAGGAGCCATTTCTCCCCTATCTCACTCAGCGTCTTTATCATATCTGCTGTGACCTCATCTGAGCCTGCTACTTTCCCTGACTTCATCTTCCTTAGCGCTGTTCGTTCTTCTTCTTCTAGGGTGGGCTCCTCTTCTTCTCCTCTCATTGTAGGCTCTTTCTGGGAAAGTGCAGCTTCTGTGGGGTTTTCTTCATTCAGAAGCTGCTGGAAATACTCCTTCCTTCTGCCTTTGATGTCCTCTGGACTGGTGAGCAGGTTGTTGCTGGCATCCCTTATGAAGGGTATCTGACTATCTTCTTTATCTTTGTGTCTTTGCCTTGCAACCTGCTATAGTTTCTTTGTGCCCCTTATTGAGTCACTTTCCAGAAGATGGTACAGTGCCTCCCATGCCCTATTCTTTGCTATTGCAAATTCTTTCTTAGCTTCTTTGTTAGCCAACCAGTAGTCCTTCCTATCCCGGTCAGTCTATTCTGTCTCCCACTTCTTGCACTTCTCCTTTCTTTTGATGACTTCCTGGACTTCTACACCAGCTTTCCTTATGTAACTTATTTCCATACAAGGCTCGGCCACAAATCTTTTCTGTAGTCTTAACACATGCTGTTTTTAGGTGCTACCATTCTTCTTCAAGTCCACCTATTTCCTCCTTTTTGGGGTACTAGAGCCCTGAGTAAATCCTTGAGCTGTTGTACTTTCCCTCCAGTCAACTTCTAGGTCTTCAGCCTGGTCTCTGTTGACCTTAGAGCCATTTCTGACCACTGCTTGCATCTGATTGTGGCAGCTAGTGGTTTATGCTGTGGACCGACTCTTTCACTGGGGATGACTTTGCAATCATGGATTCTACCGCAGTGTCTTTTCCTTACTAGGAGGAAGTCTACCTGAGTTACATTTTGACTACTCTTGTATGTGATCTTGTGACTCTCTCTCTCTCTTTCTGAACCATGTATTGGCTACTATCAAGCCATTATTCCAGACAGAAGTCTAGAATGGCTTCACCTTCTTTATTCCTGTTGGCCCCACCCATGTGGACCCAGGCAGTCCTCGTATCCTGTTCTGTTTGTCCTGATATATGCATTCAAGTCATCCATTATCGACACCAATTCATGTTGTCCTGCTTTATCTAGTCGGTCCTGCAAATGCTGTCTAAATGCACTCTTTTCCTCACTATCACCACCCTGCTGTGGAGGATAGGATGGGATTATGAATACTGCTCTATCATTGCACTGGAGTCTGACTGCCATGAGTCTATCATTAATTCTGATGATATACCTTGCTTCCTTCTGAAGCCTCTCTCTCACCACAATTCCTACACCATTTCTAGCCTGCCCTCCACCTGAGTAGTAGACTCTGAATCCCAAGCCCAAGTGGCTTTGCTGCACTGCCCTTCCATCTCATCTCTTGGATACATAGGATGTCCAGCCTCCTCCGTATCATCATGCCATCCACTTCCAAGCTGCATCCTGTCAGTGAACCTACATTAAGCATAGCAATTCTTAGTTCATATTTGGCAGGTTGGTTGGTTTTATGTCCAGCGTTCGCTCAACAGAGCTATCCCAGGTAACCCAAGCCGGGCAACTAGACACCAGCCAGCCAGTAGTTTATTGACCCAGGACTGCTAAGAATCATCTGTTTGAAAAAGTTTTTTCCTGTCAATCATCTGTTCAAATAATTATATATATATATATATATATATATATATATATATATATATATATATATATATATATACATATATATATATATATATATATATATATATATATATATATATATATATATAAAATAAGTTATTTTTTTTATTCATTTATTTATAAGACACGTGGAACTTTCCTTTCAATCTAACAACAAAGGAACTGCACAGGAATGTACTAATAACACAGAGATGATTAAATATTCATTTCATATATTGATCTAGTTCAAATGAAACCCCATTCCATGAAGCAATGTGTTCTTATGGGTGATACAATATTAGATGCATTTTGAGGCATGATGCTGGATATGCGACTGAACTCCAGAGGTGGTTATTTTCCAGTATGTGTACCTTCTAGTGGATTATTTCCCTTATAAAAGATACCATGTTGAATAATGAAAAAAAATCATTCCAGAACCATATCTTTTGTCTGCTTTGTTAAAAAATTATTATAGAAGTGGGTAGATCTACCATAAATTCATTTGTCAACTGCAAATCATATGGTAACTTGAACAGTAGCATTCTGGGAATCCTTAATTGCTAGATTTCTAGAGCAATGCAAAAGTTCATACTTCTTAATATAATTTTTACCTTTACATTAAAGCAAATCTTTCACTAGTCCTATTATACAAAATTATGATGAATAAAGACCAAGTGAGTTAAATGTTTGTAAAGGTATTCTTTTTTTGCATTAGTACAATATTCTTGATTGGTGGTTCACTGGGGTGAATATACATTTGTACTTCTAAAGAGTGAATTTTATTTGCACTTGTGTGATTCAACATGCAAACTAGTTATCTGCATACTGTAGCAGAAACACTAACAATGAGAAGATGTAATAAAAAGTACCCATGAAGGAGCTTGGCTATAATGAGCTTATCCAGGAAGCAATTACGGCCTGAGTTGTGTAGGATACAAGACAGTCGATGATGACTGTGTAGGATGCGAAACAGGTGATGATGGTTGTGTAGGATACAAGACAGTCGATGATGACTGTGTAGGGTGCGAGACAGGTGATGATGATTGTGTAGGATACAAGACAGTTGACTATGATTATGTTTTTGCATACAAATAAATGTCTCCAGGGAAACCTGATTATCATATAACTGACATACCTTAGAAATTCAGGAGACCAATTCATCATAGGCAGAGCTGTATGAAAAAGTCTTATGTATGATTGAGCTCAGTTATCCAGTATGAATTTGCCATACCCGGTCATGAAAGTACTTTGGATTGAACATTAGAGAGAGAACTTACAGGGTTCTGTACTTTTCTGGCCTGTTTATATGTGTTTGTGTATTGAGGCATTCTGAAGTCAGCTCTTTATGCACCTGTGAAATCTGACTTTTGCCTTGTAACGAAACAGCTGAAAGAGTATGCAAAATATGGTTCTAGAAAAATGTTAAACATAAATCATCAGGAAGTCATCTGGCATATGGAGTAGAAGACACTGTTCACATGCAGGGTTAAAATAAAGCACTGTTTCCAATCAGTTCCTTTGTAACAAAGACTGTTTTTGTAAATTAACATGGTGTCTTACAAACTTAAGTCATACAGTACTGAAGAATGAAAACAACAGTAACATCTAAAAGACATGAAGAACAACAAGATGAAGGAGGAAGATGCATGTCAGCATTTGCTCACATGATCTGGTCAGATTAATGCACTTGATGTTTAACAGTTTAAATACAGTTTTGCCACTCTTTATGTTTATGCATTTTTGAATTATTGTATAATAAAATGCCTGCCATTATATATGCAAGGAAACAAGTCAACAAAATATTTGTGTTGAGAGCATTACCACTAACTGTACGCATTTTAGTCACATAAATCACATTTAAAATTTCCAGTGTTAGCACACTGTAGCTTGGTGACAGGGGCTGTGCTTCATTCTGAGATTTTGGACCTCACAAAATAGGTGAATTCCTTTCTATTTCATACATTTTTCCTTTTCTCCAAGTTTGTGACCTCAGTAATATGTAGAGAGATCAGGGTATGGATGCTTAAACATTGTGGTTGTTGAGTAGTGGGGCTGTACAAAATGATTAGTTTGTAGTTGTTTGTATTGTTTTATATATATATATATATTTTTTTTAACATTTCAGTGTTTTAGACTTCAGACATTTTTTTATGGGTTTTACAGTGCAAAAAAAAGTGCCACACAGAATTACTCAATGGATATGTTTAATGAAAAAATATAGATTTTGTATTTTAGTTGTAAAAGACAAATCTTTTGTTTACCACAAATATTGAACTTCATCAGAACCATCAAAATATTCAGTAGGAATGATTAAATAAGACATTGGATATCATTCCATGTTACCAAGAACAATCAATTGAAAATACATAAAAACATCAATCTGAATCATCCTAACTTAGAATTATTTTTTACTTAAAACTTTAATATATGTTATTAGGTATTATTTTTTTCTTAATAATTTATTCCTAATTTAAAACTAAAATCATAACTTGGTCACCTTTAATTATAATTAAACTATTAATGGATATTATTGCATTCAACCCAAGTAGCTGTGATATATTTAGCAGGAGCTGTCAGTACAACTCCCTATATACTAACCTATCCTCTCAGTCACCACACTTTTTGTTTCTTGGTTCCTTCTCAAAATAAAAATAAAAACAAAACTTTTTACATTTAGTAAAAGTGTTTGAATGTCTGCTCCGGACGTTAGTGTCATCACCTCTTTTTAAAGCATTAATGTATTTGTATATACATTCCTGGGGAAAGTGTCCTACTGTAAGATGGTACTGAAATAACAGGCACTCTAAAATATAAATCCACATTGGTAACAAACATTGCATTTGTGCATTTTCTTCACTTTGCTTATACGTCTCCTTATTAAACTTTCCTCTTTCAAGAAACCATTTAAGGTTGTTTTTGTATACAGAAATAGTGACTCTACTCCTAAATTGTCCATTAAATCCAATAGACCCAAAAACTGCAACCCAGTTTTTAGTTGCACTTTTTTTTTTATTTTTTTACCCCATTTGCAAATGGCTACTATTACTCTATACAAATTGCAGTTTTACATTTTCCCCTTTTTAGTCATGGTAATTAGAGGAGATCCTTTAAAACTAGTTTAAAAGCGGTTGCTCTCTTTTCCGCAAACTCTTTTTCAGTCATATTAAGCAACAAGTCTGGTTACCCTTGCTCCTCAAGCATCGCCCTAATCTACTTTTTCAACATCAACAAATCATTAGAACCCAGTCTTGAGAGGAGAACTACTTAGCCCTTAAATAACTTCTTTTTTTGCCACAAAAGATGACAGCTCATAAAGTGTAAATATCTACTGGGAAGGTACTCTTCCTACAAATAGTTGACTCAAAGCAACCCAAATCAGTGTTTTTAGATATACTGACATCTACATTTTCAAAAATTCTAAACTTCTCTCTCACACACATCTTAAGAGATCCACAGTGCAATTAATATACTTAAAAAATATATATCAAATACTACTATTGATCCATTCCACACTATACAGATATCATTAGGAACCTCAAGTACAAAACAATATTGAACCAAAACACACTTTTGAAAATAAATTTGGTGTCCCAATACCACATGATACTGATCACAAAACTGTGGCCTCAGGACACATCATCCCCATTAGCTTTGAAGGCTTCCACTGATGTGGATTGTGTTTTGAACATGAGGGAAACTGATTACCATCAGTGACAGACACAGAGTGCATCAAAGTATTAGAGCAACCATTTAAGGGCAGGCATAGGGACGGACAGATCAAAGTAGTACAACAGCCATTAAAGGACAGGTAGAGGAAGGACAGATAGTGTCATCAGGCGGTGACCACTCGGATATTTTACACAGTGCAAATGACCTAAAGCAAAGCAATTACAGTTATTTCTTGGCCAACATTTTTTTTTTAATTTATTCGAAAAGTGGTTTACTTTTGTAACCTCAGTAAAAATAAACTTGGTTGATTCCTTTATTGAAGTGAAATTGTTTACATGGAAAATTAACTTGGGGTTAATATTTCTTGACCACAAGGGGAAACCATGGCCACAATAAGAAAGACCTCATTATCTGTTCATTAGCATGTTTTTGAATTGCATTCTAGCTAGCAGAAGCATTGTCAGACCTGTAGATGGTAGTGTTTTCCCTAGAGGCTCATGTATCTTGTTGGCAAAGGCTCCCCACTACACACACACACACACACACACACACACACACACACACACACACACACACACACACATTTACCCATCAACATCAAGTACACCCCACCTTAGCTGAAAACAATCATGTAAATGCTCAACAGTTAACTCACTCACAAGATCCAGCACACAAGCACACACACTTCTATATGTTCATTCACACCAGAAATCACACACACACACACACACACACACACACACACACACACACCATATCTTTGCTGCACGTACCTGCACTGTGACTGCTTCCACAGAAGTGAATGAATGACCACCATCTTTTGGTGGTATTCACTTTTTCCTTTTACAGTGAAATTTTACCCTGCTCGGCAGTTCTCTAAGTCACTCAGCACAATAAATTGGGAGTCTTTGGCATTTCCAGGAGAGAAAGCACATAGCTAATTAACATCAGACACTGCCCCAGAGTGTTGTATTACCATGCAGCTCTGCCTATATGCCCCTACTAGTAGGAAACCTCAGTGGTAAGGTGGTGTAAAAATCAGAAAGGCTTACCCCAGGGGGAAATGGCTGTGATGAGGCTTCCCTCTTACAGTAGGCCTTTCAGAATCTCCCCATTGTATAAAGTTATATGATTAAAAATTTACATACACATTTAAATATCCATATTATATTTCAATTTGGCCAGTTTGACCCCAAATTGTATGCATTTTCAATATTTTCTAAGTGATACTTAACTCAAAACTCACTTAAATAACCAAAATCACATTATATGTTTTCTTTTAAGTGTACATTTGCATATGATCAGTCCAGTACAGTGGGCAGTTTTGTCATACAAAAGTTTAGGGTCTTTTAAAATTAAAAATGTATCTTCTTTCTACTAGAGTAAAAACTCTAGGCAGTCCTGATGTAATCATTTCAGAGTCACATAACAATATCGTCTTTATTTTTAAGGTGAATGCAGCAGCATTTTCTTGTTTGTCTTTTTTTCTGGTACAATAGTATTTTATTTCTGTTTTCAGTTTGTTTCACGAGTAATGAAATATCCCATGCATTATGCATAACTCACATATACAGTGTTCCCTTTTTATTAAAATACAAAATTTCCTATTCAAAGTGCATGTTTGAGTAACATTGCAGTCACTATTGCCTGCGAAATATAATACTGAAAATTCTCTGATTTAGGTAATATTTGAAATGATGTTCATGATTTCCATAAAAGTATAACTAATATCAGTATTTTTAGATCTATAGAAGTCAAATTATGCCTTGAAACAGTGATAGAGAAAAGTTATTTTTCATGCATGAAGCTGGAGTCCCTAAAATTGAGTTAATAGGTATATCCTAATTTACTCTTAAATTTGAGGAACTCTTAATGCATTTTTTTATGTATGATAAGCTGATTTCTCATTCACAGTTAAGGAAGTAGTTAAGACAAGACTTAAAATATAGGTAATATAAACAAAGTGACAATGAGAGGCTAGACTTAATTGAAAGAGAATGGTGTGGCATCTAAACCAAACAAGATAACATTATTTTTAGGGTCAGATCAGTCCATTCAGAAAATAATGGGTTCTACTTGAATTCAACATTAATGATCGCTAAAGCATTAGGCCTAGATGGGATTTATGTTAGACTAGTGAAATAAAAATATGTAGAACTGTGCCTCTGACCTCTGTCTTTTAACAAGTTGTTAGAATTGTGTTTGTTCCCAATGCTCAAAAGAATGTAGACATGACTCACAAAAGTAGGGCCACTGAAGATGTAGAAAAGTATAAAATATTATATTTGCTCTAACTGAATAGAGAAACAAGGAGATAAGTTATGATGAAAAGGACTACTGTGTACACAGACAGTGGGATTCAGAAAATATTAGCATGCTGAGGAAACCTTGACTTGCATGATTTCTATATCACAGTAAGCCTTTTGAATTCAGAGTGATCTACTGCTGAGCTTTTCTCTTTTAAGGGACACAGTCTCATGGATGAAGCCACATGTGATTAACTTCACTTGTCCTCACTTTATAGAGTCATCAGTGATGTTTTATAGCATTTTTAAAGCATTTATTTAATTTTGTGGCAAAGATGGTCATTTCTCTGTTGGCTTTTCTAGTCTGTGTGCCTCCAAATCTCTTTGCAGAAGGGCGAATTAGCCAGGTACTTAATTATTTGGTAGTTTGTTGTTTAATTTGCACTTGAGATTTGCTTTTGTTGTGCTTTCACATGAAGAAATACCAGGATTATACATGTTGTGACAGAAGATGTTTACTTGGTCTCCATGAGTTGGGAGGCTCGGCTAGTTTGTTGTTTCATCTGCGCTTGAGAGCTACTTTTACATTAACAGATCCCAGGGTCAGAGTTCCTGTGGCAGAAGGTGTGTATCTGTACTCCGTGAGTTGGAAAGCACTGGAGGAAGCTCAAAGTGCAGTAGTTTATTGGCTAGCTGGCATAGGAGTCAGTTTACAAGTTTTTTTCTCTGCTGTAAATCAGAAGAGTTGTGAGGCTCTTTGTGAACTTACAAAGGAGTCTGCAAGGCTTATCCAGCCTTTCAACTGCATCCAGATACATCCGAGCTAAGGTAGGAATATTTTCTTGATTAACTACACTTGTGCTTGCTTTTTACATGATCACTACCATTTTTGATAATTTTGAAAGCATTTATTTAATTTTGTGGCAAAAACAGTCATTTCTGTGTTGGCTTTTCTAGTCCTTGTGTGCCTCCAAATCTCTTTGCAGAAGGATGAATTTGTCAGAGACTTAGTTGCTTGGTAATTGTTTGTTTTTTTAATATGTACTTGAGAACTGCTTTTACATTAAGAAATTCCAGGATTAGATATCTTGTGGCTGAAGGTATTTACCTGGTCGCTTTGAGTTTGGAAGCATGTCAGGGCACAAAGTGTGGTCATTTATTGGCTAGAGGACATAAGAGTCAGTTTTCAAACCTTTTTCCTCTGCTCAGAGCTTTATACAAAACTCTAACTCAGTCAGCATATCTATATTGTATAAATCAATAGTGGTATTGTTATTCCTTGTTCTGACAAAGTCTGCTTGGGACGAATGTGGAGATTTAAGTATTGCTACAGTAAAGGATTGTCTTTTTACTTATTTCTTCTCTTAGGTTGTTGACCACTATTGGTTTGTGCTGGTTTTGGTCTGTGGTCAGCTTGCTAGATTTGGGCATCCTAAGGCAATGCAGAAATTGTCTCATGTTCTCAAGCAGCCAATTAATCCTTAAAGAAAATAACAGGGTATGCAAGAGATATAAATGCACTACTTCCTTGGAGAAGGAAATGCAAATGAGGTTGTCAGGAATACCAACACTACATTCCTCTCACATACTGTTCACTACACTCACATAGATTGTCTTATGCTGAGGTGCTTAAAAGAAACCTTTCTGAATCTCAAAGACCTCCAAAGTCACCTAATAGCAGCACTGCTCCTTAGCACTCACTAAAGCACACACCAAAAGCAACACAAAACATCTCTCATAAGTATATACCTATTGGTCCCCAAGTGCAAAGCTCATAAGGCAAGGACACACTTTACCTAATGACGCCATTGTGTGATATACAGATGCCCCACTCACCAGGTTAGGCAAGAAAAAGATAATGGTTAGTTGCTTATCTGGAGCCAGGATCCACAATATCACGCACACACTCAAGTTATTGAACCCCAGGTACCAGTATGATTCTATCATAGTCCATGTGGGTGTTAATGACTTGAGACTATATGAAAACAGACAAAACGCCTCTCTCAGAATATATGTAACAGATAGGTATAAGCCTTGCATTGGGCAGCATTCTGTCTTCACCAAGGATGATGTCACAATATGAAAATCAAATGATTGATTTTAATAATTGGCTTAGTTTCTGGTGTCACTCCAGGGGGATCTAATATCCGTCAGCATGGGCGGACATGGTCAAAAGACCATGTATCTTTGCCTAGGATGGGTTGCAGCTGTTCCCCTAGGCTTTCAGATATTGACTAAAACTTTATCCACCACTTATAGAACCTGTTACTGCTCAATGCTCAGAGCCTAAAAAAAAAATACTCCTCATTCTTCAAGCCCTCTTCACTTCAGAGAATGTAGACGTTTGTGCTGTGACCGAGACTTGGTTTAAAGGCATAGAAAGTACTCCATAAGTGCAAGGCTACAGTGCCTTCCACACATTTAGACCTATAAGAACAAAGACTGGAGCCAAAGGTGGATGTGTTTTGATCTATGTTAGCAACACACATCTCCCCAAGGTTGGTTAAATAGGATGATACCATGGAGATTATCCACATGCAAGTCACTATAGGCAAGGTCCTTCACTATATTGTAGCTAACTAAAGGTCTCTATCTATGCCCCTAGAGTCTCACAACTCTTAAGTAAACTTACTAGAGGCACTCACCATCCAACCAAACACCCTATTCATGGATGACTTTAACTATCCTTCTATTAACTGGGAAATATAAGCTCACAGGCACAATGCTTCCTGGACTTTATTAACAGAAACACCTATAAGAGAGAGTGCACACTCCAACTAGAGGATCAAGCACACTGGTTCTGATACTCACCAACATGAGCGAATGTTGCACACCACCCCACCCAACCCCCATGTCATGTCTTCACTAGTGAGGTCAGATCACAAAGCTTTCTCATTTGAAGTAAACATCAACCCCAAAAAATCCAGGTAAACCAGTAAGAGAAACTTTTCAGTGGAAAACTACATCCTATTAAGAGTCAGTTTGTCAAAACTCAAGGCTCCCCCAACCCCGAGACCATGGCAACCTATGCAGAATTATTCACAGAATCACTGTACAAACATATGAATGGCTGCATAGAGGGTGTACCTACCAGAAACAAACCCAAAATAAACACTAAAAACAAACTCCACTGGTGAAATCCTCACCTAAATAGGATATGCAATAAATGAAGAAAACTCATGGATAAAATCAGGAAAAGCAACATGATTAAAGACAACTGTTCTCTTTTGCAACTAAACAAGAAACTAAGATGTCTAATCAGGTCCAACAAGTCCATCTTTGAGGTCAGGATAGCCTCGCAGGCTAAGGACAATCACAAGGCCTTTTTCGGCTATGTCTGGAACCTTAAATGTAAGGTGCTGAACTGGCGGTGAACAGTACCACCTATAACAATCGGGGTGGCATAGCAAATTTACTGGCTGAGAAATTCAGCTCATACTTCACCCCTGACTCCCCTCAGCTCCAACAGATGAAATCTTCTCCAAAATACTTTCCCTAGCAATCAGCAGGGACCACATATGGGCAGCCCTCACTAAAGCTAAGAACACCACCTCCATGAGTCACTACAACATCCCCGATTGGCTGTTGGAACAGTTTAAATCAAGAACTGTCAGGGCCACTTGAGGAGGCTATGTTACAAGTGAATGGAGGACTGCAACAGTCATTTCCCTCCACAAGGGCAGACCATCAGCTGACCCAGGGAATTACAGACACATCAGTCTAACAAGACTAATATTTAAAGCCATGGAACAAATTAGCATGAAAATGATAGACATCGGCAACCTACAGACAATGGACCCATCCCAATTTGGCATTGTTAAGGGAAGGTCATGCTTCATTAACCTGGTAGACTTGTTTGAGAGGGTCACCAAGGTAATGGATGAGGGCAAAACAGTGCACACTGCATATCATGACCTGGCTAAGGCACTTGATACATTACCCCAGTCAGGCATTGTTGACCAGCTCTCTGATCTAGAAGTAAACCCTTACATAACTCACTGTATTGGTGGCTTGCTCACAGACAGGACCCAAGAAGTCAGGATCAATGAGACCACCTCCCCCAAGAGACCGGTCACCAGTAGAATACCCCAGGGCTCTGTTCTGAGCCCACTTCTTTGGTATATACTTCTCAGACATCAAGGCTAACATTAAAGACCTCTGGCTCACCAATCTTACAGATAACTGTAAATTTGGAGGTATCATAGATTCCCCCAAGACACAAACATCTTGCAAGTGGGTTTAACACAGTCAAATGACTGGTGCCAAAGCCGTGGTCTAAAACTTAATGCCAAAAAATGCATTACAATGCTCTTTTGGAAGCTGTCAATGCAAGTAAATTACTCAGTCGATAAAATGCCCCTAATAACAGTCCAGTAGTCAGGGATTTGGGAACATATGTAGACAACAATTTGGCCTTTGAACAACATGTAGCTATCATAATAAGAAACTCATTCGATGTTGTCTGAATTGTAGGGTATGGCATCTAGGTCAAGGGAAGTTTTAATACCACTCTACTCAGACTTTATCAGACCTATCAACCTGTCATTGAGTACAATGCTTCCTTTTACATGAATCTACCCAGAAACTTGCAACAGTTGAAAAGCCCACAAAGGTTTCTCACATGGAGAATTCAGGGCATGAATACCTTGTCCTACGCTGATTGCCAAATGGTTATTTCTCTGTATTCAGTCTCCTACAGGCTGCTGAAGGGGAGGATCTTTGCCTGGCTTACAATGCTTGCTCACACCTAGCCCTCATGGATCTGTTGCACATGTGCAAAACAAGTAGCAGCAGAAACACTAGATCTAAGGATCTGAACTTTATTTTTGACATAAACACAACATATCTGTTCCCTAAGGATGTGTCCCCCAAAGGATGTCCACACTGTGGAATGGGCTCTCCATCCATGTAAAACAAAATTCATCCTTGACCTTATTCAAACAAAGCCTCGACAACTGGATGGGAAATCGTAAATTTACCCTCAGTCTGGCCCCCATGTTCTTTATGGACAGAGGTCATCAATAAGAAAAGTATTATCCTAACCAACTCCTCTCTGCAAATCCTTAGCTACCTACCCACTAGCATGCCCCCGGTGTGATACTTGTGGATCCTAATAGTTTAGGGTGCACACCTAAACTTGTAAGGGTGCTAGTGGTTATTAGCCTAGTAACAACCTATTAACCTATGTTAATGCAGCAGTCTAGGGGATTATTTAATGATAACTACCCACATGCTGTCCACGAGAAGTGTTCATCACTCCTGCTTTTCTTTACTGAGTGATGCAGAGAATCACCTATCCAAGTAAAACTTTACTCTAAGAAAAAGTAACCGCACTAAAAAAAGTGGCAAGTTACCCATAAACTAAAAACTTTCAAAGAGTAGAACCGAGTATTTCAGATCAACGGATTAAATATAACAGTCAATAAAAAAATAATAAAACTGGATCTCAACACCAGAACTAAAACTCAAATTATTTTATCTTCAGATACAAGAGCAAAGCTTTAAATACAGCATATGATTACATCAGCAAATAAAAGCTCATCCCAAAATAAAAGCAAAATTTCTGATTTATAATTTAAAGGCACATTACTATATAAAAAGGAAAAACAATATTTGATCACATTTAAAAATGTGCTGTATTTAAAGCTCTGAATTTGAAATATGGTTCTATGCAATGAAGAAAGGAATACTCCCAAAAGCTTTGCTGTTGTATCTGAAAATAAAATAATTTGAGTTTAAGTTCTGGTGTTGAGATCTGTTTTTATTATTTTTTATTGACGGTTACCCATAAACTCCCAACTTAGTTGGGGGTTGGTATAATGGTTGGGGTTAGTATAATTGTTCGCTAGCTGGTATTATTGTTAAGGTGTTTGACTCAAAGACACAAGGTGTAGTGTTTGATTCTCATCTTTGGCTAGGCTTGGAATGGCCTATTAAGGCAGCTAGCCAAGTAATTAACTGCAAACCTGTGAACTCCTATGGGAGTAGTGGTGGTACAGGTATGTTTAGCAAAAATGTGGGGTGGGGTGTGCGTTAGTTTGTATGTTTGTGTGTGTATGTGTTGATGTGTGTATGCATGTTTTTAGGGGTATAAAATGAGGCTTCATGAATGTTTGAGTGCCTGCCTAGGAGGTCACGGTATGGGGGGTTTGGTGAGGAATCAAGAGTCTGGATGTGTGTGTATGTGTTGGAGTAGGTGAATGGGTATTTCTGCAAGTTTGCTTGAGTGTAGGGTGGCTTATTTGTGGATATGTGTGAGTATATGTAGGTGTAGCAGGGTGGCTTTGGTAACACAGTGTATGGATTACTACTGGACAGAAACACTAGACCTACTGACCCTGACTCACCTGTTAAAATTGCTGGTCATGTCCCACTTCTCACTGTATGGCAGAGGTCAGAGGATGCAGCAGTTCTTCTCAAGTGGCACAGATAGTTTTAACTTTTATTGCTGCCATTGTAATTGCAGTACGTTTCTCTAACAGCTGTGTAACTGTGACTGACGATAATTTCAACAATATCTGAACTATGGCTGTAATAAAAAAAATTAACAAAAACCTTTTATATGGCTAGTTTATAATGGTTTCTTAATCTAATTTCATAAAATAAAAAAAGTGAAAGGATTGCAGTTTTCTAATTGTTTATGTGGAGTGATCCACTTATAAAACTGTCACTTAGGCCATGAAAAAAAATTTAAGTTTCAGCAAGAACAAAGGCATTTAGGTTGAGTTAAATTTGTTTTGTGCAGATTTGTTGGCTGGTTGACAGAGGGGTAAGTTAGCCTTGAATGCCCACTGCCTAGTATAGAACATATGAGAGGGATGTGGAAATGGTGTATTGCATGCTAAATGATAATGAATGGCAGGCAAAAGTTTATCTGTGGAGCATTTAAGGAAAGGAGTATTAAAAATGATTAGCAGTTTTTAAAAAGTGGCAAGTATCACAACCCAATGTTTTATTTTCACGTAATTTTCAGATGATGTGTGAAGGGGCTAGTTACGCATCTCAGATACATTACATGCATGTATTTGAGATGGGCATGCATATTTAACCAGATTCTGTGAAAGTAGATAAAATAAATAATAACAATAAATACAGTCTTATTGTGAACTATTAAGCATTCCTGAATATCCTCACAGTTTTTAAACACAGGTGTTTCCCTGTCTTATGAAACAGTTTATAGTACCTTTTTAGGAATTTTGATCTGCCAGTGTATCTCAAAATGTTTGCCTTTAATTATTTGCTGTCAGGCTTTGTACCTGTGGGACCTCTATTTTTGATCGCTGAGGATGTGTACTACCTTTGCTTACTTCTGTCAGTCCTTGGAGACTTTTTTTGTTGACTTTGTGATCTGTGAAATTGTGGCCCTGGCTATTTTCAGGATTTCTATAATTTCCTGGGCTTTGGTTAACTAGTTAATAATTTCCTTCATTTCATATCTGTACAAACTGTAGTTTCACTGGCAAAACTGGTGTTTTCTTTATTGATGGGATTCATGTTTTATTTTTATTTATTTATTTAATCCACTTCACATTTTACATTTCTCTTCTTAATAGAAGTTGCTTTGTGACAAAGTACCTAAATAAAGGTTGACGTTGGAGTGAGTTTAATGGCTGCTATGTGGGTTACTGTCATTTTGAATTTCTTTTGGGTTTCTAATACCATGATGGGAATGGATACCATTCCTAAGTCAAAGTATGATTAAAGTTCATAATATTAGCATTGTTTCACTCATTGATTTTAGCCAAAAGTGCTCTTTGTAGCACCTGCAATGTGCCCAGTAGTGACTCATCCTGCAATTTGTATGATGTTATATGAATTAGTAACATATCTAAATACGATTGTAAATTATTTTTTATAAGACCCATTGCTCCTACTGCGATTGGAACTGTCTGGGTATCTTTCTTCCACATTGCTCTCATTTCTGCCTGCAGATCCAGATATTTTATGATTTTGTGTGTCTCTGTACACAAGACACTGTAGTCACTGGGTGTGGTGATTTCATTGATCAATACTACTCTTGTCTTCTTTTCTTGGACCACTATATCCAGTTTCTAGCATCTGTCTTTTGAACTGTTGGTATTGGGTGATCCCATGTGATATAAACTTCACATAATTTTCTATGATACTTTGTGGCTCATATTTCCAATGGTTTTCAGCCACTTTGATACCATAGTGTTTGCACAATCTTCAGTGTAACAGTCTCACCACATTATTATGCCTTTCAGTATACAGTCCCTCTGCCATTACTGCATCGCAACCAGCAACAATGTGTGTGACTGTTTCCAATTCAGTTTTATAAAACCTACATATGTCTGTTTCTCCCACATGTTCAATGGACTTTGTAAACCAGCGTGCACATAGCCCACTATCTTGGGCGGCCAATATTAACCTTTCATTTCTTGGTTTGAATTTGCCTCTATTTAACCATTCCTGCATTCGTCCTTGATCAACATGAGGCTCTTCCAGAAGTTTTCTATACTTGCAACTATATTTGTTTTTTTCCACATTTCTTGCCTTCTCATCTGGTCCTTCACCTTATATTCTTTCTTTTGTTTTTTGGCACATTCAGTTGCTGCCTGGTTTTTATCCACTTTTTGTTTGATTTCCATTCCTGCTTGATGTTGATATGCTTCTGCTAAATTAAGCAGAGATGTCATCTTAGATTTATTCTCTTCAGGTTTCAAAACTTTCACTACATTTGGATCTTGTGAGGTCAGTAGATATGTGTGGAGTCCCAGGATTGCAGATCTATACATGTAATCAATTTCAAGGAGTTAAATCCCTCCTTCGGAACAGGGAATATATAATCTTGGTATACACTGATTTTTATAAATCATTTGGTAAACATGAAGCATCCTTCTTGTTTTAATATCCAGTCTATCCAACACTTTTTGGGGCCAGTCAATCCCTCCAAAACTATAAGTTAGGACAGGAAGAGCAAATTGATTTATAGCTTGGATCTTGTTTCTAGATGTCACTGCTGTTCTCAGGATTAATTTAAGTCTTCTAAAGTACTCCTTACTGAGTTTTATTCACATTTGTTCATGTTTTATTGCTGATCCTTCATCAATTCCTAAGTATTTATACACTCCCTCTTGCTCAAGTTATTTTATATCACATTCTTGTCCCAAACTTATGTTTTCCTGGTGCTGCAGTTTTCCTTTTTTGAAGGTTGCTTTTGCATATTTATCAAGACCAAATGAGATTCCAATATCATCTGAAAAAGCTTTGACAACCTGCAGCTGTGCTTTCCATTCCTCATCTGATGAGCTATACAGTATTAAATCATCGACAAAGAGCAGATGAGAAGTCATTAGACTTTGTTGTTTTCTAGGGGCCAAATTGTAGCCATGGCCTAAGCTGTTAAGTAGACAGCTGAATGGACTAATGGCAAGGCGGAATAGCAACAGTGACAGTCACCCTGGAATATCCCCCTTTGAATTTTTATCCCTGGGATAATAATCTGTCCTTTATCATGGCTTAATTGCAAAGTGGTTGGCCTTTGTTTCATGGTTACTGTAAGGTAATCAATCAGTGTATGGTGTATGTTATACATTAAGCACTCTTTTATCCATGAATGTAGGATACTATCAAATGCTTTATTATAGTCAATCCTTGCCATACTTAGATTCCCCTTTTTACAGTTCTCCACTATAACTTTATTTAACTACAAATGATCCTTTATTCCATATGACTTTTTTATTGCCCTTTTGTTCTACTGCCATAATTGAGTTTTCTTCTAAATGACTATAAACTCTGTCGGCGTTAATTCCCATGTATAGTTTATATGTCGTAAGACAAGTTATTGGTCTATAATTTTTAGGGTAGCTTGCAGGTTCACTCTTAAGTAAGAGCATTGTTTTGCGTGTTGTTAACCAGTGCAGTGTCTGTTTGGATGCACATATAAATAGTTCTTACTTATGGCTAAATCCTCATGCAACAATGTTAATACTTTCAGCCAAAAGTTAGGTGCTGCATCTAGGCCTGGGGTTTTCCACTTAGAGGCTTTTCTTAACTTAGTTTCTATCTCTCTGGCTGTTACTTCATCCCATTTCATATCCTGTACATTTAAACTTCTTGCTCTTTCATTTACTTCTAACCATTTAGCATCTTTCGTATGTGCTACAGGATCTTCATAGATACTTCTCCAAAATGTATCTATTTCTTCTTTTTTTTGGCGGTCTTTCAATTCCTTTTACCCTATTACTATAATAAGTGTGATACTGTGGGAAATGAAGATAAAAAAGGATGATGAAGAAAGTAAGTAAAAATAAAGAAAATGATGAAAAAATATCAGCCTTCTTATAGATAATGGAGACGTTTAATACTTGGACAAAAAGGTTAATAGCAGAATAAGAGAGATTTTAGATCAGATAAAAGAAACAGTATGCATGCATTAAATTATTCAAGTGCATTATTTCAAAGAAGGCATTTTTAAATGAGTACTAACTTGCTACCAGGTAAAGAAGGATAGATAGGGAGAGAAGTAGTAACAAGACAGGAAAGGAGAGAGCAAGTAGAGTGAAATGTAGTAGAGATTAAGAGGACAGAGGATGAGAGGAAAGAAACAAGGGTAGACACATGATACAAAAAGAAGAGAAAAGGTAAGCACGCAAAGTAGGAATAAGAGTAAGGAGGTGCATCCAGACCACCTCTTTTTTTTTCTTCTCATTTGTCAAACTAAAATGAAATCTCATCACACCAACAGAAATTCAAACCATGATTTGGTTTTAATTATTTTCAGGAATACATGTGCAACTGAAATTAAACTACTAATACAAAGAAATGCCTAATCAGAATTTCAAGAGTAATTTTCACTCCACCTGCAATCAGATTAATTGTTACAGGTAGAACTGTTTAGGGAACATACAAATAGAAATCTCAAACCGTAGGCTTTTTAAGGTAAACTGGATTACCTAACGAAATGTCACACAAGAACAAGTGGGGAAATATTCAAGTTTTAACCTAAATAGAATTCTGTTCTTAGACAAGGAATAGATCATGACAAATTAAGAACGTTTGGTGACTCTAGTGTTGATACTAAAACTTTGGCTATGGCAGTTCCATGACTATGGATTTAAACAGTATTCGCAAATTTTAAGAAGTAATTGGAGCATTATTGAAGGCAATTATAATTTGGTTAAAATCTTAGGACAAAAGACCAGTTTGTTTACAAGTAACCACATAATTTAAAAAACTTTGTTAGAATTTCATCCAAGTTCAAGATTTATTACTACCCCCAGCAAGAAATTACATTTTCTTTCTGTGGTTATTCATAATGTATGTTTATTAGTAATTCTAACATTGTTCCTTTTTCTTAAACACTTATTTTGAAGCTAAAGGCTTCTGACTGTCAAAGTATTTATGTAGGGAAAAGTACACACAACAGCTAAGAACCAGGATTAGAGAGCATGTTAAAGCGATCAAGACTAAAGACCTTACAAATTCTTTATGTAAGCATAGCCTGGAGTGTGCAGGTTTTAGGAAATTCCATTTTTTGGTTTTGGAGCAAATTTATAGCCCTAATTTCTTTAGAAGTTATAAAAATGTGCTTGATGTACGTGAAACAAAATGGCAAATTTATCTTAGGGCAGACTGACCTCCAGGTCTAAATTAACATATTAATATTAAAAGTTTTTTTTTTTAAATTGAAATTTTTTTTAACTGAAAGTTTTCTAATTATTTGTACTGTATTTCTGTTGTAAATTAGATTGTACATATACAGGTTTATTTTTTTTTTTTACTATATCTAGTTTTCACTGTATTTTGGATTGTTCTTGATTGGTAATGCGCTATTGCATGGGAGATTTTTTTAAATTTGGTTGTTGGTGATTGGTCTGATGTAGATATTTAAATGTGTTCCCTGCATTTTTATACATTGATTATTTCTGAAGAAGTTCCTGAAGGATAATAAAGTGGAATGAAAACTCTAAAATGTTCCTGGTTGTTTACTTCTACTTGCCTGCATCACTGGTTAAATCATAAGCAAGGTTTTGAGTTGATATATATCATGTTTGTATATGCATATATAGATTCTCTGGCATACATTGATTTTGCTGTAAATTGACCACTGTATTGTTGGCACAGATGGTCATCAGGTGTACGAGATTGACAGTCCCAGTCGATATGCCCTTTCCCAGGGATTATGAGTTCTCAGAGTTAGTGTATATAAATACTTAGTCACTATCTTCCTTCATAGAGCAGAGACTGTGGTCACTACATCTACATACAAGTTTACTGAAACTTTGTCATTGTTTCATAACCTGTGGTCACTACATCTACAAACAAGTTTACTGAGACTTTGTCATTGTTTCATAACCTGTGGTCACTACATCTACAAACAAGTTTACTGAGACTTTGTATTTGTTTCATAGCATGTGGTCACTACATCTACATACCATACAAGTTTACTGAAACTTTGTCATTGTTTCATAGCCTGTGGTCACTACATCTACACACCATACAAGTTTACTTAGACTTTGTTATTGTTTCATGTAAGCATGTTAAATACATGCTTGCTCTGCAGAATAGTAGGACCCTTTTTTAAGTTGCTTGAACATTAGACTATACTGCATATGCCAGGTATTTAGTCTCGGGAAATGACAGTAAACCTGAGTGAACGCACTCAGTTATAAATTGACTTGAGAGTGAGGTGTCTCTATAGTAAAATGTATTGCTGAATATCCCTTTTATATTGTGTCTTCCTGCACTCAGTCACTATCTTCCTTCACAGAGCAGGTATGTGTCGTATGTTATTACATTTCTATTTGTTTTAAGACTGTGTAAAGCAGTGTAAAGGTTTTGGCAGTGTGTTATATTTGTAATAATTTCACTCCGATCAGATAACCCTTATGTGTGTATATGTATCTATCTATCTGTATATACACACACACACACATATATATATATATATATATATATATATATATATATATATATATATATGCACATACAGATAAATGCAATACTGTTTTGAGGTCCTGGTTAATCCCCTGAATTACTCCAAGTGATATTGTTATATTGTGCCTGTCAGTGTAGTGCCATGCTCTGATAATTTGTTTAATACAGCTGTATATCCACATGGTATTTCTGTGGTTCTTTGTCAGTATACTTTCTGCTACAACTACTTTGAGCTTACCTGCATAAACCTTTTTACCATCACTGTACTTTCATATTTCCCTATATTCTCTTGCTATCACTTACTCTAGTCCTTCCACTATTTCTTTTTTTTTGCATAATAAGTACTAACTGTATTACCTAAATATAATTTTACAGCTTAGTAGAGTTTATTTTTTCTTCCTTTTAAATCCCCTACTAGATTTGACAAACATTGCAAAAAAGAATCAATCCTAGATGCAGGGGCGGCTCGTCCTATCGGACTGCCGGACTGCAGCCCTCCCCCCCACACCTAGAAAATAAAACAAAAAAAATATCTGTGAAACAAAAAATTTATGACTGCCTTACCAGCAGTCCGGATAGGGACAAACAGGTACCCAGCAATCATTGCTGTGAGATACCAGGATTCTGTGCGGTGACAACCGCACCACACAGAGGAGCTCCGGACTGCTTCAGCCGCAGTCAGAGCCAATAAGAGGACTGAGCTGCTCTCGCAGGACTTGCGAGACTTAGTGCATGCGCGGGAGTATTGATCAGTCATTTGGTGAAGGAGGAGCATGCAGGATTTAGTAGCAGCAGCAGCATGCAGGAGTTTACTTGGTCAATCCTGGATTGGATGTACCAGCCTGGTCGTACGCAGGAGGAGTAGGTGGTCGCTGGATTGGGTCGTGCAGGAGAGCAAGCTGATTGCTGGGCTGGTAGGAGTGTGTGCGGCCAGGTCGTATGCAGGAGGATTTAGTAGGTGGTCGCTGGATTGGGTCGTGCAGGAGAGCTGATCGCTGGGCTGGTAGGAGTGTGTGCGGCCAGGTAGTAGCTGATCTGGTGATCGCTGGGCTGGTAGGAGTGTGTGTGCGCGTGTGAATGAAAGAGACGGAAAAAGGGACTGTGTGTGTGTGTGTCTGTGAGAAAAAGAAAGAGACAGAAGAAGGGACTGTGTGTGTGTGAGAAAAAGAAAGAGACAGAAGAAGGGACTGTGTGTGTGTGTGTGTGTGTGTGTGTGTGTGTGTGTGTGTGTGTGTGTGTGTGTGTGTGTGTCTGTGTGTCTGTGTGTGTGTGTGTGTGTGTGTGAGAAAGAAAGACAGAAGGAGGGACTGTATGTGTGTGTGTCTGGTGTGTGTGTGTGAGAAAGAAAGAGACAGAAGAAGGGACTTGTGTGTATGTGTTTCTGTGTGTGTGTGTGTTTCTTTGTGTGTGTTATGTATGTGAGAGAGAGAGAAAGCGAGAGGCAGAGAACAAGTGTCAGTGCCATTTATTCTTAACTTCTTTGCTAAAAAAATGAGGACAAAGCCAACAATAAGGGGATGCCAACATAAACACAAAATAAGGGACAATTTTAAATATCACCTTTTACTTGAAAACCTAATAGAACAATAGCCTTTACTTTAGCATACTTTTTCTGAACAAAAAGAAACATGAAAATCAAACATTTTTTTCCCACAGAAAACAGTAAAATGATGATGCAAAAATAACTCAGCATTCTACAAAATCAAGAAGAGTTGAGAAGTAAGGTAGGATGGGGAAAATCTGTGTTGCTTTGCAATACATGTATTGTTTTACATTCATTGGATCACAGTGAAGCATCTATGCGGCAGACAGTCAACAAAGTGGCTGTAACTGCTTGGCACTTTATATGTGTGTGTGTGTGTGTGTGTGTGTGTGTGTGTGTGTGTGTGTGTGTAAAGTTAAAGGAATAAGCATCTCAACAGATATATAGCAGATTATTTTTAAGTCAGACATACATACTTTGCATATTGTAACACTTTCTCTACAACACTGTATTTAAAGTCATAGGATATACATTCAAAGTGCTGACGTTTCCTTTTACAACTTAAACAAGATGCTGGACATTTAATTAGCTTTAGAAAATCTGTGGAAATTCAAATCAATACCCTGTAGTAGAACAGATGTTCTCCAACAGGATATTACTGTATAAGGAGAACCTGGAGTCAAATCCTTGGTTTCAAGATAGCATATTAAGCTGCTGTGAAGCATGGACAGAAAAAAAGAAATGGGTGAAATGTTGCTTCTGCTCATTAAAGCAAACTGTTAGTGTTTAGTGAGTGTCAGTTAAAAGAAAAGAAAAAGAACAAAAATATGAAGGGGCTGCTATTGATATTTGACATTCCTCCCTTGATATCTGTGGTGCGTAATGAAGCCACTTTTTACTAGTGTAGGAAAATATATTAAAACTAATGCAGTAAACTACGTTAGAAGTGTATGTGTGTGTGTGTGTGTGTGTGTGTGTAAGAAAGAGACAGAAGAAGGGACTGTGTGTGTGTGTTTGTGTGAAAGAAAGAGACAGAAGTAGGGACTGTGTGTGTGTAAAATGCCCCAGTTACTATATACTGGTGGCTAGAGAACAAATGGTGTTGGGTAGAGATACTCCGGCTTGAACCCTGTACCTTGTATGCAGGTGTTAAGGACCTGAATTCCCTACCTACCACCATTTGTAAAAAAATTGCAGATTTTTGCCTCCTATTTTATCTGATCTGTTCCTCATAATATCTGTGGTTTCTAAATGTTGCAATGCTTGATATTTGATGGTGCAGTGGTAGTATGGTTGCAGGTTCTTGGGTTTGATTCTTGGCTGGGGTGCCTTCTGTGTGGGGTCTGCATCTTCTCCCTGTTTTTGTGTGGGTTTGCTTTTGTGTCCTCCCATGTTATAAAGACATGTCTGCATTATTTCTTCCTGGGCCTCTGCTGAAAATTGTTTTTTTGTTCCAAGTCAGACTGTCCTGATTAACAAATGTTAAATAAAATTGTCAGGCATTTGAATTTCAGACTTCATATTCTTCAGAAAATACACAGTAACACAACCTTTTATTCTAGCAATTTTCTAAATTTATAAGATGAATATTTGAAATTTGTCCTTATATTTGGGACTGTATTGCCTCATTATTGGCTTTGTCCAGTTTTTTGTGCTAAGGTTGACAACTATGGCAAGAACTGAATTCACTGAATATGTCTGAGGGCTGTATTCCCTCATTACTGGGTTTGTCCAGGTGTTTTGTGCTAAGAGGTTGACAGCTATGGTGAGAACTGAATTCATTAAATGGTAGCCATTTAAGTTTCAGTCTTCCTCTCTTTCACAAAGCAGCTGATATGGTGTAGTGGTATGTTGCTCTGACTGTTTTGCACAGGGACCTTGGCAGTAAAATGTATGGTGGTAACACAGCATTTTTCTTTCACAAAGCAGGTGATTTGGCATAGTGGTATTTTGCTCTGACTCTTTTGCACAGGGACCTTGGCATTAAAATGTATGGTGGTAACACAGCATTTTGTACAACTTTCCAAGATTATACAAGCAATGTTTAATATGTCCCTGGTTTTTGGCCTTTTGAGCCCCCCCCCCCCCAATAAATTTGGCTTTTTCAAGATTTCTTGTGCTGCAAAGTTGAGATGCAGTTGAGTATTGAATAGATTTTACAAGGAGCTGAGAGCTGCAGGGGAAGAGAAGTTTAGTGCTGCTTATGGAAAATCAGCTTGCAATGTTAATAGCACAACAGGTTGTGTACTTGCTTTTGATGCAGAAGGTTGTTGGTTCTACTCCCACAAGGGGCGAATGCCGCTGTACTGAAAATGTTGATACTAACTATGAGCCTGTTATCTGTTTGCCATCCATTTCCTATTGCAGTATTACTAGTTTATCATTTTTAATGTAATATAGGCAATTTATTCCTCGGAGGCATCAGACACTTTATTTTTCGATGAAACCATGGAATATAAAGGTTTTTGCTAGCAGCAACCTCTTCATTAGTTACAGATTTATTTAATGTGGAATTATTTAGATGACTTTTTTACTTCAGAGATTGTGCATATTTACTGATAATGGTGGACTGTAGAATTGTGCATATTTACTGATCATGGAGGACTGTAGAAGTTTGAGTAGACTTTGATGAAGGAAATGTTCTGAATTGGGCAGTTTTGTCATTATTGGTGCATGCATTTTGTTTCGTTTACCGGAAAAATGTTCAAAACAATAGGAAGGTGTATCAAAGAGCATATGTATATTTCATATGCAAGGGTCCTATGATTTGAAAACAGCCCAGAATTATTATCTGCCACTGGTAAAATGTATTTTCTTTGAATGTGGGTTTCAATGCTGTTTCAATGAATGTGAGTTTCAAGGGCAGAGAAGTTTTAATGCTACGTTTGTTTAGCAGATGGCTTGGTGTTTGTGCTGTAAAATGCAAAATAAAACTTTCAAATGAAGTCCAAATCATCATAGAAGTAAATCAGTATGCACATTAGTGTTTATGGTAAATGGAGTGAAATAGCCAAGTAATGGGATCATTGGAATGGCTGCAGGAGGAGGCTCCATTTGACCATGATTTTGTGAGGGGGAAGGGCGGCAAACTTAGACAGCCCCAGCTGAACTATACCTCCCAACTGTCCAGATTTTCAAAGAATGAATATATTTTTGCTTCTTATTTTTGGTTTGTACCTCATAAAATTTGTGGCAAATCATTTAGGAATTAAGTCACTAAATAATGTCACACTGAGTTTCAGACTTCATAACCAATGCATGCTAAAGTAAGACTTGTTGTTCTATCAACTGTCTCAGTTTATACAAGAGCAATTTTTAGTACTGTTTATATGTTCCCCCAATATATTTGGCCTTGTCCAGATTTACTGCATTAACAGGTTGAGTGGTACATACATGCAAATTGCTTTATAGAATTAGGCATAGCCAAAAGTCTCAACTGTCCCTGATTTTGGCTAAAAAAGTTGCTCTTCCCCTAATAATCCCTCTGCAAAATAGCAATTTTGGAAGAAAACATGGAGGGTTTACAATTAAGAAATAACTGTAATCATAGTTATAGATTACTTTTATTTCAGAAATGCATGTAGATTATTTTATTTTGTCAGCTGCTCAAGTTAGCAGTACTAATATTAAAGTGTCCCTTCTTTGACAGGTTCCCAGCTGTATTGTGTGGCTATTTTATATTTTTACATCACATTTTTGGTCCATTTTTCATAAAATTGTATTTTTTTGGCATATTAGTGACATTCATTAAAGACTGAAGTTAGAAAATAATGACAGACATTTGAGTTTCAGATTTCATACCATTCAGAAAATTCATACTAATGCAAGACTTATTCTATTATCTTTCTAAGTTTATAAGAGTAATATTTTTTAAAAATTGTCCTTGTTTTTGGGCCTTTGTCCCACTTCTTTGTATGGCTTTGTCCAGATTTCTTGCTCTGAGGTTGAGAGGTATGACAAATGTGTTAGGGTCATCACAGTCAGCCAGAGACATTTCAAATTGTGACATACTTGTTGCACCCCACTCCCCCATGTAGTGACTCTGGATGTGTCGAAGAAAGGCAAGGAGTAGTTATGCAGTGTAAATGTGCAGGGTATCCCCCCCATCCAAGGTAGACACAAGTACAGGAGTGGCTTTTCATCTGTCCTTGATTTTTGCAGAATGGTCTGGTTTCTGTCATATTTTTTGTACTGTTGATTTATGCTTATTACTCAAAGTGCCTGTTGCTCTGTGTTTAATTAGCAATACTTCAATGACCATCAGTTAAGCTTGGCTGAGATTGTAAGATGCAAGTAAGCTTTAATAAGCATACTGTTAAAGAATTGCCAACATTGAAAGCCTTTCTGTTGTTGCCATGTAGAGAATACTTAACTAGATAATGTATAAGCCTTGGGTATTGAAATGCATATGACAGTATTTGTAATAAAGGACAGGATTACATTACTTTAAGAAGCTCATTACATTTGGAGACTTCCAGTCATCTCTGCAGGCATTACCCGTAAACTAAACAGAATGCCAATCGTGTGGTCCATAACCTGTACAGTAATCCTTTTAAGCAATGTATCTTATTTTATTTTATTTATTTTTTTTTATTTTACATTTGTTAACCGGCTAGTCTAGCTGGATATATGTCCATTTTCAGTAGAGGCCCGGAGGAGAAAAACTCACACACTAAACTAAATTTCAACGGACCAATAATAATAATAAATAAATACATACATGAAAATACATATAACAAACATGAAACAAAACAAAAAAATACAAAAAATAACAACTGAAGGAACTATACACATACTACACACTGTTGCCCTGTCAATAATCTCTCTGTCTCCTGACAGTCTCAAGTGACACTTACCTTTCTACATTTCTACACAACAGCAACAGAAAATGTTGACACAATGTTTAACAGTATGCTCATAAAAGCTTGCTAAAGCTTTACTGCAATCTCAGCCAAAACAAAAATGCTAAAACAAAATATTGCTAAATCATTGCAGAGCTTATTTCTTGTTTGCTTTTCATTTTTTACTTTGATCATGTTTTCCCCATGAAACAAGTAGATAGTTGTCAGGCAGCAGGTCTTTTTTGGATAAGGAACATTTTTACAAGTGGGAGCATCAGAGATTTCCACTTTCAGCATGTTACTTGGTACTTTAATAAAGCTGAATGTAAATTATAATTAGAACTGCAGTGCAAGAAGTGGTTTGAGTTGAGTGCTGCTTGTTTTTCTTATACTTGGTTTTGACTGGCATTCCATTAATGTATTTAAAAAAGTAATTTATTTTTTCATGCCTCACAACCTTTTTGTTTCCATCTAGATATTAAGTAAACTGTCATGCAGCCAATGCATTGAAATATTTTTATTCTTCGACACTTCATTTTGTCTTGATTGGGCTCTCATAATGATGGTTTGGCACCCACGGCAGTGTATTTGGTTAGTTTTTTGTGGTTTTGAGCATAGCCCCCCCTTTCTAGTTGACCACACCCCTTCCCATTGACCCCACCCATTCAGCTGTCTCCTGCCGCCCTCCTCTGATTTGAAGTCACCAGCCGCCACTGCCTAGATGGCACACTTGCAAACAAACCCTTGCTCTGTCACCAATCTGGCTGTCTCCCTGACAGTCTAAGTGATCACCTGCCCACTTACCTTTCTAGACACTGCATTTGCCCTACTAAAAATATCATTTACAATTTTGTCCACAACAAAAGACATTTCTCCCCTGAAGTCTTCAAATCCCTCTTGCAACAATGTGACTGGTCCCCTTTAAAATATTTGCACCTAGACTCGGCTGTTCAATATTTCAGTGGCAAATTCCTCAATATCCTAAACAACCTAGCTCCCCTTAGAAAGACCCATTCTAACTCCAAGCATGTATCACGGCTTACCAATGACACTAAGCAGCTCCTCAAACAGAGATAGAACCGGGTACCTATACCACAAGACCAAAAATCAAGACTTCCTTCTTACCTGCCTTCATTTATGCAACCTTGCCAAAAAACAAATCAGGCACAACAAAAAGCTATACTATACAACAATGCAACAAAAACAAAACAATCCCCAGAAATTTTGTGGAGCCATCAAATGACTTCTAAAGCCTGGATGGATAACAATCCCAGCTCCAACTACAATAAATTCCTCAGATAGCATTGCCTCACAATTTAATTGACACTTCATCGACTCTTTACTCTCCCTAGTAAAAAAACAACAGCAAGACCCATCTATTCCTGATGAATTACACAGAACCCTCATTCCTTTTCAATAAAACCAAGACCATGAAAAAAACATCTTTCCAGACGTAAGCCCTCCTCCCTCACAGCTGACCAACTCCCCAGTGAATTTCTAGATCTAGCAGCAGATGATCTCTCCTACCTTATATCTCTCCTAATAAACCAGTCCATTGCTGAGCAGGACATCCACAAATCCTGGAAAGTCTCTTATATCATCCCTCTTCACAAAGGTGGCACCTCTACTGAGTTCTCAAACTACAGGCCAATTGCCCATCTCCCTCCCATAGCCAAGATTCATGAAAAATGAATACACAGAGAACTCTTTGACTGATTGCTAAGTGATAATCTCCCATCTGCATTTCAACATGGTTTCGGACCTAAGCACAGTGTAACCACTGCTCTCGTTAGTTTTAAAACTCAGTCAACCAGCTTAGAAATGGCAACCAGCTCATCTCGTCTGTCTTTCTTGATGTGACTAAGGCCTTTGATACAGTATCCTATCAAAAGCTACTAAATGAGCTAGCTTTCTTAATCCTAACCAAGACAGCCCTCTTCTGGTTTCTCAGCTACTTAACTGACCACCAACAGGCAGTTATGTGGCAAAATGAGCTCTCCACCCTTTACTGGTCTCAGTAGGAGTACCACAAGGCTCAGTTCTTGGTCCATTGCTCTTCAGCATATTCACTAACAGGCTCAGCACAACCACCCAGTATGCAGCCTTCAGTACACAGGCAACTCCCCCCTCATATGTTCAGCTTCCTCCCTACCAGAACTCCTACAAAGAACCCAATTATCTTTCTAAGACATCGAAAAATGCCTCTCAGACTCGCAACTTATACTCAGTCCAAATAAAACAAAGCTTATGCTCTTACTAATAGCAAGGTCCCTGTTAACTCTCCCCCTTTCACCATCTACTTCACCAATTAAACTAAAATTGAACATGTCCAGCACACCAAACTCCTTAGAGTTACAATTGACAACAACCTAAAACTTGACAAACACCTCACTCTTACTATCAAAAAGGTCCACATTAAGCTAGACTCACTACACAGAGTCAAGCCATACCTTACCAAGGCCACTAAAAGCTAGGACTCGTCTACTCTCTACCCTTCTATATAGTATTCTCTAAGTTCAGAAAATCAGATTTAAACAAACTGGAGTCCTGATATAAAAAAACTCGCAAGACTTGTTACTAACGTCCCTTACTGATCATATCACTGCACAGCACTTCATATACTAAATTGGATTGAGCTACCCAATCTCCTATCCCTCAACCAACAAACTTGTATTTATTGCATCTTCCACCATCCAGACAACTGTCCAGCACTCAAGAATTTAGTGCAGCCCTTCTCAAACAGCAGGCCACTAAGATCGTCCAACAAACTACTACTCAAAGTGACTAAATCTAATAATTGTTGTGGTAACTCTCTGTTCTCCCACCAAATATCTCAGCCCTGGAATGCTATGCCTCAGACAATACTAAATTATAGCAACATGTCCAAATTTAAACTACTGCTTAAGGAACACCTAATGAAAAACTGTCTTTGCTCCTGCACTAATTCAGGCTGATCATTCTGTCCTTCCTTGTTCTTACAACCAAAATATCTCTTCCCTTACTAAATTCTAACATCCAAACTATCCCTTCTCTCATGGAATTCCAATTTCTCTCTACCTATCGCAAGCTCACTACTGCTTCTGTTTTTATCTACCTGTCTCAGGCTTCCAACAGTGTCATCATATTCCCCCCTCCTTGTACTTCACCTCAATATTGCCTTAGTTATCACTGTTTAGAACAAGCGACACTAGCATAGCAACAATCAGCCATATTCTTGTTCATATACCATACATGGATCTCATAAATATTTACCACCAAAACATGATATTTAACACTAGTATAGTAACAATCAGCCATATTCTTGTTCATATACCATACATGGATCTCATAAATATTTACCACCAAAACATGATAGTTAACACTAGTATAGCAACAATCAGCCATATTCTTGTTCATGTACCATACATGGATCGCATAAATATTTACCATCAAAACATGATATTTAACACTAGTATAGTAACAATCAGCCATATTCTTGTTAAAACATGATATTTAATACTAGTATAGCAACAATCAGCCATATTCGTATTCATATAACATACACAGATCTCGTAAATATTTACCACCAAAACATGATATTTAACACTAGTATAGCAACAATCAGCCATATTCTTGTTCATATACCATACACGGATCTCATAAATATTTACCACCAAAACATGATATTTAACACTAGTATAGCAACAATCAGCCATATGCTTGTTCATATACCATACACGGATCTCATAAATATTTATCACCAAAATATGATATTTAACACTAGTATAGCAACAATCAGCCATATGCTTGTTCATATACCATACATGCATCTCATAAATATTTATCACCCAAACCATGATGTTGATCTATTGATTTTATTTCTCTATGATGGCACAAGCTATTTCATGCTACTTTATTTGTTAGATTTCTTTTTTTTTCACTTTATATTACTCTCTCATTTTTATTGTTTATGTATAAACTATTTGCTACCTACCAAAGTTATGTATTCTTGATTGTTATCGATTTCTTGTATTGTTTTTAATATGTTTCTGTAATGGAGCTCCTCTCCCCAGGCCTCCTCTGAAAAAAGAACTGGCCCAGTCGGACATCTCTGGTAAACAAATGTAAAATAAATAAATTAGCAGGGGGTGTAGGGGTGCAGGGAGTCTTGCCTCCCCCTCTGCAAAAAACTGTTTTTAAAAAATGCATGTTCTGAAAAGTATCTGCTGGAGTGTGTCAGGGTTTTGTGATTCAGTGTTACTATGTCAACTTTAATCAAGTTGTCATAAAACTGAACCAGCTAATGCACTAATTCCGTATATGTATTGGGGGGTAGTGGGGGCATAGCCCACCATCTACTTTTGGTTTTATATTGTTAGCTTTCAGTGAAATGAGATTCTTAAATATAAAAGCCAAGTGATTTTTCAGAGGTTTGAGCTTTCAGCGATTTTTTGAGGGTGAATTGATATTCAGTGAAATGAGTTTTCAGTGAATCATAGTAGTGTATATATATATATATATATATATATATATATATATATATATATATATATATATATATATATAAAAAACCAATACATACAGATGCATCTATATAGCTATATCTAATCTATACTGCTGTAAAAAAAAAACAGAAAGAACAGAAGAATATTCATTTGAGTGAACATTCTTTTAAATGGAGTTCCTGTTGGCAGCTTCTTGCATGGAATTGCATTTAGCTGGTCTTGCATGGAATTGCATTTAGCTGGTTTAGACAATCTGACCTTACTCTGCTGTTGTGTGATCCTGGAGTTAGTACATATACATATAATTAGCAGCACAGGGTGTAGGAAGTAAGGGGTTACAGGGAGCTTACAAAAGATTAATTGGTTAGTTTTTAATGTTTTCAGTCACTTTATATTCACTCTAAAATTATCGTTCTTGTGAACATTTCTTTCATGACTTATATTTATATATATATATATATATATATATATATATATATATATATATATATATATATATACATACACACACACATATATATTTATAGATATATGTAGATTTATACAGGTATATAGTTACAATTAGAACTGCTGATACACATTTGGTTGAAAAGTTTTGGTGGCTGTAAAAAAGTCTAAATGCACAAATGACTGAATGCTCATTTCTGTAGTATTGGTAAGTGTGTGCAGAAAATGAGTGATTGACTGAAAAGGTTATAGCAGTTATTGTGTATGTCCAAGTGTTGAGTTAAAGTTAGAATAAGAGTTAAGTACGGGGATAGACCTTCTATTTTGCATGTTTGGTTTATGTTCTGTATTCTTTTGTATATTGTAATTTACATTACTAAAACCCCTTTCCCTAAATGTACCTGAGCAGAGTATGAGTTAGGGTTAGCATACATGAATAAGGTGGAGTGGGAATCTAACCCTAAACCTTACACATTACTTTAGTAATAGCCCTTTCCCTAACAGCAGCACTACCAAGACAGCACTTGATCTCACTTTTTTAACTGGGGTTTTATTATTTTTGGCTTTTTAGTGGGATTGAAGTACTCAGTATATTTTACTGCCAAGAAAATGTAGTTTTCTGGCCTCAAGGGTGATGTACACTTTCCTTAAAGAACAAAATGCAGAAAGGGAAACTAGTTTTACAGGAACAATTACTCTTGATATCAGCATATGAATTATTAAAGTATTCAACTGTCAAAACTTCTTTTATATGATCCACATCATAAATCACTTTGCATTCTTATTAAAAATAAGAAAATTGGATTCATACTGGTATTGCTTGTTTAAATTTTGTTTTATTAATTTAAAAATATAAATGAGTGCCTTTGCCCTTCTCAGAGTTTTATCATATTTAGCAGTAACAAGCAATATATGTCTTTTTATTTTCCATGTAAAAAGCAATGAAAATTAAAGCAAAAACTTTAATCTAAGTTCATTTAAACATATCACATTCAATGACAGTGATTTCAACATCTGATCTGGATGCAGGATTCAAATATGATTTTAGTATTATAACAGTACAGTGCAGATGTTTGGCTGTCAAGCTGTTGCTAAGGATTTGGTACATCATATGGGATGGATTTGACAGCAAAGTGTTCAGAACACATTATATATTTTTTTTATTGATAGAATAGACTTACAAAAGTTAGTGGTGCATATGCATCTGTTTTTGAGTGTACTTCAGGAATTCTACAGCTTACGGGAACATAAGCGGGATGAACTATTTTAGGTTAAAACAAAAATAAATATGATGAAAGTCAGAAAATGAAACCGAGTTCATAGATGACCCTTTTTCCTAAGAACAGTAATACCTTCCATGCTGATATAGTGGCACGGTTAAGTGTTTAGTGATGCTGCCTTTCAATTGCTTTGTTCTTCAGCTCATTTCAAAGCTAGGGTGCTTTTTTTGTATAGTCTGCATGCAGAAGCACAGGGAAAGTAAGGTGAAAAGGGCAGCTGTCCCAGATGCCAGCTTGTAGAGTTGTAGAAATTAGAAAATATCAAATTAAATAGATTTACTTTTAAGCTGAAAAGGTAAACTGCAGCCCTACTTACTGCTCTGACTACTTACCCATGAGTGTGCTGTCATCCTTAAATGTTATATGTGGTATGACCTTCAGGTACTGCCCCAAAGTAATGGGCATTCTTCTGATTGGAGTAACGGGTGCAGCAAGTCAGGCAGTGTAAGCCAGCAGTGTTTATATTTGGTGCAGGTGTCAGGAATTAAATCTGCATAACAAAAAAAAAAAAAAACACGATGATGTCTTGTGTTCCATGACTGATCTGAGCAATATAATTTCATACATCCATTCTGCTCAGTCATACAGCATTTTTCATTAAAACACACAAAATTATTTTTTTTATATTATATTATATTATATTATATTATATTATATTATTTAATTGTTTGCTAGTAGGAGAGCTTCAGACCAAGAACGAAAAGAGTAGATGGAAGAATCTGACCTGATCAGACATCTATTTTTATTTATTTATTCATTATATTTGATAACCTATTAGGTGGACTGGTCTGAACACCCTCTTCAGCCATGACCCTGGCACAGATATGTAACATGATACAGTACTGCATTTATACATACAAATTGATTACACACTGATTTAGTACATTTTAGTCAGTAGAAAGATTATATTACAAAGAAGAAAGAACAGCGCAACACATGCAGTGAATTAACAGCAACAAAGTAATCCAGCATATTGTGCAAAATTTTAATGTAATGAGGACTTAAAGTAGGACTGAACATATGTCTTAACTCTCTGGTTCGTAATAGATGGTACTTATTTTTAATCTTACAATAAATGGATATCACAAACCCAAGTGGCCCTTTTAAATTAAGATTTGCTCCAGCAACCCCCTCCCTTACAAGTTTTTTGTCATTAGCCCACAACTGCATCACCAAAGACTGTATTCGAGTGCTTCTGGCATGCTTTTGTATCTTGCATGCAAGAACAGCCTAGAAGTGCAGAGCAATAGACAGTACCTGCCTGTTCATGAACACATACATTTTTGTAGCAGAAATCATGTAAGAATGGATTGACTTGCTGACCTCTGTGAAAATTGATAAAAGTCTGCTGTTTCACAAGTACTTTTTTCTGCTCTCAGCTCATCATCATGGCTGATAAATTTCTTGGAAAAATGTTTTTTTAGTTATTAAAGAGGTAAGCAAAGGCCTTCTTTTATGACATCCCTGTAAAAAAGGGGAATCAAAAACACAGTCTATAGTAGCTTTATGCTAAATGAGTGAGGAGACTAATGGAATAATACCTACCTGTTCTTGAAAGATACATGGACACTTTTTGTATTAGTAGTAGTAGTAGTAGTGTACAAACATTGATGGTATTTATGTATGTATGTATTTATTTTTTTACTTTTTTACAGTTTTATTTATGGGATTATATTTGGAAAGATTCATATTGCACCAGTTTATGTACTTCCTTACTAAATTGATTGATAAAGAAAAAATGGTTTGTGTTTGTGTCTTTCGGTTTTTCTCGGTTAGGGGTCGCCACAGTGGAACTCCGGTCCACTAATGATTGTTAGTTGATTTTTATGTGCCGAGTTACCAGCCCTGACGCACAACCTTCAACGAAGGTACGCCATTCACACATATCTCCACGCAGAAGACGCTCTAGCTGAGAATCGAACTGGACAGCGTCTTACTATGAGGCGACAACGCTACTGAAACTTATTTATGTTTATATTTCTGTGTGTGTATATATATATATATATATATATATATATATATATATATATTAGATATATATTTTTTTATATTTATATTTCTGTATATATATATATATATATATATATATATATATATATCTATGTGCACTTGTGTGAATGTATAGACGTTTTCTTTAGTTTTTAGACTGTGTTAACTAGGGTGGTAGTCTCACATATATGAACTGCTGTTTTATTTATTTAATAGGTCATTTAACTTTGCTGAAGTATTTTTATAGAACCGCAGTGTGAGGGAGTGGTTGTAACTGGATAATGAAAATGTGAAAAATCTTGCATTTCTTGCCGAGCTGGGGGTTTGCTTGTATTTCTATATGTTAGTAACTTGGAGATAATAGGGGAGTACAATTCCAAATGAAGACCTTGTGCGCTTCTCCAAATGACATAGTTATACCTCTGTCTGCATTTCATTTGTGGGTGTTTGTGCTTTGGCTTTCTTCTAAATCACAAAGATATATGCTAGTTGAAGTGGCAATCATCCAAATTGCCCATAGGTATACAAGTGGTGTGAGTTTGTCCAGAGATTGGCTAGCATGATATCCATGATTAATTTCTCTGCCTTGCACCCTCTGAGTGCCAGGATAGTTGCCAGCTTCCTTGTGACCCTGAACTACATTAAGCAAATAAATGAAGATTGAATAAATGAGTATTACTTCTGAGTTGATAGTACTGGTCAATACTGAGACATACAGAAAAAGTGAGGCCAAATGTTTCAGTCCTCAGAATGCCTGTGGGCAGCCTGTTTTACACAATAGCACTGTCATATTGAATATCCATCTATCCATCCACGACTCCTTTTTCCTGTTTTTACAGATGGAGTCAGTGTGTCACTTCAACAGTGACAGCCATCTAGAGCAAATGTTCACATCACCGGGTGGATAGCCCTGCCATGGTTGTTGTTCTATACCACACACGCGCGCACACACACACACACACACACACACACACACACACACACACACACACACACACACACACACACACACACACACACACACACACACACACACACACACACTCACACCTAAAGACAATTTAGAGTGTCTAGTCCATCTTGTGCGCATCTTTGGAATGTGGAAGAAAACTGGAGCACTGGTAGAAAACCCATGTGAACACCTGGAGGACAAATAAACTTTCCATAGAAGGCACCACAACTATGAATTAAACATGAGAAACCCCGTACTGTGACAGTGTCACCCATAGTACTACTGTGCTGCCCATCCTTTTGAATATCAATTCTTGTTTTATCACATTTACATCACCACTGTTAGAAATACCCACCCCAATAAACACCTACAGATTAGAAGATTGCTTGTCTCATCTAAGATTTATTTACTTATTTCTTTATTTACATTCAACTGGTGAGTAGGCTAGTCATAACATGCTTTTTAGGCTTAACCCAGGCAATCAAACAGGAACAGAGCAATAAACAAGTAGATGATAGACAATGAGGTACAAGTTTTTTACAGGACATGAAAGAAGGATACATAAAACTCATAATGGATTTTAGGGAGATGTTCATTTTAATGGAATACATTATCTCTGCCCACTTTAAATACTTCATATGCCAATTTGCCATGGAAAATGCCTGTTTTTTTTTTCAATATGATGGATCAGCATTCTGGACCTACTTATTCCAGATAGAGGCTGACTGTAGCAGGGATATGGGCATAGCTTTTAGGTCTTGATCTACACAGTAATATCAGGCATGTGTGCTGACTGGTAAACGGCAGGTCAGTCACAGCCTATCCTTTCATATTTATTTTATGGCTCCATAAAAACATTTTTAATTGAAAAAGTTACTCAAAGGGGAATTTGGCAAAATGTTAAAAATATTTCTTCATGGTTGGCAAACCCATCATATACCTCATGGTCATTTTACCACTGAAACTTAGCCAACCATCTCTATGTTGCTGATCTTTGTTGGAGAGAAGAAAAGCATCATGGAAATGACCCTATGTGAGGATGCCATTTTTTACAAATGCCTAAAAACAGAAATTTGGTCAAATATCATGGTGGTATATGTCCACATTTCAAAGTATACAGAGAGGTTAAGGAGACTGCAACAGGCTTCCAAGTAAAACTGGTTATCATACCACCTAGGCTACCTCAGGGTTGACAGACACTCTATGCATAGTGCATATGATATGTGCATAGTAGATGTCCTTTGTGTTTCACTGTTGCAGTCGTAACACTTGGGCTATCTGCCTGCAGGTAGCCCTCAGTCGGCGTCAGTACCAGAGACAGTATTTCTGCGTCAGATGCTGTCTCTCCAGGACTGACATCAGGTCGTCAGGGGTATAAAAACAGGCAACCAGCGCAATTACATCAGTCTTTCTTGCCGAGGAACCTGAAGCAGAAGTAGTTTGCAAGTGCTGGTTGGCCGCTACCTGAATTTTCAATTATGAATTGAATAATCCTGAAGTCTTCTAAAGCTAAGTACCCCATTGGGGATCCTTTTTTCTTGCTCTAACCGATGTCAGAAAAAGTTAACAATTGTCTTGCCTGTGGAAAGCAAATACCTCACAGAGATTTTGATTCTTACTGTGTCACCTGTTTAGGCCCAGACCACGACGTTCCTTGCTGTCGATTTTGTGCCTTGTTTAATGCCCGAACCATTCATCGGGCTCTTTGTCACTAAATTCTTTTGCTCTCAATCTCCGTATTCAGAAATAGCTTCAGTAAGCCATCCGACTACCTATATTCCAAAAAAAGTAAGGATACAGAGACAGACCGCATAGGTCCAAAGCTGCCGATGATACTTCCGTTAAGCTAATCACCAGTCCGCTGGTACTCAGTGAGGCACTTTTGCAGCCCCTAATGCCCACTTCAGTGGACTTGCAGGCCTCTAACAAGACCCATTTGGAGACTGGTATGCCACGATACTCTTCTTCGACTATGGAACCTGTGGATGTTTCTACCTCGGGTGGGTCCGGAGCCGCTGTGCAGGCACTGGCTTCTGAGCCAGTTCTTTGCTCTACTGATGTTCGACTCAAACCGACTTCTTTTTTAACCAAAACTACCAAGTTTCTTAGGCCCAGAGTACACACTACTCCTAGAAAACTGATGACCAAAGTGCATGCACCTGCTCCCATGCCACAAAAACAAATGCTTAGAATGGCAGAAGACTTTATTACGGTGATTAGGGGAAGTCAGCCTTCCCCTGCTAAGAGAAAAAGAGACCAGTTCCCTACAGCTTCTACAGTCCAGGAGTCCAATGACTCTTAGATTTCTGATTATGAAGACATGCTTTTATCTGCTTATGAGGATTCAGATGCAGAGGAATCCATTCCCACTGCCTCGCCTCCAGAGGATTTTTCTTTTGGTGAAACCTTGCATACCTTAAGAGAGCATTTCCACTGGGAAAGCCAAGACTATCCTCAGTCCAAAAAGAGACTCAGATAATTCCTAGAGTTGCCTCAGCACAGGCCTTTAGCAATACCCCCCTGTCCTGGATGTTGTCGATGTTTTTATAGAATCCAGTCTTACTCCTGACAATTTACCTCCTGCCCCTAGGAAATCAGACAGGTACGACAGAGTACCTGACACTCACAAATTTCTTTTCAAGAATCCTACTGCTGACCCAGAGATCATTTCCCAGGGGCCTAAAGATATCAAGGCTACTACAGCCAAGAATCCCACCCCTTCGGACAGGGATTCCAGAGCTTTGGACAGATGGGGTAAGAAGGTATATGCCTCTGCAACTCTTGCTATTAGGGCATTGAATTGTCAGTTTCACATGCTGAAGTATTAGCAGCATATTATGGAACGTTTTAAACAAAAAGTGGCAACCTTTACAGACTGGGCAGAAAATAAATAATTGCAGGAGCTTATGTACTCTGCAAGCCAAGTCAGTAAGCATACTTTGCAGTGTGGCTTTGACAGGCTAGAAGCATCTTGCTGGGCAACAATCACTGGATCTGTACTGAGAAGACATGCTTGGCTCAAGGAGCAGACCTTGCCAGACCATACCAAATCAGAGTTACTAGACTCTCCTTTGAACAAGAACAGTTCGTTTGGCACCAAAGCAGAAGAGGTTCTTAAAAAGATGGAAGGAAAAGCTAAGTCTATGCAGACTGTAAAAGAATTCTTACAAGTGCAATCCCCTAGATTCAGTAGGCATTGCCCTTCCAAACACTGGTCCTTTCCAGCCCCCTCCAGGCCTTCTCAAACCAGACCTATGGGAAATAGACCACCTCCTTATGAAAAAAAACTCACAATGACTTCTTTACTCCACTCCCCAGCCCTACCCAATTGCTTGTGCCCCTAGGAGGAAAATCCTTGGCTAGCATAGGAAGAAGCTGTTGCAGGGTAAGCATTTTGAATGTTAGTACCACCAAGAAGGTGTTGAGAATTAAAAGATCCAGGACTGGGTGCCAAGAGCCCTCTTTCCTGGGTACTTGGAAGAGTCTGGAGTAGAATCCTTGACCCCTCTGTTCTACTGGAACCGGCTGAATAGCTCTGATATTGAGCAGGGAAGCTACTTGGCTTTGAGCCTCTGACCACTGGTTTGGAGGAAGATCTTGAAAGCCGTTTGGGGTTGGCAGGGAATGGAAATAAAATTTGTACCCCTGGGATACAATGTTGAGGACCCACTGGTCCTGTGTGATGGACATCCAATTTTTTGCATGAAGGGCAAGTTTTCCTCCTAGGGGCACAAGCAATTGGGTAGGGCTGGGGAGTGGAGTAAAGAAGTAATTGTGAGTTTTTTTCATAAGGAGGTGGCTTACCACTCCCTGCTTTAGGGGGGGACACTCCATTGCTTAGATCTCTGCATACCCTGAGACTGTAGTCTGGGTGGTCTATTTCCCCTAGGTCTGGTTTGAGAAGGCCTGGAGGGGGCTGGAAAGGACCAGTGTTTGGAAGGGCAATGCCTCTCTCAGCAGGAGGGACAGATTTTGCATCCACAACTGCAAACCCTAAATCTTGCAGCCTGGCTTATTCTTTGAATTCTCTCCCAGCAAACCTAAGCATGCAGGTGCTGGATGTCATTCTTGAAGCAGGAAGACCCAGTACAAGAAAACCCTATGCTGATAAGTGGAAACTGTTCTTCTCCTGGATTCTATCTAAAGGAGAGGACACAACGCTTCCCTCCCTGCCTCTAATCCTGGATTACTTAGCAGCTCTACTCCACAAAGGCCTGTCCTTCTCCTCCATTAAGATCCATGCCTCAGCCATTTCAGCTCATTACAACACTGAGCCACCTCTCTTTTCACACCCTCTTATCAAACAGTTCCTGATAGGGGCAGACAACTTAAGGCCACCAAGGAGAGCCCCCACCCCTGCTTGGGACCTTAACTTTGTACTGGAAAAGCTCATGCTTCCCCCTTTGAACCTGCTGTGTCAGCAGACTTAAAATTCCTCTCTTGGAAAACAGCCTTGCTTCTGGCCATCACTTCAGCTAGAAGAGTGTCTGAGCTACAAGCTCGTATGGCTGTGGGAACCCTTCATTATTTTCAATGCTGACAGGGTTCCCTCAGGACTAACCCTTCCTTCATGCCTAAAGTGGTGTCCAGTGTGGATCTCAACCAATCCCTCCATTTGCCAATTTTCTTCCCTAATACTCAGAATAAAGGGAAAAGAATCATGCACTCCTTGGATGTGCACAGACAGCTCAGATTCTGTCTTGATAGGATTAAGCCTTCATAAAATCTGACCAGTTACTAGTCAGCTTTGCAACAGGGGCAGAGGGCAAGGCCATTTCAAAACAACCAATTTCCAAATGGATAGCACACTGCATCCATTTCTGCTACAAGCATCATGGGACAGCATCTACCTCTACAGCATTTCTCAGTGAAGTCCCTACCAGGGGCATCCTGGAAGCTGCTGCCTGGAGTTCAGTACACACCTTCACTAAGCATATTACCCCCTGCCTATCTTTTCCAAATCTAGGGCAGGTTTTGCAACAGCGGCCAGCCCTAACTCTTCTTGACTGCCTCCCCCCTTCTTCAGATTTGGGAATCCACCCAAGTGTGATGACTGCAACAGTGAAACACGAAGAACATAGTACAGTTGTGTACACTTACCATAAATGTAGATGTTCGAGTGTATTCACTGTTGCAGTCCTGGTTTCCCTCCCTCCAGCCCCCTGGTTTTTCTCTCTCTCTCTCTCTCTCCTCTCTATGACTATTACTCACCCCTTTCTGGAGTATTGGTATTTACTTTTTACTGGTGGTGGTTTCCCCACCATAACTTAGCTCCCTATTTGGGGGGCTCCTGACATTTGGGGCAAGAAAAACTGATGTAATGGCATCAGCTGCCTGTTTTTATACCCCTAACGACCTGATGTCAGTCCTGGGGTGACAGTATCTGATGCTGAAATACTAAGTTTCTGGTATTTGGGCCTACTGAGGGGTACCTGCAGGCAGATAACCCAAGTGTGATGACTGCAACAGTGAATGCACTCAGACATCTACATTTATGGTAAGTGTACACAACTGTACTTTCCTGGGGCACTCAGCTTTCCTACATCTTTCTGAAGTTCTAGTTTGTGAAGTCTGCAGTCATTTCATATGCACTTTGTATCAGCATTCGCATCACTTGTGAATAACAAAGAGATGTGAGAAGAGAAAACTGCTATAGCTGTAACTAAATAATTATCTGGTACAAGTAACTAACATACCAAGTTCTGCTGGATCAAACAGTGGGGGTCTATATTATATCCTCGAACGCTGATTGATAGACCTAATTTAAGCAAAAGCTTACAATCTCGAACTGTCACATCAGCAATTTTTTTTCCCAGGGAAAAAAATCGCTGATCCAAAACACATACACACAACACAAGCACACCAAACAAACAGAAATCCACACACATACACTTAAAATCTGATACCTAACCCTACACTAAACTATGCACACACCACCAACTACCCACTTACCTTAACCCAAACCCTAACCCTAAGGTCCGTCACTATCGCACACTCACCTCACCCGCTCCCTAACCCTAACTCACTTAAATCCGCCCTAACCCTCATGTCCACTCAATCGCACACACACCTAACCCGAGCCCTAACCCTAACTCACCTAAATCACCCTAACACTCACATCCACACAATCGCACACTTACCTGAATCCAACCGGTAACTTTCCACCATAACACTGAAAATACTGAAGCAACAGAAACGGACAACCAAATTCTTTCCCTAGGAAAAAAATTGAGTTTCTGCTGCTTCGATATTTTGCAGTTTCATGAAAATAAGTTCGATCAATCAGCGTTCGCTTTTTTAAGCGTTCGAGGATATAATATAGACCCAAACAGTGTGTGTGGCCCAAAGCCATCTTGCTTTATCCCCAGACCTAGGTTCTGCTTTGTTTGCAGACTTATAGAACATGGTTTCTTTTTTAAACTAAGTACAGTTAATTAAGATTTTCAGTGCAGTGTTGTGAAGGAAAAGATGGAAGATGTAAACATGAAGTGAGAATCTTATTTTCTAATGCAAAATTTTCACTTTTCTAATACAGACTATCTCAAAGGACAATTAACTAATCTTTCTATCCTCAAGCTATCTGGAGTCTGTAAGCAGGATACCCACAAGGTTATAATCTTATCAGTGTAATAACCATATTCCAAGCCATTTCAACCTGACGATAGTGGCATTTAAAGATGAAGGTGCTGAGAAGAGTTGATGCTCTCCACTTGTCATGCATGTCATAAAGTCTTATAGAGAAGTTTCTTACTGGTTTTGTTGTGTGGAAGAGAGACTGTGTGTGTTTTTTTTTCCATGTATAAAAATTAATTTCTTATTTCTTAAATTCCAATCATGGATGTTATTCTACATACACATTTAACCATTTTTTTTGTTTTGTGGTGTTTTGTTTGTTGATGCAGAGATTATGGCTATGAACTGTAGTGTCTGTGGTATAGGGATTAATTCGCTCAACCATCATTTGTCTAATGTGTGACCTTGGGCAAGTCAGTTAACCATATATTGCTCCCAGCTCAACCCTGAAAATGGATTGTATGCCCAATTGGCTTACCTGGTGAACAAACTGGTATTATTATAGCTATTAGAGTTTTATGCATGTCAAACAGATATTTAGTCCAAGAATATAGCAATAACCCATGCCTGGGTGTGGGTAATGCTGGATTTACCCACAGCTGGTGTGGTTTGGTCACAAGGGCGAAGCCCGAGTGGCCAAACAAAGACAACCATGGGTAAATCCAGCATTACCCACACCCAGAAGTGGGTTATTGCTATTATACAATAACATTATTTAAGAAAAAAAATAATTACTTTCCATAAATAATGGCATTGTATAATGCCTCCTTGCTGCCCTTCCGCAGCTGTCTGGTATTATGCGGCAGTTCTGATGTACTGCGCATGCGTATGCCTACACAGTACATCAGAGCTGCGGGCAAAAGCAATGGAGAAAGCAAGATCTCTGTTGCTTTTTACAAACTGTTTCGCTATGTTAAATGGGTTTAACATAGCTAGACAGCTTTAAAAAAAGCAATGGAGAATCTCCGTTGCTTTTTTTAAAGCTGTCTCGCTATGTTAAACCCATTTAACATAGCGAGACAGTTTTGAAAATGCAACGGAGAAAGCAAGATCTCTGTTGCTTTTTACACACTGTTTCGCTATGTTAAAGGAGTTTAACATAGCGAGACAGTGTGAAGCAACGGAGATCTTGCGTTCTCCGTTGCTGTAAAAAAAGAGTTATAGTAATGGAAAAAGTCTGGGCGACCGGACCTTTTTCCATTACTATAACTCTGATTTACAACGTGCATGCTGACCAATCAGCATGCACGTTTTTGAATATTAATGAGGGGTCGTTGTATAATGAGAATTAACCAACACCCAATGACTTGGTGTGACAGGTTTTGGCATGCCAGTAAGAAATGTGATGAAACAGCAATGCCTATCATGTAAGATTTTCTACACCTGTGTTTAGGCCATTCATCAAACATTTCAAATGAGCTGAACAGACTTTTCAGGTGATCCTTAGTTGTTGTTTTTGTTTTAAAATTGCAAATGTTGCATCAGACCTCATGAAATTAACACAGGGAAAATGTGGCAAATATGTCAATAAAAAGCATTCTAATAATTTTCTGCTTCATATAATGCTGATAAAACTGGCTGCATTTGTTCAAGATAATGTCTGCATATCTTACTGAAGAATACTGAAATCGAAAAAGAGAAGTTACTTTTCTAGAGTAATAGAAGTGCCATGCAAGCTCTCACATTCAAGAGTATCAAGCTGTGGAGAATTTATTTTCATCTGCTCAGTGATGGAAGTAAATGGAATGTGAGACAGTATATGGCTACTGCCATATTGCATATTAGTTCTTTAATAATGTGAGCTTGCCTTAAATGTAATTATGTGATTAGCAAAGGAAGGATGCTTGCAATGTATAATGAGGACTCATTTTAACTGAAAATTCTCTTTTTTAGAGGCCACAGATGAGATGAAGAGCAGAAGCCACAGTACGGAACCACTACCAAAGTCTGAAAGTAAGGAAAGAGCAATGCATGGTGCAGCTACTACATCTCGGGAGCAGATAAAGGCTCATGAGTGGGATGGAACAACAGGACACAGCGGGGCAGCCTCCAGCAGATTAGGACGATCCTCTGTCAGTCCAACAATGTTATCAGGAAATCACCTTAACTCAGGTATAAAGCAGCAACATACTCTGCACTATCATCTGCCTATCAAAATGTGCAGTCTAGGGTGGTCTAACTTCAGGACTGACCATGTATCATTTTAAATATTATCAGAGCAGGGAGGTCAGCAGAACTAACAATTAAACATCCACTGGGCCATTTCCTTAACTTGGGATAGTTAAGCATTCTCTATCCAAAGTTAAGCAGATGGGAGAGTGACGTATTCAGGGTTTACCCAAGTAATGTGCAGAAACTGAAAGACAGTTCATCCATTTTAGGTCTGTAAGTGGTTCTTAAATGCAGCTTGCTTATGGGTCAGTTAGGACTTTTCTCATAAAGCTTCCCCCAAGAAAAACTTCCTCCAGAGTTGAGGATAAAAAGAAATGTCTTCAGCTTTCTATACAGCTATTATGTGTATACATAATACTCTTTGCTACAGCTAACACAGGCGCAAAGACACACACATACACAGGTGGAATTATCTGCTGGTAACTGTTTTGGTCAGTCTTTGACTTGCAAGTCTGCAAGCAGTACTAGAAATCATAGAGAGTGTCCAGTACAGATCAGCAAAAAACAACTCTGTTGCTGTCAATCATGCTCGCCAATCACTGGCTACCATGATCACAATCATGGCTGCTTAAGTGTCTGCATAATCTGCTTACAGAGACTAGTCTGTGCCTCTTCTTCTAACACTATTAACTCAGGGCAGATGGCCTCTTTCCAACCCCTTGCTAAGTCTGTCAACAAATCTCTAGATTTTGAGGGAAAAAAGGAGGAATTCATGGTCTCTTCGAGTCTTACTTTTATATGCTACTACCATCAAGGCTACATTTGATGAAAGCAGAAGTCCATTTGTATCTATAATGGCCTGGACAGTGGTAGTACAAACTGGTTACAGTGGGGGATTTCTTCTTTCTTTCATGTTTCACAAAAGGAAACAAATTCTTAAGAATTACAGATTCAGTGGATGTTGATAGACTTTTGGAAATTCTGCCTGATACATAAACTCCTGCACCTGAATAAAATGTGCTCTCTTCAGTCATTTTCCATCCAGTTCCATTTTATCTCCAACCTACTGACTGAAAAAGTAAATGTTCTGTTAAACATGAGGTGTCACCTTTTCTTGTACCCTTCCATTGTGTATGAGATCCTATTCTTCCTCTTAAAATTCATCATCTTTACTCAAGTGTGTTAACAGAAGCCTACCAGATATACACGAGGCATGTATGCACACATTTCCATACACATACATGTGCAAGTATGTGACTGTAGGGTTTACTATTGAAATTTCGAATCAGCTTCGGTCAACCATGGAAAATTTTGACCTGAAATACTGAATGTGAAATTTCAAATAGAAAACCAAAGCAAAACTAAATACATCGACAGCCGTGGTTCAATGTATTCGACATAGCAGGAGGTGGCATCACTCACCTCTTGCTATGCACATTAAAGTACCATTGAACTCTACAGTAAATGGTACATTAATTCAACTATTTATGAGGGGGACTGCACCCCCACACCTCGTGCACAATAAATATACTGTCTCCGAGACTGCACTACAGTGAGGAAATGGGCTAATTCTGTTCCTCACTGAAGCGCGAGCTCCCTTCATATAGTCAGAACTTTGCTTGGCAAAAGGTTGAGTGCACCATGCAACTCGATCAGATGTGCTCAACCTATGTTGGTTCGATTAAGTGCTCATTGGTAACCGTGATTTCGAACATCAGCAGTTTGACTGACTGTCATTCATGTAAATCATAGTAAACTAACTGTAGCACACTTTTTAGAATATTGACCTACACATTACTCTTAACCAGCAGCTCTGATTCAGTATATCTGATAAGTACTCTGCATGCCTGATCTGAACTCTGTTGTCAATGCCTTCCTCAGATTAATGTGCTATGATGTTGATTGCTAATGCCTCGCAGTTTGCTCCTGAAAATTAAGTGAAGCTGTACTGGTAGGAAGCCACTGAGAAAGCAATAAATTGTTTACTGCCCAATTCCTTGTAAGCTTATTTTGTTAGTCTACACACTACAGTGGTTATAAGTGCAAGATATAAATTCGCTAGACAGTGAGTAACTGTGAAAAAGAAGAAAACATAAAATGATAGTGCAATACAAATAACTGGAGACTGGAGATATGTTTTATGCTGGTAAAACTGTAATGTTTGATAGTTCTACAGAAAATGTGAACATGTATATTGACAGCCTGCAGTAGTACTTTGAAAGAGATGACTGCAGCTGAACTGGCAAAAATAAATTAAAATATATTACAACGTTGTTTGGGTAGTGGCTTAAATGATACCTTACATGATTGTTTGGTGTACCAAATTCTGCAGGAAATATTTCCAAAGAGACTGTTAACTGAAGCAGATTTAGTGTTTAAACAATCAGTACAACTTGCAATTTCAGTGGAAACTGCAGCCAGAAATGCACTGTTGCAAGGTGTAGTTAAATATGGTGTAAACAAAATGGTGGAAGTAGAAAGTACAAAACAGAAGCCATGCCATTATTGTGGGTACATCCCTATATTCCTCCTCAGTATAAATTCATATTTGAAGATTGCAGACAGTGCCATAATATAGGTCATATTCAGAGGGTTTACCTACGGGATTTTGATGATCATTTTTTTAGCTAATTATCAAACATTAACTGTGAGCAAAAACCAACCCACAAAAAATCTTTTTTTTTTTTTTTTTCGGGGAGACAAGTGCCCCACAAGCACACATACACACCTTGACATTTTGTATACCAACTCCACTCTCCCATCACGGTGAAGAAAAGGGGGAAAAAATTAAAAAGTGCACTGATGGTTCCCACAGTACAATACAATACATTGCAGCAAAATTCATTGCAACATTAAATTCTAACACTTAAGCACCTCGACCACTAGTGCAAAGAAAACACATAAATAAGCCTATTCAGAGAGTTTGGGGAATAGTAAAGCCAAAGTTAAAGTATATCTCCTTGAAATAAAAAGTGTGTATAATGTTGTAGAAGTTTGTCCTAACAAGAAGATTTTATGGCTTGATACGCAAAAAAAAATGTTCTAGTAAGGCAAATCCTCCTTTAAAAGAGACTGACATAACTTCTGAAACACATAAGGCCTTACTGAGGTGTAAAGAATTTGTTCTCACTGAATTCACTTCTTCATTTTATTTTAATAAAAGTGTCTTCAAATGTAAAATCTCTCTTGAGAAGCTGTGCTGGCTGGGCTGCAGGAGACCATTTGGCTCCAAGAATCCTTTAGGCTAACACCTCAGGTACATTCTATCAGCTTCCCCTTGATTACGAAGAGAGACATTAACCTGTACATTTAGGGCTACTCATTGTAACACTCTTTGTGCATCAAAACAGCCATAGCTGGGGCATGGCCAAGTACGAGCCTTGAGTAGCAGCACTTTCTTTCAACTCTGCCTTATCATACTTTTTATGACAGGATTTTTTTATTTTAACTAACTAAATTTTTTTTTTTTGCATATTTGGTTTCTTTTAATAGTCTAGTTAGTTAATATTACAATATTTTTAAAGTTTTTATAATTTTTCCTGTCAAAATTTAAGAGACACGTTTCTGGCATTTGATACCGACATGAGCTTCACTAAATCCTCTCATCAGGACTCAGCAATGGAAATAGAGTTTCAAACTCTCTTAACCATCTTACAGGAACTAACAACAAAAATTGACAAAATGGATATGAAGATTGATGCTTTTAAAAAAAAATGCTTCTCAACAAATGGAGACTACATCAAGACCTAAAACAGCAGAAGAAACAAATTACTGGTATTGAAACATCTCTAAACGACATGGACAGTAGAATACAACAAAATTAACATAACTTAGAACTTCTTCTAAAGCAAAATACTCTGCTCCAAACAAAAATAGATGATTTGGAAAATAGATCTCAAAGATATAACATCAGAATCTTTGGAATACCAGATAATTTAGAAGAAAATAATATAGAGAATTTTTTAAATTCATGGATTCTTGAAATTCTACAACTACCTGAAGCACTTTCTTTTGGTATAGAAAGAGTTTTTATTGATTTTTAATAGCTATTAGTTTCTTATATTATTCTATACCATTATTAACACTGTTCAGTTGTTTTAGCCTTAGTTATTTCTAAAAATTCATATAGTCTTTTTCCTTTATAAACTTACTTTATAATATATTCTTTTATTAAAAAGAAAAAATTGGATTATTGTCTCTAGTTTATATAGGCTTTTGATTGATGAATGCATTAGTTTAATTTTGTATTCCCTCACTGATACTAAGTTGCTATATAATGATTTAGCTGTACACTAAATGTTCCCTTTGTTGTCTTTTTCCTTTGCTTTTTTATATTAGTGCATATACTAATGGTTTAGAATTCTCTTCCTCATAGTCTTTTTGCTTTTGTTTATAGTTTTATTTATGTTTCTCTGGATGGCTGTGGAGTAGTGTGATGGTAACACTGTTGGGCATTTTTCTCTTCATTTGCTGCCATGTCTTTGCTTGATTCCCAGCCTTAGTTAAGAAAACTGAGTGTTGGTACTTGTCTGTGGTGCTGAGAAACGTATTTTTTGTTGACGTGTCTTTACTTGATTCCCTGCCTTAAGGTAGTTGAATATGATTGCTCATCTGTGGTGCTGGGAGGTATAATCATTTGTTATATTCTGATGATGTCGCTGGTTTGGGGCTAATGTTTTTTTTTTTTTTTGGATGTTGCTGTATGATGCTGCTATACCTTGGCTTGACCCTGTTTGTTGGTGTTTTTGGGTTTGTAATAGTTTCAGAGGCACAGTAGTTCCCAGAGTTGTTTTTTTTTTTTTCTTTCACCCTCAAATACTTTAGCTCAAAGAAAAAGGCTTTGGAATGTCTTTGAAGTGTCTCGAGAGGCTCTTGAGACAGTAAAAGCCTTCAGGTGTTGTCTTCTCAGCCTACAGCTTCTGGCTGAAACTCTTGAAGCTGTTTGATTTATTTACGGCTCGGCGAAAAGGGCTTAATTGTCCCACTGAGCAGCATGACATCATCTCCAGCTCGAAGGGTGCTTTTGGATGGCAGTATCTGTATCCTTCTCATAGTTGGACTAAATAACAAGATGTTCATTGTCTGCACCCTCTAAAATGAAGTAAAATCTTCACAAAACCACTTATGAGGACTCTATGCTTGATAAATTAACTTTATACTCAATCCGGAAGTAGCTGAGTTACTATTTTACTTGGTGGGTTGAGAGGGGCCATTTTTAAATAAAGCAAATACAGTAATCTTCATCTTTATAACAAAATGTTTATGCATATACAAAGTCATGGAATTTGAAGTTTTATAACATCTATAGAGTGGTCTTTTTAAAAATGCTTACATATTATTAGAGACATGCTTTTAAAGCAAGGATACATTCCATCCAATGTTTTATATTAAGTTACCTTAAAGCAATTTTACATGTATATACTTCCTTTCATCTTCTCCTGATTTATATTTATGCCATGTCATGCTTTAATGACTAGTGGGAATGATGATATTTAGTTTGCTGCAACATTTATAATATGCTCAAAGTTCATAAGTTATGCTGGTTACATTTTGCATATGTAACGTTAGAAAGTTATTGTATAATGTTACTCTAGTCTTCTGTATCTTATTAACGTATATTCTATTTCCCAAAATTCTTGTCTGTTTCCCTGTTATAATTTTAAATGTGAGTATAGCTCCAGTTGATGGTTTGTGAAATATTGTTTATTGACCAAACTTTAGACTATAAGTTTAGATAATATATTCACTTTAGATTGATTTCTAGTTGAGCTATACATATTATACTTATTTTAAAATTGCATTATTCTTTATTATTGAATGGTTAAACAATATAGGTTATAAAAACTTAACTTTAGAAACAAAAAGTAAATCTAGTTACATATTATTATACAGTTATTTTTTTACATGCTTGATAATAACCATAATATACTTCTTTGTCTATCAAGTAAGACACTTTTTGTTGTAGTAAGTTGGTTACAGTGACTTTTAAAGTAGCTTAGGTTTTTTATATTTACATTTGTTATAATACTAAGTTTCAAAAAATGATATGTTGGGTTCTTCTTTTACATAATGCGGACAATATTATTTACAAGCCATGTTTTTTTTTTAATAAAATAAATCATACTTAGATGTAACCTGATAGAAATATGCTGCTAGTTGGTCTGTTAATTTGGGTGATTGTCACTCAGCTTAAGAGTTTATAACTCCAGGTGGGTTTTAGAAGGTTTTAATGTTAGAAGATTCTGTAACTATTGCTTGTTAATATTCTTTTTGATGTTCACTAAAATATGTATAGTAGAATATTATTCATATAATTTTAATTTTAAATATCTTATGTCTCACACACTATACATTGCTGTATTCCCTACACTTTTTTATCTTTAGCTAACAGATTAAAGTTCATTAAAAGTTGTAATCAGTATTTGTTTCACCTCATTACACATAGAACATTGTAGCTTTACACTGTATATCGCTTAACACAAATGGTCTGAACAACCCCAATCAGAGAAGATCTCTAAACAAGTATCTTCAGTTAAATAATTCACAATTAGTCTTTTTGCAAGAAACTCGTTTCAGGGTGGTGTTTCCAAACTAGAATTTAAAACATTTTCAATACTTGCTAGTTCTGAGCATGCTCAAAAAAAGAGGTGTTGCAATACTTTGGAATAATAAACTGCCACTACCTAAAAATAATAGATTTTACTCTAATTAACATGTACTGGATTCCTGGCCTTGGACAGAGCTCAGCACAACAACATATAGATCATATCACTCAATTTTCTAAGGGCAGTATTGTATTAGCTGGCAATTTTAACTGCATTTTTGATAGCTCAGACTCTACGTCTAATGGAAAGCGAAGAATTTCAAGCACAGCCAGACTATTAAAAGAATTTTCAAATTTATTTTTATTGAAGGATATTAATAGTTATGCAGACCCTAAATCTTTATTTTATACATTATTTTCATACAAACATAATACATTCTGTATGATAGATAGAGTTTTATTTCTAACAGTTTAACATATTCTTTAAGTAATGTAAAAGCTATCACATGTCCCTTTTCAGATCACAATTCAATAACCTTTGATATATATACTCATGCATGTACCAATGTCCAGATAAAAAAGATACCTGCATATATCACAAAGTTAAAATATTTCATCATCTTCATACTAGATGAAGTACATAGTTTCTTAGATCTGAATTCCAACACTAATACACCTGAAAATTTTGTCTGGAATGCAATGAAGGCATACTTATATGGTAGAATAACAGACTGGCACAAAAAAAAGACTTTTGTGGGATAAAGATTTAAAAGAGATGCAAGCTAAACTGGATATTTTGAACCTTGAGTTTTCAAAAAATCTACATAAAAAATCCAAACTAGTTGAATTCAAATCTTTGAATAAGAAATATCTCGATTTTAAATCATAAAACTATGTCTAGAAAAATTAAGTTTATTAACTTCTCAATAAATCCCAGATCTTTGAATATTTTAGCCAACAAAGTCAAAAGATTAAACAAATGTAATCACATTAAGGAAATATGTTCACCTCAAAGGAAAAAAAAAGGTATCTGACATAAGTAACATAGTAATTGAATTTAGAGAATATTTTCTTAAACTTAATCTATCTCCTGCTCCAATAAACCCAAATATAGATATTCAAGCTTGTATTAAGAAACATTCTAAAAAATGATTATCAGAAGAACAAACATTATTTTTGGATAAACAAATTACTTTAAAAGACATCCATGAACAAATTAATACACTCAAACAAAATAAAGCACCAGGTAATGATGGTATTATTCCAGAAATCTACAAAATTCTACCGAATAAAGCTATTACTTTATTACATTCAGTTTTTAATACCATACAGATTAATAATACTATCCCGCCATCATGGAAATATACATTTATAGCTCCCATTTTTGAAATCTGATAAAGACCCTGCAAAATGTAGTGCATCTAGACCTATACCATTATTAAATATGGATTATCCAAACGAAAACCTCAGGACACACCACGAGAAGTAAGAGCACAATCTTCTTTTATTCAAGAATCAGCATAAAAAACATGAAGAATGAAGGGATAAGCGCTTTCACGTGCACATGGCACGCTTCTTCAGATCACAATTAAACTAAGAAGTTTCTCTGTTCAAATAGTCATCAACATCCAATAGCAGCTTTCTAACAATTAAGAAGTAAAACTCAACCATTCCTCAATGAGGCATACAATTAAATAAAGGTGTGACTGCTGTTCGTATAGCAGATGACATGGAAAAGTACAAAACCTTCAAATTCAAAAATACATTGTTGAAAACAAACAGTTCTTCAACGCATTCACATCTAGTTTGTAAGCCTTAATATTCTAAAAACTCCTGATTGCTAGTATTTCTAAAAAGCGTAAAAATAAATATATTGTGAGCAAGTTACCTTAAAGTTATCTCTGCTCTAAGTCAAGAAGAATATTCTATTCCTAGTTCCTAATTTGTTAAATGACCAATAATAGAAAACTTCCGTTCACTTCCTTCCAAAACATTACTCTAAGGTTGTGCTAAATGCAGGCTGATGAACCATGACTGCATTGTCCCTCCATAAATCCGAATTACATTGTTAAAGGGCAAATGGTTGTTCATTTAACAAAAGTGTAGTGCCAGAAATATTGATGTTAAAAATGTTATATATATTCAAAAGCATCAAATTTTACATATAGTAAAACAAAATAAAATAAAAACTAATCCCCTTTGAATCAAGCACTGTATTGAAACAGCAGTAATATGCTGCATGCGTTACTTTGCTTATTTAGAATATAACGCTAAGAGAGCTCAAATAAGCTCCATCTCAAAGCGTTACTCTACGTCCGTGCTTAGTTCAAGTTCAACTATTGAAGCTTACAAGCAATGTCACTCAAAGCTCCTCTTTTTACTTATTAAATATCTTATACATAATTAAATGGTAGTGAACTCGCTCTACTGCTATTTACAATGATTTTAGTAACGCTTAAAAAACAGCTACAGATTCTAGCGGAGGTCCGCATCAATTCAAAAATGTATATCCATAGTTTAAAAACCTGCATTCGTTCAGGTATAAATTCATATTAAATGCCAAAACCTTCTGTTTCTTGGGTTAAAAGTCACCCTCTTAAACAATTAGTTAAGCAATTCTCAAGCCATACTTCAACTCTAGTCACAATTGTAGCTCTTATTATAATTCATGTTGACATCTTGTACTACATAAACCTTAACTTTATATTAAAAATATAGAAAGAAAATATTTCTCAAGCTAAAAAACATATTAAATATTATTATACTAAAACAAGATTATATTTAATCTCAACTGCTCTAAATAATCGGGTATCTAGATATAATGTACATGCATAATCCTATTTGCAAACATCCCATATTTCCCAATCTAAATATTGTCATAGAATTAAACTAATATTGGAAACTAAAATTATGTCAAAATTACCTATTACTTGATTTCTAGAAAATCTTACAGCTCATAATTTATTATACTGTTCGTTGGAAAACTACAATTAGTTATTTTCCACCAAACACTATTGTCTCATTAAACCTCACTCAAGACAAAAAACTAGAAATGTCAACAAGTTCAAATTGTGAACTAAGTTAAAATTATTAAATCACAGTACTAATAAGTACAATGTATTAACTAACCATTGGTTTCCCAAATGTTTCATGTTTCTAGGTTACAAAAATTTTTTATCATCTATACTAAAGAGCCCTTGCTCTGTTTATTGTAAAAGCATACACTAACTGACCAGCTTATATAACTCATACTTCTAATTGGAATTTTGTCACATTCATAAACTAGCTCATAAACTAAATATCATCAAATATATTATTGGAATTATTTAATTTGTATGGGGACATATTAAGTTCAATTGTCTGGCCTGTGTGAAACTAATACTTAACACTTCAGGCCAGTCTTAGTACAAAAGCACTTAGTTATGAACGTGGATTATATGTTTATTGTAGATCTATACCTGACGTACCCAGGTTGCAATGAAATACCTAATTGAACAAGAGAATAATCTATCAGTTAATACTTATTGTAATTCTAATATTGACTTTTTAACAGATCAATCAGACAGACGAAATATATTTAGAATGATCATTATTTCAATAAGTATATATTCTATGACTTCAATATAGGCCTCAGAGAGATATAATTGTTAATACCTGGATCTCTGTGTGCTCCTGTTTTAAAGATCCATTTCAGTTCTAACTTGGCTAGATGGTTGGTATTATCACCCAATCTGTTGCTCTTCTGTAAGGTCTGTAAAACCCTAAACCTGAAATCATGGTTAGGATATTGCTGAATATGCCTGGCAAGGGCATTAGTGTCTTTAGATTTGCGTATGTCATACGTATGGTTTTATATACGATCTTTTAGTCTTCTGGTTGTTAAACCAACATAGAAAGCAGGGCAGACAGTACAATTAGCCATATAAATCAAATTATTACTATTACAATCGTAGTGCTTCGTGGGTTTAAATATGAAAACTTTCTGTACATGGGTATAGAACTGCTCATCAGTAATATATTTGAACATGTTACAAGATCCACATGGAAACGTTCCTGGGGTTAAGGAGTCAGAGTATGTAACTACATTAGCAAAGTTTCTAGCAAATATTTCTTTGAGATTGTTGCATGTTCGAAATATAAACAAGGGTTTATTGCCAACAAGAGTTCTAATTTCTTCTGAGACTGTTAATATATTCCAATTCTTAACTATGACCTTCCTAATCTGCTCATTATCATTCGAATATTTCATAACATAGGCCACTCTGTTTCTATCATAACACCCCCGACTATAGTGTGTGACTACATTCATTTGATTAGTGGCAGAGGACAAATCTTTCTGTATGGATATTTGTTCAGAAGCTTGTCCATTGGCACTATTCTCTTCTTCATTGTTACTCACTACTCTACATGAAGGAATAATATTATGCCTAGATTCCTTAACTAACTCCCTATTGTAACCTCTGGCGAGAAAAATATTCTCCATGTTGTCTGCTTCTTTCTCAAGTTCAATTGGATCTTGAATGATCCTAGTGAGCCTGGTAAATTGCCCCTTCACTATTCCTGTAAACACATGCCTAGGATGCATACTGCTGTATTCCAGTATGCTATTCCTCCAGCAGTGCTTACGATGTAGTTTGGACATAAGAGTGCCTTCTTCATTGAAATAGAGGTTCACATCCAAAAAATTGATGCTCAACCTGGAATATTCAAAGGTGAACCTAAGAAAAACAGTGGTGGACTCTAAGTATTGGACAAAGTCTTGCAGTTCATCTATAGTCCCTGTCCAAAACACTAGAATATCGTCCACGAATCTCCTGTAGAAAGTGATTTTCTTCATCCAAACGCTATTGAATAAGAAACTGGTCTCCCAGTTATATAATACCAGGTTGGCATAGGAATTTGCGCATGGGGTGCCCATAGCGACACCCCATGTTTGTAAGTAATACCTCTCATTAAACATAAAAACATTATTACTCAATATTATGTCTAATAATTGACCTATCAAAATCTGTCGGTCAAGTGAGAAGTCACTGTCTGTTACCATGACCTCACGAATTGCTTGCAACCCAAAATCATTGGGTATGCAAGTGAACAGGTTCTGCACGTCCAAGGTAACTAAAATGTAGGGAGCATAGAAATCAGTCTCTTGCTGTTGTTTTTTAAACTGCTCTATCCCACTCAGTAGATGTTGTGTATCCTTTAAGATGGTATCCACTTTATCTACTATAGGTCTCAATATTTTTTCTGTGAAGATCGAAATATTATATGTGGCCCATTGTCTCCCTGCCACTATCGGTCTCATAGGTATAGGCCTAATTCCCTTGTGTATCTTAGGTAGGCCTTTTAATGCTGGTATGAGGGGTTCATCTACTAGTAGAAATTCATACATTTCAAGGCTGACTTGACGACACATCAGTAGATCATGCAAGTTATTACTGATGTTATATATAATTTTCAATACTTGTCCTAAATCAAGTTCTTTATAAGTGCCTGTTGAAAGTGATTCTTCTACACTCTTAATATATTCACTTCTATCCAATAAATGATTTTTATTTAGTTGTGTAAATATGGATTATAAAATGTTTATGTCCATATATGCAAAGAGACTTAAAAATTTTCCTCCCAACCTAGTGGATGAAGACCAAACGGGTTTCATAATAAACAGAACAACATATGATAAGGTTAACCTTAATTGAATCAACTAAATACCTAAAAAATAACCTAACTATAGTTAGTTTAGATATAAATTGCACCTTTGACACAGTCAATTGGGATTATCTTTTCATTCTTCTACAGGAACTTAGGTTTTCAAATAATTTTATAAAACTTATCACCCAGTTGTATTCTGGCTCTCTTGTTTATGTTAAAATAGGTTCTAATATATCCCAGTCAATACCTATTATTAAGGGCACTAAACAAGGATGTCCTTTATCCCCACTATTATTTACTTTAGTTATGGAGCCTTGGGCAAATTTGATTAGAGAAAATAGTAGTATTTAAGGTTTTGAAATGAGTCGTAATAATTCTTCACAGATTCAAATGTTTGCAGATGACATTTTAATTACTCTGGGTGGGGGGTAAAAATCCAAAAATTCAAGAATTATTTAACTATATAGATTATTTCCAAAAAAACTCAGGTTTAAAATGTAACCGCAACAAAACACAAATATTGTTAAGTGGCCCAAATAAATATAATATTCAAAATGAATTTGGAAAATATATTCCACAATCTCAGAAAATAAAGTAGCTAGGTATAATTATTACCAAAAATATAAAAGAAATTCAAAAATTAAACTTTGATAATAGTTTAATAGAAATAGATAAACTAATACAGAAATTGTCTAAAATAAATTTCCCAACAGAGGATAAATTATCAGTTATAAAAAATGATACTACTACCAAAAATATTATACATAAAAATATTATACATAGTACAATCTATTTCTATTCTCTATTCCTCCATCTTATACAATAATTAAAAAAAAAATAATAGTATGATAAAAAAAATTATTTGGTCCCCAGTTAAACCCAGGATCTCTTTAACATACCATATGTGCAGCTGGAAGAATGGTGGTATTGCATTGCCAAATTTTGAACTGTATTCAATTTTCTCAGTTATTAAAACTATTTTATACCTTATAGATAGTAATCACACAGCAAAACTGAAAGATTTTATTCTTTCTTCATCACAAAATTTAAATAACAATAATCTCTTTAAACATAATCTAGTGAATAACACTTTCATATGGATTCTGAAGGAATATTTTTCTCCTAGTCCCATACAATATTGTATTTCAAACTATATTAACATTATTTTTAAATATTTAAAAAATGTTATTCTTAGGTTTCAACCATATGAAATTTGGTTATTCCTTATTTTCCCCATTGCATATACACAGGATGTTATCTTCTCTTCTAATTTTCATAAAATGACAAAACTGGAACAGAAACAGTTGATTTATTGGCATCAGATGTTAAAAAATAATGAATTGCAATCAGTTAATACTCTGTTGGAAGGAAATGATCTGGATTCATCTTTATAGCTTGAATTACAAGAAGCTAGAAACTCCATTAAAAATAAATTTGAATTAATACCTTCTTCAGTTAAAAATTAAATTCCCAAACTCATACAGTACTTGATTGCCTTTACTCAACAAAATAGCTTATATAAAAACAGCTTGTCAAATATATATAAATCTAGCATATATATATATATATATATATATATATATATATATATATATATAAATTTCCAGATAATTATTGGAAACACTTTTCTGACATTAATAAATGTAATCCTTCAGAGGAAGATAAACTGAATTTTCTTCACTCAGCAGGTAAAACTACTTTATCACTTAAATGGAGAGTATTTACCTGGAGATTTTTGAATAGATATTTCATTACTCCACATAATATAAATAAGATGTATAAAGAAAACATTATTTGTTATAGATGTATGAAGGTTCAAAATGCTGCTTGGGCCCATATATTCTATGACTGTTTACATATGAAAAGATACTGGAAGATATTAATAATTTTCTACAAGCAATATTTACTGATAACTTTTTACTTACTAAATCAGTAGTCTTATTCAACTCCCCATTCCCCCCATGTGTTAAACTAAGCAAACATACATGTCTTTGGTCTGTACTGTCCATAGCCAGGAAAGAAGTTACAATAAATTGGAAATCATCACAAATCCCCTCATTTCAAAATTTTAAAGATCTTCTCTTAGAAGTATCCAAACTAGAATCAATGACAATCAAAGCTAGATCTCCTAGGAACACAGTGGTATATAATCAATGGATGAACATAACTAATCTATTAGAAAATTAAAAAAAGGTTTTATTCACCTGTTTTAATTTATTTGTATATAATTAGGTGAACACCAATGTACATAGTTTTTTTGATTTTTTATATTAATGTTGGTCCTTTTATTTATTCAGTCATAAAAATATGTCCAGTTTTTCTGTTAATAATTGTATTTTTTAGAAATGCTTTCAGTAAAACTTATTTTTAAAAATTCAGCCATAGCTATCCTTCAGTCTCTGAATTCATGTTGTGTTTGAAGGCAAGTTAGCATTCATCCTTAATGCTGGGCTATCACATGCTTAGGGGAAAGGTTAGGTTGCTGTCTAGTTTATCAGCTTAAAATAATCACTCATAAGGGGCAAATATCTTAGTGATCCAGCTCTGAATGTTTTAAGAAAATGGCTACTTTAGAGCTAAGCATTTCCATCTGAAAAATCTCTTGAGCTGTAGATCAGAAAAGATTAGAAAACATCAGATAAAGAAATTATAAGGGGGAATTGCATACAGTACTACCATTATATTAATATCACAGATAAAAATGGTATTTTACAACCAAAAAACTCTTCTGTTGAGTACCTCCATTTTCTGAATTGCTTGATGAAGATGTGAAAATAGCTCTTTAAAGAGCAATTGCTTTCTTCAAATGTAGCTTTAATAAGATATTCAGATAGATATCCTACATACCTATTTGAAATTATTTCTGACATTTATTTATTTATTTTATTATTTATTGACATTTGTTGACTGGGAAAGTCCACTGGGTTAGACACCCATTTTCAGTGGAGGCCCGGGGAGAAAAGCTCCACAGTTAAACAGACAAACAATATATTGTACAAATTATACAGGAATAGATATAAGCAAATACAAAGTTGAAGAGATGCATATAAAATATTTAAAATATAGTTTGTCACAGAGGCATAATAGACTTTAGAACATAAAACATGCTGCAATACACCTGAGAGTAATTAATGAACATTAATAACAGTGATGCATATCATAGGTAGGAGAATAAAGATTCATAGAAGAAGAAAAGGTATAAGAGAGGGTTGAATGCAAGAATTAAATAAAAAAATCTTTGAGAAGTTAAGGTGGCTTACATTGTATTTCACAGGTACAGGTAGGATTAAAAAAATGGGTTTTTAGAACAGCTTTAAAGGTTATTAGGGTGTCAAGTTGAGTAATAGATGAGGGGAGGCTATTCCATAGTTTGGCAATGTTGTATGAGTATAGGCATTGACCTGTTCTCCTGTTAGGTTTAGATACATATAGGAGAGATCTTTCTGAGGAGTGGAGGGCTTGATTATGGGTGTATGTGTGTAATATAGACTGAAGCGCAGCACAGCTATCAGGTTAGAAAATTAGCTTGTGAGTAAGTGTTAGAGATAATGGTGAAATTCTAGCCAGGACAGGTTTGAGATAGCATTGCAGTGGTGTGAGCAGTTGGGTAAGTTAGAAGCGAATTTTACTATTTTGTAGTAGCAAGATTGCAGCTTACTACTGAGGGATGTATGAAAGTTGGTGAAAATGGGGATTCCATATAAGAGGGATGGGATAAGCAAAGTGTTAGCTAGTTTTATCTTAGTTTGTTTATCTAGGTAGAGTTTATGTCAATATAATTTGCCCAGTTTGAAATTAGTTTTCTTTACTCTATTCAGTATGTGTTGTTCAAAGGAGAGTTTATCATCGATAGTGATTCCTAAATGTTTTGCCTATGGTTCGTGCTCAATTTCTGCATTATTATGGGAGAACATTTTGAATTCTACAGTTAGAGGTTTTGATGAGAATATTAGCAGTTTAGTTTTTTGGGGATTTAGCATTAATTGGGTGTCATTTAGCCAGGTTTCAATGGAAGAGAAGGTATCTTGGGTGTGCTTCTGGAGGTTAGTGAAGCTATTGGAGGAGAAGATGGAAGTTGAGTCATCTACGTATTGAATCAATATGCTTTGTTGGGAGGCTCTATTTAGATCATTAATTAAAATACTGAAGAGTAGTGGTCCTAAACTGGACCCTTGGGGAACACCAATGTTATTTGTCAGGTATTCTTATTGTTGGGTTTGCCATGTAACTGATTGCTCTCTATTATGTAGGTAAGAGGAAAACTAGGTTGTTACACTTAGAGTGCATCCAAGTTTTTCTAAGTGTTGTAAAAGCATATGGTGTGATATAGTGTTGAATGTTTTTGATAGGTCCAGTAGGAGTACAGAAGTAGATAGGCCAGCATCAAGAGCTTTATTAACAGTATCGGTGAAGGAGAGTAAAACTGTAGTAGTGCTATGACCAGAGAAAAAACCATGTTGAGAGGGAGCTGTGAGGTTATTAATGAGGTGCATTAGTAGCTGGATTTGAATGCATTTTTCCAGGATTTTTGATAGAGGGGAGAAAATGGAGATAGGCCTGTAGTTTGAGAGATCATAAGTATTACCACCTTTGTGTAGTGGGGTTATAATGGATTTTTCCATAGTTGGGGCACATATGATTCAGTGATAGAACAATTGATAAGAATGTTAACAGGGTAAGCTATGGCTGTGGCTGGCAGTTGTAAGTATTCTGGTGGTAAGTTATCAGTGGACAGTGAGCAGGGCTTTAGTTTGGTTAGTAAATTTAGAACTAGGGAAGTAGGTACAGGTTTAAGTGAGAAGGGTGGAAAGGGAGGAATGCTGTTTGAAGGAATTATGGTGTCTATAGAGGTGGATATGGGGTCAATTTGTGTGGAATTTCTGAAAATTGGGTTGGATTTTGAGGAAGATTCCTTGATTAGTTTTTGGATGGTGTCATTTAAATGGGTATTAAATGTTTGTGCTATTTGGAGAGGGTTTTTGTTGGGAGAAGGTGATGGGTTTTGAATGTTACCTGGATTAAGAAGGGAGGATACAGATTTCCAGAACTTTTTTGGAGTATTATTTGGGAGGAAGGTTTTGAGGAAAAATAGGTTTTCTTATCAATTATAAGTTTTTTGCAGCATTTCTAAGTTTTTTTAAGTTTTGTTCATTTTATAACGTCCTACATTGTTTCCAAATTTTCCAGGCTTTGTCTCTAGACAGGAAGGCTTGTTTGGTATGCTTTGTTAACCAGGGACATGGTTTGGTTTTATTCGTTTTATACAAAGAGGTGCTAGACTATTTAATGTGCTAAGAAAGATGCTGTTAAAATATTGAACAGCATCATCAAGGGGCAGTAATTTTAAAGGGGACCAGTTGTGAGCTTGAAGGGGCAGTGTTAAATATGTTTTTTTTTAAAGTGGGTGAGGTTCCTGATAGATTTATATATGTGAGATTTGGGAATGTGAAGCTGGGTTCTATGGGCATATGCAGGCAGGTGATCAAGTGTTTCTGAGGGTACCAGTGTTGGTGTAGTAGTGGGGGTGTGATACAAGGATCCAATCTAATGTAGCTTCAGCTCGGGTGTTTAATGCATGTGTAGGTTGTGAAATAAGTTAACATGCTCTCTTTGTCTGTTTTCTTCCTTGTTTGACAATAGGATAGCTGCCCTGAAAGGTTTAAACATTTCTGCGTCTGCCTTACTATTTACAGTCAAAATATTTCCCCTGTACAACAGGGCATATTTTTTGTGATAACAGAGTATAAGACAATAGAACATGATTATAAGTTGTACTTTTGATAAAGCTTGGATATTCTTGCAAATGTTTCAGTATTGTAGTTAATCAATCTGATAATGCACATTAAAATAACAAGTATATTAGATTTTACTATTCTATTCAAAAGAAAAACTTATCAAATGTGCAGTATAACATACTGATATGATTTTCACACTTCACAGTTTAAAAAATGAGTTTAATACAAAAATGCAATTATCATCAGTGCAGAAAACTGAATTAAACTATTATTCCTCTATAAGAAGTATACAGAACATATTGTTTTAATAGGAAGACGAGCACTTGTAAGATGTGACATATTATTATATTCATGTAGTACAGCAACAATAGGCTCACATCTGTGCTGAAAGACTGGGAAAACAAACCCTCAAAACAAAGGTGAGATTGGGGTGCACTAGCTCAGGATCATCGCCATGTGGGACCACATAGTTCAGATGTCATATTTCTGTCTGGACTTTGAGGAACCCTAGGAGGTTACTAGGCCAGCAGCCCTACAGCCTTTATAAGCCTAGCCATGTTAATCCCAGGTTGCCCCAATTGTCCTTGGTTAGATGAACATACTTTACAGATCAGCACCGAATTCCCCTGTCTATGAGGGAAATGGATGCCACCATGGGGTGAATGTGTGGTCACCCACCCATTTGTCCTGGTTGCGCTTGAATAGGGTGATTGAGGAGCTTTGCTTCATGTGAACTGGAAATTTAGTCCAGAACAGAAATCTCAGAGAGACATATCTGCCTCTCCATCATGTTTTGTTTATGTCACTGGCAAGGTTGAGATCCCTAGAGCGAGTGACTCTACTGCCATTTGACTTGCAGATATGCAGTATTTCCATCAGGTCAGGGTCAGAGACTGCCTTGTATGCCAGGCCCAAGTTGCCTCTCAGTAGCCTGTGTAATACAGAGCACAGTGACAGAGCTTTTAATCTGTCCATGTAGGTCATGGTTTGGAGGCCCTGTATCTTCTTAGTGAGAAGCCTCTGTGGTCTCTCCAGTTGCCGCAGGTGTCTGGTGAGATGCATGCAGAAGGGAGCATTGTACTCCATTAATGATTTGATTAGGGTCGAGAAAAGTGGGATTATAACATCCTTGACCTGGATGCGATGCCTTTACTTATGAGATGCACAATGTCGAAGGCTTTCCTTACCACAGAGGAAACCTAGTGGTCAAAGTTCAGATTGCTGTTAATCTGTGTTCCTGGATTTCACACCACTGGATTTGAACTTAGAGGGGTGCTGTCAGCATTGTAATTAGTGGGGAATTCCACTTTGTCAAATGTGATAGTAGTGCACTTTTTTGGGGTTTAGTTTTAGACCATGACTTTGGCACCAGTTATTTGTTTGTGTTAGCCCTTCTTGTAATATGTTAGCATCATTTAGGGACTCAGTGGTTGTGCCTAGTTTGCAATCATCAGCAAATTTGCTAAGCCAAAGGCTGTCTACTTTAGCTTGGACTTCCAAGAAATAGATTCCAAATAGTAAAGGGCCCAGTACAGATCCTTGTGGTATGCCACTGGTGACATGTCTACTGGTAGAGGTGGAGTCACCAACTTTGACAGTATGTGTTCTATTTGTGAGCCAATTAACTACCCATCTAGTGCTGTATTGGTTAACACCTTAGTGGGAGAGTTTTGCAATGACACCCGAGTGGGGAATTGTATCAAAGGCTTTAAATAGGTCCAGATAGGCAGTATGCACTGTCTTACCTTCATCCAGGCTTTGGTGACTTTCTCAGGGAAGTCTGCCAGATAAAATAAAACATGTTCTACCCTTAACAAAGCTAAACTGGGTTGGGTCTAGAGTTTTAAGATCACCTATGTCCTTGTTGATAAGGTCCATGATGATCCTTTCCATGGCCATGCAGATGAGGCTGGTTAGACTTATGGGTCTAGAATTCCCAGTTTTGGTTGATGCCCCCTCCCCCTTTATGCAAGAGGATTACTGCTGCCATTCTCCATTCTGCTAGTACAAAGCCAGTTCTCAGGCTATGGTTAAAGAGAAGGCTATGTCCTGTTTTAGATTGCTTAGTAAGCAATCTGGGATGTTATCTGGTCCCATTGATGCCATGTTTTTGGCCTTGGAGAGTGAAGATCTGACTTGATCTCTAGAGATAGTATGTAGAGAACTATTGTCAGGTATGCTTTGGGGTATGGCTGGTAGGGATAGGGGGTGAAGTTTTCACCAAATTTGTCAGTTATCAGGTTGGCAATTTCCTCTGGTATAGTGTGAGTGGTACTATCTGTTACCAATTTAACACATAACTGGGCACTCCCTTTTAGATTTTGGACATCGGTAAAGAATGCCTTATGATTGTCCTTGGCTAAGGATGCTATTTTAAATTCATAATTAGCTTTAGAGGACTTTACAGAAGAAGAATTCCCTCCACAGGCTGAACAAGCAAATCAGAAGTTTTGCAGAGGCAGTTGCCTCTTGTTCTTGGACATCAATTTCTTCCTTTTTTTAAACAACTTGATGTCCAACAACGTGGATGGTTTTCATCTGGTCAGGTGCAGCTGAGTCTATACTGTTGCTAAGATAATTATATAGGGGATTTGTGTACATCTCTGTATAGGTGCCATCTATGATTGTAGAGGGTATAAAACTTTTTATATCATCACTCAGTAGGCTGCAGTTTGCCTTGGAGAAGTTCCTTAGTTTTTTTTTTTTGTTTTTTTTTTTTATCATTTGGGGGTGTGAGGTCCAATAATTACATTCAATGAGACTGATTTATGGTCTGACCTTGCCAAGGAGGGCATCACACAGGGGGCAGTGCAGTGAGTACTATGTCAAGAACATTAGAGCCCCTTGTGGGGGTGCAGACTATCCGTTCCAGAGCACTTGCATTGACAAAGTTCAGGAACCTCTGGGTGAGCATGTTTGAGCTTGTGTATGTTACCCAGTCAATGGAGGGATGATTGAAATCTCCCATGACCAAGGTGTTGGGCTGTATGGAGAGTGACTTCAGTAAGTCCAGGTAGGCATTGTGCTTTACTTGGTTCATGAAGGGGGACCTATAGCTACCAATGATGCGGTAGGTTGTTTTGCCTATAGTTAATGGGGCATGGAGTAGTTTGAGAGAGTCATACTGTTTCACAAATCTTGAGGTGTACTTTAGTGAAGATGGATGCACCTCCACCTTTGGTTCTTTCACACTCATTCTGAGGTCTGAAAATGTGGAAGGCATTGTAGTCTTGCACAGCTGGGGTGCTCCCTCTGGCCTTGAACCACGTTTCAGTGACTGCACAGACATCAGTATCTTCCATGGTCAAGAGTGCTTCCATGGGGGAGTGCAGTTTTGTCTTTAGACTCCTAGCATTACGCAGCAGTACCTTCAGTTTGTCTCAAGTGGATGTTGGAAATTGTGTTGTTTTGCCATTGCCTAAAGAAGACACTATGTGGGAGGCAAGCAACTTAGCCAGTATCCAAGCCTAGGAGAAACAGGTGCAGTCTGTCTGTGGCAAGGCAGAGTGGTCTGTCGACCATGTCTTCCCAGGCTGACAAATATTGGATCCCCCTGGAATGACACCAGAAGCTAACCCAATTGTTGAAGTCAATTATTTTTTGTTTACATTGTGGCATCATCCTGGGTGAAGGTAGAATGCTTCTTAGAGCTAGGGTCATACATGCCTGAGACACACAATCTGAGAGTTCAGTCATGTTTCTCTTCATATAGTCTAGAGAGGTACATCTAATGTTATTCAGCCCAACATGGACTACGGCAGAATCATAACAGTACTTGTTGAGTGACCTGACTAAATGCATGATCTGACAGATCTTGGTACCTGAAAGGCAGCTGATTGTGACCTTCTTGTCCAGCCTGGTGAGGGGGACATCTGTGTGCCTCACTATGGAGTCTACTGTAACCAAGACATTAGGTTTTCAGGTGTTTTGGCTTGGGGGCTTATTTGGTGAGACACTGATATATGTGGTGTTATGCGCAGTGGTTTCAATACATGTTGAGGTGTGTGCAGCTAATTTGCACTTGGGAGGTCTCATCTTTTAGTAGGCTTCTAATGAGTACCTCCATGTGTGTGGGTTTTATGTATTGTGCCCTGAACCTGTGTGAGAGGTGAAGTGCCTGAGCTGGAAACCTGTTTGATGTCTTGTTTTTTGTTACATGAGAGGATTGTTTCCAAATGGACCAAATGGATAGTGTAATTACATCTCTCACATACAGTATTTGTTTCAGGATTAAATGGTTGTCAGTATACATGAGGCAGTTACTGCATTGCCTCAGGATGCCCAAATCGATCAGGCTGTCTGGAGAAATGGTGGAAAAGTGATCACCCATAATGGCAGGTTTACACTGTAGTACTGTTGGGGAGTGGGTAAGTTAGATCAGTTTATGATGTAGGAATAACAGAGGGGCTTAGTCTGTTGACGGTTTAGAGTGAAGAGTTGTGGCAATGCTGCTCAGTGTGCAGTTGAGTTGCCTGCAGAGCAGCAGGGACTTGGGAGGGTTCTGCTGACAGACATCTGTGAAAAATTTAAGTTTCCAGGTGTTTGCATCTATACAGGGCAGCACTAACCCCTGTTGTGCAATGTGCAGCTTCGCAAACACGAGGCTTAAATATAGATGAAATTCAACAGTTGTAAGACAAACTACCAGTGGGAAAGCCCCAAACTGAGCCTTTCTCTAGAAATCCCCAACTCCGATGGAACTTGAGCTACACATTTCTGCCACAAGGTTGCAGGGAGGGCCTCTTAATGTAAAATATTCTGTTTAGAGCACATGGATACTAAACAGTCTAGATTCAGCAAGTCTGAATCTAGCCTATGATATATAAGGCAGTAACGCAGAATTTCAAAGTGCAGAAAAAAATGCAGACACAATCAGAAAAAATGAAGCACCAATTCAAATAAATACAGTTAAGTGCAATACAGGCTTTAAATATACTTATTTTTCAGTTGTTTGCAGTGGATGCCTTGGATTTCAGTTCAGCTGCATTCCAAATCTCTAGCTAAAGTCACTAAACTCTGAGTAGCTCTGGTTAACTGAGACCAAACCCATGCAAACGCAAGGCTTAAATACAGGTGAAATTCAACCATTTTAAGACAAGCTACCAATGGGAGAGCCCAGACTGAGACTTTCTCCAGCATTCCTCAGCTCAGATGGAGCATGAGCTGCACACTTCTGCCACAAGGGTGCAGGGAGGCCTTCTTAAGATAGCTGGTTTAGAGCACCGTGATACCAGACAGTCTAGATTCAGCAGGTCTGAATCTAGCCTATGCTATATAAGGGAGTAGTACATAATTTCAAAGTGCAGAAAATAATGCAGACACAATCAGTGAAAATGAAGCAGTAATTCAAATAAATATATTTAAAGTGCAATGCAGGCTTTAAATATGCTTATTTTTCAGTTGTTTGAAGTGGATGCCTTGGACTTCAGTTCATATGTGCTCCAGATGTCTGGATAAAGTCACCAAACTCTGAGCAACTCCAGTTAACTGAGTGCAAATCCTTGCAAATGCGAAGCTTAAATACAGGCAAACTTCAACAGTTTTAAGATGAACTATCACTAGGAAAGCCCAAAACTGAGCCTTTCTCCAGCAATCCCCAACTCAGATGAAACCTAAGCTACACACTTCTGCCACAAGGGTTAGAGCACAGTAATACCAAGAAGCCTATATTCAGCAAGTCTGAATCTAGACTATGGTATATAAACAAGGCAGTAGTACAGATTTTCAAAGTGCCAAAAAATGCAGACACAATCAGCAAAAACAAAGCAGCAATTCAAATAAATAATGTTAACAAAGATGAGGAAAGGAATTAGGTTGTTAAAAATACTAGTAAGTGTGGACAACAAGTAAACACCTAACAGTTGTTGTTCATTACCAGGTGTGAGTCACTGATGACACTCCTAAGCTGTTAATGCAGTGACTGTTAATGAGCATGTGTGTGTGGGTGCATGTGTTCATATAAATGTGTATGTGTGTAATTTGCTGTTTTAAGCTGTAGGACCAGCCAGAAGTCAAAGGTAAGTGCTATATGAAGGAACATTTTTGATTAGCTAAAGAATGAACATTTTTCTTGGAAGGTTGAAAGGAAGTGTAGTACAAGGAAAAAACCCACACAGACATAGAGAGAACCCACAAACTTTTTACAGCCAGTAATTGAAGGTTGGGACTGATCCGCCCGATTGTAGGAGCACTCATGCAGAAATCTTACTTAACCCTGTGCTTTACGTCATTTGCATCTGTATTTCCCTTTGCTTGCACTAGGCTTGGACAATCCTTGTCTGGTTCTATGAAAAGACAGACTTAAATCTGGCAAAACTATTCAGACTGAACAAGCAAAGCAGCTTATTGTTTTACTACTTCCATTACCTGCTGAAAATAAAAAAAAAAAAAAAACTTCAATTTGTTTAGATTTTAACTGAAGAAAAAAATCAAGTTTTCCTTTACTTGCTTAGTCAGTAGCATGTTGCTTTATTGTAACACTGAATGCCACAAGCCATTACTGCTTTTAAGATGTATTGTATTTTTAGCATTGTGATTATCGTTTGCATTTGCTGTGCTGTGTAGGTCTAATATACTCAGTACAGCCCACGCAAATGGTGTAGCAGGTGCAGAGCTGAACACTGTACATCTGGTGCTACAGGCATAATTGAGTTGAGTTTGGACAGTCTCATGCTTTAGCGCAGGAGAAATAGACCCTCGCCAATAAGAAAAACAAAAATGAAGAGGAAATTGACTCCTTCAAAATATACATCAGGACTGCATAATCTGTACTACTGTGTAATAAAGGATTTGGAGACATTTTGTTTCATATAGAAGTCCCTGACAGAAAGGTAGACCAATCTGCTTGGCAACCGTATTCACAACAGACAGCTGCAGTAATAGATGGCTTATGGCATTTAAGATAAGAGTGTTGGGGTGGGGGTGAGCTGGAACATAAGAAAAGTTTATCTTGGAGCTAGATGCTTGTCACTAGTGGCAGCACCATCAATGTACTATTGTACTATTGTTTGTATACCATTGGTTTTGTCAGCATTTCTGTACTGTTGTACTATTTTCAGCTTCTAACTCTTGGTAGCACTGGAATTACTGTTTAAACACCCTATGCAAACCACTAGCTGAAGCAGCATAACATAATGGCATACTGTCATCTGTATACCCCTACAATGCAGAACCATCACTTGTCTCGTATACTTCTTGTTTACCATGAATTACAGGACCATCACCATACTTGTGTGCTATCCTTAGTGTACCAGTTCTCCTAGTAGCAAGGCATTATCAAAGAGGTTTCCTTTGATTCCCACTAGTGACAGCATTGTAACTGGCAGCTTTGATATTGCATGCCTTGACAGTTTGTTACTTTTCATAGGATCACAGCTGTTGAAACAATAGCTAAGACATTAAGATATTTGCCTTACAGCCCCAGGGTCCCGGGTCTAGGGTCCAGTCTTGATATTTATTTATTTTATTTAATTTAATTTTACATTTGTTGACTGGGTTAGTCCTACTGAGCCAAATAACCATTTTTAAGGGGAGGCCCAGGGAGAAAAGCTCCATACAGATTAAACAAAAAAATTAAGTATAAGGACATAACAGAAAGGCAGAAGAATAGTAGAAGTCTAGAAGTATACATTAACAAATTAATAAAAATAAATAAATTAATGAAAAATAAGGCAGCCAATTAGACATATAACAATAATTGGCAGTAGGCATAAAGTACAGATTAACAACACAATAAATAATAGTAGACTCCTTTTACTAAGTTATGTTTAGAGAGTAGTAGAAAGCATGAAGTTATTTGAATATGTCATAGTAAGAATTTATAAGATACAGATAGGACAAATAGTACAGATTGTACAGTAGTACTTAAGATTAAGGAAGATGAAAACAGTGGCAAGTCCATTGATTTAGCAGGTTTTCTTAGTAACGACTTTCAAATTTTTTTAATTGTTTGCTGGACCTAATTTCAAGAGGGAGCAAGTTCCATGCCTTGGTGGGGTTATAGCTATAAAGATTACATCCAAACTTAGTTTTTGGTTTGTGAGTTAATAGAAGGCCTTGGGTGGAGCTCAGGAGAGGTCTAGCAGGTGAATAGTAAGAAATTAGACAAGGATGAGCTGGACAATATATATATATATATATATATATATATATATATATATATATATATATATATATATGATATATTGTCACTGTCTTTGTGGAATCTGTATGTTCTTTGTATCTACCTATTTCGGGTTTGATTGATTACTCTAAGTATCCATATATATTGATGAAAGGGGTAAAGGGGACTAGGTCACTTACCTGGTTAGTGTGCATTTTTATATGTATAGATAAATATATACACACACCGATACCTATGTATGTGTGTGTATATGTATGTATATATATATATATATATATATATATATATATATATATATGCACATGTATATAAATATACACACACACACACAGATATATATATATATATATATATATATATTTATATGTTTATATGTGTATATGTAGACATATAGAGTAAACGGGTCTATGTCACATAGTCAAAGTATGACAACTTCGAATATGATATGGTCGAAACGATAAGTTTGAAGTTGTCATACTTCGATTATAAAAAAAAAAATAAAAAAAGAACGTACCTGAGGGTTCTAAGCAGGGGGCAAGCCCCCCTACACCCCCTGCTCTTTAAATATACCAACTCCGAGGTCGTGCTACAGTGCAGTAAAGGACATTTTTCCTTTACTGCACTGTAGCGCGACCTCAGAGTTGGTATATTTATAAAGCGGCGTTGTGGGGGTGCAGGGGGGCTTGCCCCCCTGCATACAAACTTTTGTTTCCTCTTTTTTTTTTAACACATAGTCGAAGTTCTAGCACTTCGGACATAAGTTTTCGTACATATGGTAGTCGAAGTCATGAAACTTCGACTATTTGATATAGACCCAAGTAAACTCTCAGTTAACTGGCACACATGGGGATTGGCAGATGCCAGATAACTGTAGTTTCTGGTTGCTTGAGAGTTACTATTAAAAATAGGCCTGACTAATACTGTACCCTATACTATTTGTTTGGTTTGACTTCTTTTTAGGTTGGATTGAGAGGGAATTTATTCCTATCTTTATTTTTAAAAATCTAAAACTCTAAAAACATAAGGTATGTTTCTACAGGGGGGAAAAAGAAAGTGCAGCACATGAAAATGTGCTGTATTTCTTTGATTTTTTTTTGAGTTCTGGTTAACTGAGAGTTTACTGCATAAATATAAATATATATATATATATATATATATATATATATATATATCAATATATATATATATATATATATATATATATATACATACATATACACACACACCATATATATATATATATATCTATATATATATCTATATATATATATATATATATATATATATATATATATATATGTATATAGTTTATTTATTTATTCATTTACATTTGTTGACTGGGAGTGTCCAACTGGATGTAGGTCCATTTTCAGAGGAGGCCCGGGGAGAAAAACTCCACAGTTAAACTATACAGACAGTAGTTACATTGGATTTACATAGCGATTAGCAATTTGATTAGCATAACAATGAATTACAAACATAGTTACAGATGAAGAACATAATACATCAGCAGACAACTAAAATCTTTATCTGCGAAGTACATAATAGACATTAACAATTGTTTCAATAAGAAGTTCCTGCTGTATAATACGTACTAGGCTTATGAGCATCTGAGCTTGCTATAATCAAGGTAGTTAGTGGAGTGGAAAGAAAGGTAGTGGTTGGATGGGGTGGGTGATATTAAGAGTGGGAGTTGCAAGGACATAGGTGTGCTTTTAGTAAAGTTTTGAAGTGGGTGCATGATGGTATGGAGGTAATTGTGGGTGGGAGGGAGTTCCATAATTTGGCTATGGCGCAAGAGAATAGTGCATCATCAGCAGAGTTATTGGATTTAGTGATATGCAAGTGATTTTTATTGCTGGGTCTTAGTGGTCTGGTGGTGCGATAAGGTTGGAGTAGATGCCGGAGGGCTGGTACATTTAGTGGATGGTTTACTAGTTTGTGGGCGAGTGAGAGTTGATACCATTGAAGGAGGTGAGGGAGTTCAAGCCAGCCCAGTTCAGCAAGTGAGAGACAGTGCTGACTATGGTAGGATGCCCCTGTGGTGAATTTGGCGATTTTGTTGTAGCAGGTCTCTAGCTTGTTTAGATTGCATTGCCTTAGGTTGGTATATATTGGAGAGGCATAAAGTAGGGTGGAGATAAGGTGGTAATTTGCTACTGAAATCTTTGCTGCTTTGGTGAGAAGTTGCTTATTTCAGTATAACACTCCTAGTTTTTTTTGTAGACTTTTTTTATGGTCATGGATATGTGAATGTCAAATTTTAGTTTATTGTCTATTTGCACTCCTAGCAGTTTGGTGTGTTCTGTTGGGTGTAGGTGTATAGTGGTGTTGTCTTTTGCTGTGATGTTAAAGTGAGAGTTGTTTTGAGTATGTTTGGTGGGTTGGAAGTTGAGTAGTTTAGTTTTGTTTGGGTTGAGTATTAATTGGGTATCGGATAACCAAGTTTCAACAGAGGAAAAGGCTTCCTGTGTGACTTTTTGCAGTTTGGGTAGGGACAGGGCTGAGCAGATGATGGTTGAGTCATCTGCGTATTGTATGAGTGTGCCATGTTTGGTGGCAGAGGCTAGATTATTAGTGAAAACAGAGAAAAGTAGGGGTCCAAGGATGGATCCTTGGGGAACCCCTGTAGAGACAGGTAATTGGGGAGATATGTCATTCTGCCATACAACGGATTGTTGGCAGTCAGACAGGTAACTCTGAAACCAGTTGGTGACTGATTGAGAGAAGGATAGGTTATTGAGGACAGAGATGAGTTGTTTGTGTGGGACCATGTCAAATGCTTTAGATGGGTCTAAAAAAGTAGCAGAGGAGAGATAGCCATTGTTTTTATGCTGAAGGATAGCGTTAGTAAAGGGGAGTAAGGCAGTGGTGGTGCTATGGTTTGGTCGGAAACCATGCTGAGTATTGGAAAGGAGGTTATTAGTAAGGAGGTAGTCTGAGACCTGAGAGTGAATGCATCTCTCTAGTATTTTGGAGAGTGGAGAGAGAATAGCCATGGGGTGGTAATTGGTTAGTTCTGTGGAAGGGCTGCCTTTGTGGAGGGGAATTATATGTGATACTTTCCATAGTGTGGGAACGTAACTTTCTGACAGAGATCGATTAAGCAAGATGGATACTGGGTAGGCCAGAGCATCAGCTGCGATTTGTAGGTATTCACTTGAGAGGTTGTCTGCTGCTAATTTGTGGGCTTAAGTTTAATTAAGAGATTTTTTATGTTGGAGGTAGGTATAGGAGAAAAAGAGAAGGCAGTGGGGAGATTACTAGTTGAAGGTGTGGGTTGGAGGAGAGGGGGGGGTTGTGTTGTTTAGCTAGTGATAGTATGGTTTGTGTGGTGTGTGTTGAGTGAGGTAGCAATATTTTCAGAGGAGTAAGGGATGTTAGGAGGAGGGGTACTGACTTTACCTGGGTGGAGGATGGAGTTTATGGAGGACCAGAATTGTTTGGGGCTGTGTTGGGAGGAGTCTAGGGCAGACTGGTAGTATTGGAATTTGTCCTCTTTTATTAGCTTTTTGACTCTACTGTGTAGTTCTAGGAATATCTGTGTAGTTGAGGGGGTTTTGGTTTTGCGCCAGTGCTCCCAGGCTTTATCCCTGCTTTTCATTTCTGACTTAGTGGTTATGGAAAGTCTTATGGGGGCAAGGTAATTAAGGATGTTCAGGAAGGTAGTATTAAAAAATTTAACTGCGTCATCAAGACTGAGGTACTTTAGAGGATGCCAGTTACATTCTTTGAGGGATGAGATGAATGTGAGTGGGTTAAAATTTAGTTTTTTACGTGTTTGATGGTAGTTGACAGGTTTAGCTTGGTATAGGTATTTTTTGAGTAGGAATGTTGGGGAGTGATCACTGAGGCTATCTGATAAGCAGCCTGTTATATATGACTGGGGGCTCTTACTGACTAGTATCCAATCCAGGGTAGTGCGCTTGCTGGAATTTTTATTTATCCTGGTTGGCGACTGGACTAGTTGGGTGAAGCCATGAAGGTTTACATGATGGGTTGGATGGTTGCCAGAACAGGATTGCCAGTCAATATCGAAATCACCTAAAATTATAGTTTCTTGGGGGAGATGGTGGGTAGACCAGCTGAGGAGTTTTTTAGTGGATGGATGTTTTGGGCAGGTGGGAAGTAGCATCCAATGATGTTGATGGTTTTGTTTTGGTTTATTTTGAGGTTGGTATATATTGTTTCTTCATTGCCTATTTGTGGAGCTGATGATTTTAAGATCTGGTTGTTTAGATGCTGTTTAAATAAATATTATAGCTACACCACCTCTTTTCTTGTTTAGCAGGTCTTAGTATGCCATAACCTGCAGGGAGTATTTGCTCACTGGTAATGTGAGGTTTTAGCCAGGTTTCTGTCAGGATGACTATATCTGGGGAGTACAAGTCTATGGGAGCATGGAGTTCATGGACATTGTTGGATATACTTCTAATATTTAGGCTTAGTAGAAGGAAGTTACTTGGCTTTCTATTGGCTGTAATATGGGAGAAGTTGTGGTTTCTAGTCTGATTATGAGGATTGGGGTCAGAAATGGTAGCGCCAGGGTTGGGGTGAATGTCTCCTCTTAGGGCTAGTTTTGATATGCATGAGGTTATTAGTTTTCTCAGTTTTTGAATGTGTTTGTTTATTAGGGAAAATTTATGATTGTACTCTGTGGGTAATAGGTATGGTGGGAGGGTTACTATGTTAAGTTGTAGGGATGCTTTATGTTTGAGTAATATAGATGGTATAATATGTGGGGGGTGCATAGGGATGGTTCTTGAGTTGGTGGGAGGGGAGCAGAGTGAGGGTGAGACATGAGTGGTGGTGTGAGTAGTAGTACAGTGGTAGTGGTTGAGTGGGGGAATGATGGAGTTTTGGTAGGATGCAAGATATGCAAGGAGAGTGCATGCAGTGAGCATAGGTAAGGTATACTTGTACATGTTAGCTGAGGAGGAGTGATAGTAGTGGGAAGATGGAGGAGGTAGTGTTGGGTTTAGTGCCGTGGTTGGCTATTGGAAAGATGGGAGGGGTTTGTGAGTATAATAAAGGTAGGACCACTGGGGGCAGGAGGGAATAGTGGGCAGGGTGAGGAGTGAAGCGGGTAGAAACCCTGTTAGTTGTTCTTACGAGTGGGTGAATCAGGTAACAAAGTAAACTGATAAATGAACATATGATAGTGAATGTGGAGACTCAGGTAGTTACCCTGTATTTTCACAAACTATCAGATAGCTGTGCCACAGTTCAGGCAGTTTTAATAAGTTCTATGGCAAAGCAGAGCATAAGGTGCTCAAAGGGTGGTTGTAGTTTTAAAAATGGTGCCTGTCACAGGTAATATTTATTAACTTTGGGATTGGCTTAAGGTAATAAACAGGGAAGGGGGAGGGGGAGAACAAGGGTGTCAGCAGGCAGTTCTTTTGTACTGCTGCTAATGAGCCAAAGCAAAGACAAGTTTGTGTTTAAGAAACAATCAGAATTGACAAAGGACTGCTCTGAAGCTGTAAGTCATTTCTTAACCATTTCTCAGGTGGAAAAACAGGATAACCTTGTATCAGTAGGCTACTGTGGTCTCAGTTTAAATTAACAAACACACAGTATTTATCAGTTATGGATACTATTTGCTAACAGAAGGGAATAAGAGAGAAAATGGAAGATGAGTGTGTGTGTGTGTGGGAGGGCTGCTTACAAGCCAAAGTAGAGTGCTCTCCAGGGGAAATGAATATTGGCTCAAACAGGTAGACACATACTCAAAGTTAACTTTAGCTGTTTGCAGACAGTTCAGACCCGGACTGCACTTTTCTTACAGGAATGATAAAGGTGGTACCGCAGTTGAATACTTAAGAGTGGTGTTAGGTTGGAGAGACATTGAGCTCCTCATGGGGTCTGTAGCAGATTGGATTGTAGTTTTATATATATATATATATATATATATATATATATATATATATATGGGTCTACTTCATTTGACTGAAAATATACTTCACTGAAAATGAAATCAGTGGGATCACTTCACTGAAAGCCCACTTCACTGAAAACTCATTTGACTGAAACTCATTTCGTTGAAAGTTATATATGGCCTTTTCCCCACTGTAGTGTGATCCTGGAGTTAGAGTGTATATATATTAAGGGGGTGTGGGGGCATAGCCCCCCACATAAAATAAACATTTTAAACTATACACATTGATACTTAAAAGTGCAATGAATAACTGATTCCAGAAGAGGATATATAACCAACATATGTGGGGGGCGTTGTCCCCCACAACCCCCAAACCTAGAGGTATTTGAAAAATACAAAAAGAAATATGGACATGGGAAACAGAGAGATTTGATATGGTGCAATATTTATGCAAAGGAGAAAGCCAAGTTAACTAAACTACAGAAGGCAGTTTCAAATATGGAAAATTTCACAATGAAAAGACTAAAAGCACAACGATTTAATGTAGAAAAGACGATTAGTGAAGTAGAAGTTAAAGAAATAGAAGTTGAAGTTATGGAGTGCCTGTGAAGTGAAGGATTTAATGCAGAAGGCCTAAAACAGACTACATCACAGCATGATGGAGTGAGTCCTCAGAATAAGGAAAAGCAAGATCACGAGACATGTGAAGAAGAAATATGGATATGGGAAAGGAAAAGAGATGTAATATGGTGTAATATTTATGCAAAGGAGGAAAGCAAAACTAATGAATACAAAAAGAGCAGCACCAAAGATATTTGAAGAAAAATATAGGCAAAGGAATCCGGATAGGGAAAACATTACAATACAAAAAATAAGAAGACTAAGAGGAAAAGTAGAAAGAGATTAGTAATGGAGATGTCAAAGAAATAGAAATTGAAGTAATGGAACAGCTGCAAAGAGAAGGATTCAGTGTAGAAAATCAAATGCAGAAAGCACCACAACAGGATAGAGCAATGGATATCCAAATTAAGGGGAAACAAGTGGAATAGGAAGCAACAGGTCAGGTGATATATCAAGATATTTTGGAGCCTTCCACAGGAAACCAGTATAAAAGTTCACTTGAAGCTAGACAGGAAGGAAAGGAACAGGAAACTGTGGAAACTCTGATGCAGTCAATGTTGAGGAGTGATAGGCCAGTGAGTTTCCATATGACAAAACAACAGATGACACAGGATAAAATTGAAGAGAATGTGCCACAACAAGATATTCTAGAACTTTCTATAGAATCCCCGCAGGAAATGCAAAACAAGGGATGTGCCCTCAGTATGGAAGAAAAGGAGTTAAGAGAAGAGTTGCTTGATTTAATAGACAACGACAGATATATCAAGATCAATGAGAGAAATAAACTGCAGAAGGTTAATAAAACCCCAAAAGTCAAAAGCTTGATAAAACAAATGAACACACTAATTAGGACTGTCCATAGAGATCCATGTGATATAACAGAAATAAACAGAATATATTACTGTGCTGCTAAATTAATAACTGATCAAATTCTACCACAGGAACATAGGGTAGCAAGGAAAGGGGGGGACGAAAGCAAATACCGTCATGGAAATATCGAATAGAGAAAACTATAAAGCAGCTAAGATAAGAAGTGTCATTGTTAGAAGATTATAGATGAGGGAACAGATCAATAAAAATATTAAGAAAAATAGATGTGATAAAAGCAATGTGCAGTATTAGAACAGACCAGGAACTATTATGCACTACTGGAGATGATAAACTAAAAATTTCAAAACAGGCGGAAAGACTCAGAAGATACGAAGGTAAATATAAGGGAAAAGCACAAAATAAGCAATTTACTGATGACCCAAAAAAGTTTTATAGAGAATTGGGAAATAAGGTAAAAGGAAATGATAGACTACCGAAAAAAGAGGAAGTAGATACATTTTGGAAAAGTATCTATGAAAATCCTGTGGAACATAACAAAGATGCTAAAGGGATAGAAGTAGTAAAAGAAAGAGTAAGAAGTTTAAAGGTACTGGATATGAAATGGGATAAAATAACAGCCAGAGAGATTGAAACAAACTTGAGAAAAGCCTCTAATTGGAAAACCCCAGGCCCAGATGCAGTACCTAACTTTTGATTTAAGTATTAACTTCTTTACATGACAATCTAGTCATGAGTAAGAACTATTTATATGCACACCCCAAACATACACCACACTAGTTAACAAGAGGAAAAACAATGCTCTTACTTAAGAGTGAACCTGCAAGCTACCCTAAAAACTATAGACCAATAACTTGTCTTCCGGCGACGTGTAAACTATACATGAGGATTGACGTTGACAGAGTTTACAGTCATTTAGAAGAAAACTCAATTATGGCAGTAGAACAAAAGGGCAATAAAAGAAAGTCATATGGAACAAAGGATCATTTGTTAAATAAAGTTATAGTGGCGAACTGTAAAAAAGGGAAGAATCTAAGAATGGCATGGATTGACTATAAAAAAGCATTTGATAGTATCCCACATTCATGGATAAAAGAGTGCTTAAAAATGTGTAAGGTACATCCTACACTGATTGATTACATTACAGTAACCATGAAACAGTGGCAGACCACTATGCAATTAAGCCATGAGAAAGGACAGATTATTATCCCAGGGATAAAAATCCAAAGAGGGATATTCCAGAGTGACTCCCTGTCACCGTTGCTATTTTGCCTTGCCATTAATCAATTAAGCTGTTTACTTAACAGCTTAGGTCATGGCTAAAATTTGGCTTCTAGAAAATATCAAAGTATAATGACTTCTCATCTTCTGTCTGTTGATGATTTAAAAATGTGTAGCTCATCAGATGAGGAATTGAAAGCACAGCTACAGGTTGTCAAAACTTTTTCAGATAATATTGGAATGTCATTTGGTCTTGACAAATGTGCAAAAGCAACCTTTAAAAATGGAAAATTCCAGCACCAGGAAAACATCTGTTTGGGGCAAGAATGTGATATAAAGGAACTTCAGCAAGAGGGGGTGTATAAATACTTGGGAATTGAAGAAGGATCAGCAATAAAACATGAACAAATGCAAATAAAGCTTAGTAAGGAGTACTTTAGAAGACTTAAATTAATCCTGAAAACAGCATTAACACCTAGGAACAAGATTCAAGCTATAAATCAATTTGCTCTTCCTGTCCTAACTTATAGTTTTGGAGTGATTGACTGGCCCCAAAAAGTGTTGGATAGATTGGATATAAAAACAAGAAGGATGCTTCATGCTCACCAAATGATTTAAAAAATCACTGTATACCAAGATTATATAATCCCTATTCTGAAGGAGGGATGGGCCTCCTTGAAATTGATTATATGTATAGATCTGCAATCGTGGGACTCCACACATAACTACTGATCTCACAAGATCCAAATGCGGTGAAACTTTTGAAAAATGAGGAGAATAAATCTAAGATGACATCTCTGCTTAATTTAGCAGAAGCATATCGACGTCAAGAAGGAATGAAAATCAAACCAGAACTGGATAAAAATCAGGCAGCAACTGAATGTGCTAAAAAACAAAAGAAAGAATATAAGGTGAAGGATCAGATGAGAAGGCAAGAAATGTGGAAAAAACATAAATATAGTAAGTATAGAAAACGTCTGGAAGAGCCTCATGTTGATCAAGAACGAATGCAGGAATGGTTAAGGAGAGGTGAATTTACATCAAGAAATGAAAGGTTAATATTGGCAGCCCAAGACAGTGGGCTATGTACATGTTGGTTTACTATGTCTATTGAACATGTGGGAGAAACAGATATATGTAGGTTTTGTGGAACGAAATTGGAAACAGTCACATACCTTATTGCTGGTTGTGACTCTTATGGCAGAGGGACTGTATACTGAAAGGCATAATAATGTGGCGAGATTGTTACACTGGAGATTGTGCAAACATTATGGTATTGAAGTGGCTGAAAAGCACTGGAAACATGAGCCACAGAAAATCATAGAAAATGATGAAGTTTACCTTCACCCAATACCAGCAATCCAAAAGACAGATGCTAGAAAACCGGATATAGTGGTCCAAGAAAAGAAGACAAAAGTAGCATTGATCATTGAAATCGCCACACCTAGTGACTACAGTGTCTTGCGTACAGAGAGACACAAAGTCATAAAATACCTTGATCTGCAGGCAGAAACGAGAGCCATGTGGAAAAAAGATAGCCAGACAGTTCCAATAGTAGTAGGAGCAACTGGTCTTATAAAAAAGAATTTAAAAAAACAAGTAATCTCAGTGGTATCTCCGAAGTCTCAAAACAACCCATAAAGTGTAGTGGGTCCAAAAACAAAACCATGTAAGATACTTCTCTGTGTGGAAGATTTTCAGTCCATATATTTCTAGTTAATCACTGTATATTAATCAGATCAGACAGTAGTAGTAGAAGTAGCGAACTTAAACTCGTCTTAAGTCAAAACAAAACAAAACAAAAAATAATAATAGAAAATATATAATTGTACAGCATTACTAAGTATTCGAAAGAAATCCAAGCAAGGGAGGCAGTCTGTTTCCAGTCGAAAATCCTTTATTAAGTACACAGAAAAGAGATCCAAGTAAAACAAAAATGGAGTAATAATTTCCTCACAAGCTTTCTAAATATATATATATACTTTTTATCAGGCATGGGAGTGGTTTATTGTGCTGTAAAACAAAGTGTTATTGGTACACATGTTAAATTCACATCCCTTCCCCCATCAGTGTGACATTCGTGCTGGTCCTGCCATACTTAGTAGCTGTCATAATAATATATAACCCTTATGTACGTTAAATAAAATTTATAATGATGCGGTACCTCTTATTTAACCAGATTATTAAGTAGATTATTAACTCTGTGATTTTATCCAAGACAATATACTACATGGTTGGAAATATATCAACCTTAGTTCATTTGGCAATCAAAAATATATATAAATATATACATATACATTTTGCATGTAAAAATCAATTCCTATTTTCATAACCTATTGTTAAAGATTGCTTTCGTCCTTCTAGACTTCTTCAGGTATGTGTACAAGAACCCTAAAAACAATCTATATAATTGTATAATTAGTATTGTTATTACACATCATTTTGAATAAAGTGGAAAAAAGAACCAGAAAAAAATAAAAATAAGAAAAAAAAAGAAAAAAATGTATGTAAGATGATGGAAACAAAATATACACTTAAATTTCAACTGAAGCCTGGACTAAACTACTACTGTTCAATTAAAACTACTGTTCAATTAAAAGTGCACTGGAACTTAGAAAATTGCCACATTGTTTACATGACTAATTGTGTTTTATTTTATTTTATTCTATAAATTGGTTTTAAATACCATTTTAAATCAGTTGGAATGTAACTGTATATTTTGTTTCATCATACATACATTTTTTTCTTATTTTTATTTTTTTCTGGTTCTTTTTTCCACTTTATTCAAAAGGATGTGTAATAACAATACTAACTAAATATACAATTATATATGTTTTTATAGATTGTTTTTAGGGTTCTTGTACACAGACCTGAAGAAGTCTAGAAGGACGAAAAGCGATCTTTGTTAACAATAGGTTATGAAAATAGAAATTAATTTTTACATGCAAAATGTATATGTATATATTTATATATATTTTTTGATTACCAAATGAACTAAGGTTGATATATTTACAGCCATGTAGTATATTGTCTTGGATAAAATCACAGACTTAATAATCCGGTTAAATAAGAGGTACCACATCATTATAAATTTTATTTAAAGTACATAAGGGTTATATATTATTATAACAGCTACTAAGTAGGGCAGGACCAGCTCGAATATCACACTGATGGGGAAAGGATGTGAATTTAACATGTGCACCAATAACACTTTATTTTACAGCACAATAAACCACTCCCATGCCTGATAAAAAGTATATATATATATTTAGAAAGCTTGTGAGGAAATTATTACTTTATTTTTGTTTTACTTGGATCACTTGTCTATGTACTTAATAAAGGATTTTTGACTGGAAACAGACTGCCTGCCTTGCTTGGATTACTTTTGAATACTTAGTAATGCTTACAATTATATATTTTCTATTATTATTTTTTGTTTTGTTTTGTTTTGACTTGAGTTTAAGTTCGCTACTTCTACTACTATTGTCTGATCTGATTAATATACAGTGATTAACTAGAAATATATGGACTGAAAATCTTTCACATAGAGAAGTTTCTTACACTGTTTTGTTTTTGTACCCACTACACTTTAGTGGATTGTTTTGAGACTTCGGGGATACCACGGAAATTACTTGTTTTTTGTTGGTACTTTGGTTTCTAAGACCAAGGTTTTTGTTCCGTCAAATGATCCCTGAATTGGTGTGGAATTTCAGCATTTTAAGACATGGATAATGACAGGCTAAAAGATTTACTAACTGTACCTATCTGGAATGATACAGAAGCAGATCAGAAACAAATGGATACAGAAAATGGACAGGGAAGAATGGACCCAGAAAATATGAATTCAGAGACTTTTTCTAAACTAGAAAAGCAACTGAAACGCATGCAGGGTCTCTACTGGGAACACATTTATTTACAACAAAGCATAGAAAAGAAGAGACTACCCAGGGGACTTAGATTGAACAAAAGACCAATGTGGAAAAGTATGGATGATTCACTTTCTAAGGAATGGGAAGATATTTTAGAGGATGCCAGCTACAAACTTATTCGTCTGTTGTAAGGAACAACCTTAGTGTGCAGGAAGCTACAAAGGCTGGCATCACATCTTTAAAAACAACATTGGAAAATGAGAACCAGAATGACCTAGATGCTAAATTTGAACTGCTTAAAGAAGGAGTGAAAGGGTATGAGCAGTCCATTAAAAAAGAAAGATTAATAAAATGAAACAAGATCAACTGGACAAAGATGATCCTGGGAGACTTACTAGGAGGTACAATAATAATAACAACAACAGGAGAACCAACAACAGACAAGGTTTTAGTTATTACAGGAGATATAAGGGAACGTATAACTGTGCCAGCAGACCTCAACAGGATTTTCCCAGGGGAGATCCTCGCACAAAACCAGACAGGGGCACAATACAGGACCACCAGGAGACTGCCCCTCCAACATCTCATTCCCCACAATCCCAATCCCCTCTGGCTATCAACACTCTGCAGAAGCCTTTGACATCACAGAAGGATCAGGACAGGAACATAAGCCACAGCGGCAACTAGAACTGACAGAGAGTTCTACAGGATGAATTATAGGACTACCAGGACAACCGGGACCACAGACAATCCAGCTACCAGGAGCAGCAGCACCTTCACAGAGATCAGTTTCTTCAGGAAGACCAATATCGACAGCACAGACATCAACCACCACACCAATACCAAAGCCAGCACCAGTACCAGAACAAGAACGACCACCACCACCAGAGCCCCAGAGCATGTCCCTCTTACCAGGTCTCCCCATACCACAGCCACAGCGTGGAATATTGCTACAACCCACCGAGATTCCAAAAAGCAGAAAAGGAATTCCAGAGGTCTCATACTCTATCCACGAACTCCCAGAGAGACAGGAGAACCAGACAGTGGACAGGGGTGAGGAAAATACAATACCTGGGCAATCCCAACTGGAGCCCCGACTACAACCCAGGTCCCAGGCTCAGACGGAGGAACCAGCCACAATAACAGGTACAATAGCAACAACAGGTGCCACAATAACAGGTGCTCCACTTATCTGGAACCACTCTGCTAAAGCACTGACTGAAGAGGAAAAAAAGTGTGTTGTCCAAAGGACTTACTTTTGTACCAAGCTGCAGGAGTGAGGTTGCTCAGGTACTGATAGACCTTAAAATGTTTTTGAGGAAGCTCAACGTAAGGGTACAGTTTCATGGCAAAGGTAATGACATTGAAAATAAGCCTATTGATGAAACTATAAAAAGGCCTAGCAACTATTGCCAACCACTACATCAAACACTAGCTGCTTTTGAAGTGAAATGTGAGATGGATATCAGAAAACTGCTTTAAAAACCCCCCTAAGAAAAAACTTTATAACTTAACATAGGGAGAAAGAAAAGCACTGCTTGAGTTAGGCAATGATAAATCCAGGCATGTAATGAAGGCAGTAAAGGGAGGAGGTATACTTGTGACTGATACCACTAGATACAACCAAAAGATAGAGACCATGCTGGATGATAACAGATTTTATGAGTTATTTACCATGAATGACATAAAAAAGAGCATATGATTTATGGAACACTAATCTCACCACATTATGGGAAGAAAAACCTATCACTGAAAATCTTTATAATTATTTATGGAGCCCATGCCCACGTTTACCTTACTTTTTTGGAATACCAAAGCCACACAAGAACAGAGAAGACCCACCTTATAGACCAGTGGTAGCAAGTGGCGGTTCCCTTACTGAAGCCACAGCCATTTACCTTGATTACTTGCTGAAACCACTAGCAGAAAAGAATAAGTCATACATAGATTCAATGGATTCTTTGAAGAAAATAAAAAAAAACATTACAGTGGAAGCTGCCAGTATTTTATTAACTATTGATGTGGAATCTTTGTGCACAGTGCTCCCATACAATTACTGTATAACAGCAGCTATGGAGTCTTTTAAGAAACATAATCAGGGTACACAGACACAACTGCAAAAGTTAAGCAAGCTCATTAATCTTGTACTGGACTTCAATTTCTTTACTTTCAATGGCAAACACTACAAACAAAAAACTGGTATAGCAATGGGGGCAGTCATGGCTCCCAGCATAGCTAACATAGCCCTGGGCAAATGGGAGGAGGACTTTGTGTTAAACAACACAGACTACATGCAGCATATCACATGCTATTTATGTTTTATTGATGATACCTTTATTGTGTTAGACGGTGACACCTTGCAGCTTGGAGATTTTATCACTTACCTCAATCAAACAACCCCCTTCCTGAAGTTTACCTCTTCCCATAGCTGTACTTCAACCACTTTCTTAGATATGCAGATTTCCAAGGACACCAACAATAACAGAATCACCACTGATCTATTCAGAAAACCAATGAGGGTTAACTTATTACTCCACAGTAAAAGTCTACATCCTACAAAAAACAAGTATAATGTAGTGAAGTCCCAAGGCTATAGATTAGCTAGAATTACCACAGAGATGGAACCATTTTTGAGAAACCTGAACAACTTAGAGAATGATTTTCTTGTGAGAGGCTATGAAAGTCAGATGTTAAAAAACATTCTGGAACCCATTATAGAACTGAAAAGGACTGAAGCACCTTCACTCACCTCCCCAGTAGAAAAATGTTAAGTAAGTCCACAGAGAAAAACAAATGCAAAAATAGCTGCATCCTGACATACACTTTGGATTATCACAGTATCAAAAATATTATTGAAGAAAACTAGGACATTGTCACAGGAAACCCTTTTCTGATTAACATCTTAGGTGAAGCCCCATCATTTGTTTATAGGAAGGCCAGGAACATTAGAAGTTTTATAGGTTCATAGGTTCATACTAGACTATCTGCCCTAGGGCATTTATAAGCCTAGCCAGAATGTGTTTGGCTTTTGCCACCCATTTTAAATTTATTTTGCTATGCCCTTTTTCGAGGTTAGTATACTGTGTCTCTGTCTAAGTGATACCCAGGGTAAACCTACGATCTCCCATCCACTCATCAAGATTCCTCTTGAAGAGAGTCAATGAGGGACTCTGCCTAACCTGGACTGGGATTTTATTCCAGAGTGAAGGGAGCCTCTGGGTTATGAATCTGTCCCTCCAGCATGTCCTATTTATTTCAGTGCTGAGGTTCAAGTCTCTCGAGCGCGTAGCTCGATGGGATTTGGATTTTCTGAGGTGCAGCATGTCCACTAATTCTGGATTGGACATGGCTTTATACGTCAGGCACAGATCGCCTCTGAACAGGCGGTATGCCACTGAGTAGAGCTGGAGTTTCTTATCCTGGCTACAGAGAACTGAAAGAAGCGACCACTTTCCTGATTTAAGTACTTTTTGGCTTTTTTTTATCTGCATTGTCCTCTCTGGCTTTCATTTAATAAGATACAACTGTTTTTTTGCTTTGCTGCTGTATTCTAAAGTATCTGCACTTAAAAGTAGTATTTTGGTCGACTCTGGTCGAATATTACTGTTTTTTTGATAATTTAATTGCTGAGGCTGCTCACTAAAGTGTGCTAGCCTGTGTTAATCGTTTTTACTGTTTGCCTGACTGCATTTCTGTGTTCTTCTCTAAAAACAAAAAAAAAAATACTCCTTGTTTTCCGCCTTTGCTCGACTAGTTAAGACCAGTATACAGGCTTTGCTGTATTCTGGGCTGTGTGTAATTCCTGTGTTGGCCATTGCCTTACTTGGATAGAAGGAAGTTTCTGAGCTCACCAGTGGGAGTGGGGAGCCTTGAGCAGCCTATCTGTCCCTGGGGAAGTGATCTCAGCACTTGAGCTGTAATTCATTGGTTGCCTTGGACCATTTCCAGCTCTTTTCAAGTTCCTGTATAAAAATCCGCCTCAGGGCGTTTTTTGGCTATATACCCAAGCAGAGCTCCACGTGGTCCTGCAGAGGGTCCTGGCTACAGAGAACTGAAAGAAGCGACCACTTTCCTGATTTAAGTACTTTTGGCTTTTTATCTGCATTGTCCTCTCTGGCTTTCATTTAATAAGATACAACTGTTTTTTGCTTTGCTGCTGTATTCTAAAGTATCTGCACTTAAAAGTAGTATTTTGGTCGACTCTGGTGAATATTACTGTTTTGATAATTTAATTGCTGAGGCTGCTCACTAAAGTGTGCTAGCCTGTGTTAATCGTTTTACTGTTTGCCTGACTGCATTTCTGTGTTCTTCTCTAAAAAACAAAACAAAAAAAAATACTCCTTGTTTTCCCGCCTTTGCTCGACTAGTTAAGACCAGTATACAGGCTTTGCTGTATTCTGGGCTGTGTGTAGTTCCTGTGTTGGCCATTGCCTTACTTGGATATAAGGAAGTTTCTGAGCTCACCAGTGGGAGTGGGGAGCCTTGAGCAGCCTATCTGTCCCTGGGGGAAGTGATCTCAGCACTTGAGCTGGAATTCATTGGTTGCCTTGGACCATTTCCAGCTCTTTTCAAGTTCCCTGTATAAAAATCCGCTTCAGGGCGTTTTTTTTGGCTATATACCCAAGCAGAGCTCCACGTGGTCCTGCAGAGGGTCCTGGCTACAGAGAACTGAAAGAAGCGACCACTTTCCTGATTTAAGTACTTTTTGGCTTTTTATCTGCATTGTCCTCTCTGGCTTTCATTTAATAAGATACAACTGTTTTTGCTTTGCTGCTGTATTCTAAAGTATCTGCACTTAAAAGTAGTATTTTGGTCGACTCTGGTCGAATATTACTGTTTTTGATAATTTAATTGCTGAGGCTGCTCACTAAAGTGTGCTAGCCTGTGTTAATCGTTTTACTGTTTGCCTGACTGCATTTCTGTGTTCTTCTCTAAAAAACAAAAACAAAAAAATACTCCTTGTTTTCCGCCTTTGCTCGACTAGTTAAGACCAGTATACAGGCTTTGCTGTATTCTGGGCTGTGTGTAGTTCCTGTGTTGGCCATTGCCTTACTTGGATAGAGGAAGTTTCTGAGCTCACCAGTGGGAGTGGGGAGCCTTGAGCAGCCTATCTGTCCCTGGGGAAGTGATCTCAGCACTTGAGCTGTAATTCATTGGTTGCCTTGGACCATTTCCAGCTCTTTTCAAGTTCCTGTATAAAAATCCGCCTCAGGGCGTTTTTTGGCTATATACCCAAGCAGAGCTCCACGTGGTCCTGCAGAGGGTCCTGGCTACAGAGAACTGAAAGAAGCGACCACTTTCCTGATTTAAGTACTTTTTGGCTTTTTTATCTGCATTGTCCTCTCTGGCTTTCATTTAATAAGATACAACTGTTTTTGCTTTGCTGCTGTATTCTAAAGTATCTGCACTTAAAAATTTCTGTATTTTGGTCGACTCTGGTCGAATATTGTTTTTTTGATAATTTAATTGCTGAGGCTGCTCACTAAAGTGTGCTAGCCTGTGTTAATCGTTTTTTTACTTTTTGCCTGCATTTTTTGTTCTTCTCTTAAAAAAAAAAAAAAAAAAAAAAACCTTGTTTTCCTTTTTTCCTTCTTTTAGTTAAGACCAGTATACAGGCTTTGCTGTATTCTGGGCTGTGTGTAGTTCCTGTGTTGGCCATTGCCTTAGGAAGTTTCTGAGCTCACCAGTGGGAGTGGGGAGCCTTGAGCAGCCTATCTGTCCCTGGGAGAAGTGATCTCAGCACTTGAGCTGTAATTCATTGGTTGCCTTGGACCATTTCCAGCTCTTTTCAAGTTCCCTGTATAAAAATCCGCCTCAGGCGTTTTGTGATCGGGCACTAAGCGCAGCAGCGGTTATACAGGTGTAAACTATTCTATACAGGTTTTAACTTTTTTGGCTCCGCCAAGTCTGCTCTTCAATTTTTCCCTTAGAAACTCTATTCAGTCTATCTAGCTGTATATATCAGCACTTGTTTTTCGGAACTTCTATCCTTAGCAAGCACTCTTACCCTAAAGTAAGCACTACAGGTATCCACTACCCCTGTGAATATCCACTTCCCTTAAAGGCACAACACTCCTTAAAATATTCTAGTATGTCGAGTGGTAGACCACTAGCATCCTCTCTTGTTCAGCTGGTTAATCTGGGAATCTTAAGACAATGTTACAATTGTCTCATGTACACAGACAACCCTCTCCTCCTTCCTACTAACACATATACTTGTGAGAGATGCAACTATATAGCCAGACTGGAGGCTGAACTCTCTCAACTCAGGACTGGCAAGACCAGTCAGGAAGAGATGGTACCCACACCCAAAGCAAAACCAGTCACACATATAACCACCACCAATGCAAACCAAACACATAAACACACAAAGACATACTCGGAGGCTCTTGTGAAAAACTTACCAAAACAACAGAGGCCTCCAAAGCAGACACCCAGAAATACACCCCACAAAACACAACACCTACAACACATACCTCAAGCAACAGGTGTGTCACACATTCACAGTCCCTAAGGCAAAATACTATGCCAGAGACATTAGTAATAGGTGACTCTATAGTCAGACACACCGATGTTCCACTTACCAGGCTGAATAAGGAGAGGGTAACGGTGAGCTGCCTATCGGGGCTAGGATCCGCCACATTACACACGCACTCAGGTCACTCCAAAGCAAGTACCAATATGATTCAGTCATTGTCCATGCGGGTGTGAATGACCTGAGACGTACCTCCCTGGACTACATGAAAAGAGACATTGAGGAGCTCTCCGATTATGTAGCCCAGACTGGTATGACCCTGACCCTGAGCAGCATCCTGCCTTCGCCAAGAATGATGCCTCAGTACAAAGACAAAATGATCAGTTTTAACAATTGGCTTAATCACTGGTGTCATTCTAGGGGATCAATGTCTGTCAGCCTGGGATGATATGCTGGACAAGCCACGTTGCTAAGGGATGGCTTGCACCTGTCACCACTGGGCTTCCGGATACTGGCCAAGGCTCTTGCCACCCCATAGTGCCTTTTTAGGCAATGCTCAAAGGACAAATCAACCGCCATAAAAACAAAATGGAAAAAATTAAGGGTAATGCTGCTCAACGAAGTCTAAATCTCAAGATGCAGGCACAAGCACTTCTCAGTATGGAGAACATCGATGTCTGTGCAGTAACTGAAACCTGGTTCAAGGCTCCTGAGAGTACTCAGCACTACCAGGCTATACCTCATATCATGCATTTCGGCCTCAAGTTCCAGGCCGAACCACAAAGGAGGGGAGTGTCCATTTTCATAAAGACACGTACACCTCTCGATTGGCCGCTGCTCATGACGCACCAGAAACCATACAAGTTTTCCTCACCATAGGTAAAACTGCCATACAACTGGTCATGTTATAGAACACCCTCCCAATCCCAGGAATCCCATCAAGCATTCCTGAAAACACTGGAGGATATGAATGTCACACCAAACACCATCATATTGGGTGACTTCAATTACCCCACCATAGACTGGGCCCACTATTCTAGCCCTAACACCCTGGCCCAAAGATTCCTGGAATTCATAAACTCAAATGCTATGGAGCAACTGGTCACCTCTCCTACGAGGAGAGATAATATACTTGACCTGATTATCACAAACATGGGGTCCAAATGCTCCGCACGGATATAAACCCTTCACTAGTAAGATCTGATCATAAACTGATCACGTTGGATGTACATATCCCACCCCACCCCAGAACAAAGACTACAGTGAAAAACTTCTCAAAAGCTGACTTTGAGCTCCTTAAGTCGGAAATGATATCCTTTAAGCCTACTGGGTCAATGGAAACCACATCCCAAAATGCTGAATCCTTCACAAAAGCCTTCTATGGACATCTCCAGGAATGCATGGATCAGGCAATCCCAACTAAAACCAAGACCCTCTCCACCAAGGGAAAACGCCGGTTTGGTGGACCCGCTATAAACAAACTGTACAACAAAGAAGGAAGCTGCTGCAGGACAGAGCCAAATCCCACAAGGGAAAGGCTTCCCTGATCAGCACAAGTAAAAACTACGCTCTCTCATAAAACATCTAAAGCAAACTTTGAGAAAAAGATTGCCAAGGATACCAAAGACAATCACAAAGCCTTCTTCAATTATGTCAGAACCTTGGGAGGAAATTCTCAGATATGCTCTGAGCTGGTACACAATAACAAAATTCACTGACCCTACTGACATTGCCAACATTCTGGCAGATAGGTTCAGTGCAAATTTCTCCCTCCCTCACCCCTAAAGATGAAGTAACTATCCCTGCTGAATGTTACCTACCTGTCATCACAGACACACAGGTGAAATCAGCACTCAACAAGGCAAAAACACAGCATCTATGGGACCCGATGGTATCCCGGTTGCGTGTTACGTGAACTCAAGATGAACTAAACCCGCCCTAAGAACTTTATTCAATCTTAGCCTCACTACAGGATATGTACCTGAACACTGGCACAGCAACAGTGGTCCCACTCCACAAAGGGAAATTCAACTGACCCAGGTAACTACCGCCCCATAAGTTTGACCAGCCTGATCTGTAAGGCTATGGAAAGGATCATCATGGAACTCATAAATGGCGACATTGGTGATCTGCAGACCCTTGATCCCACACAGTTCGGTTTTGTAAAAGGCAGATCCTGCCTCTTAAACCTGGTTGACTTCTTTGAGACAGTCACTAGTGCCATCGATGAGGGCAAGGCTGTCCACACTGCCTATTTGGACTTGGCTAAGGCCTTTGACACAATACCACACTCTGGCATCATCGACAAGCTCAGCAGCCTAAATGTAAATCCATATGTCACAAGATGGGTAGCAAATTGGCTAAAAACAGAACCCATAAGGTTAAAATTGCTGGAGCCATGTCAGACTCAAAACCCGTCACAAGTGGTGTCCCACAGGGCTCAGTCTTGGGTCCACTCTATTCGGCATTTATTTTTCAGATGTGAAAGCAAACATGGAAGGATTATGGCTGACAAAGTTTGCAGATGACTGCAAACTGGGCCATAGTGGATTCACCTGCTGACACACACATCCTACAGAAAGGTCTCACTGAAGCGGACAACTGGTGCGGAATCATGGCCTCAAACTTAACGCCAAAAATGTATAGTCATCCCCTTTGGGAAAAACAAAGTACCCACAAACTATCACGTAGACAATAACCCACTGAATACAGAAGATGTAATCAGAGACCTGGGGACTCAAGTCGATAGTGACCTCTCCTTTGACAACCATGTTGCCAAAGTGGTCAGAAAGACTTTCTACCTAGCCCATCTCATCATGAAGGGATTCTCATCCAGATCAAAGGAGGTCATTGTACCTCTGTATTCCTCCCTCATCAGGCCCATGATCGAATATAATGCTCCATTTGGGATGTATCTCACCCGGCACATGCAGCAACTGGAAAGACCCCAGAAGTACCTCACCAAGAGGATCATAGGTCTAAAACATGTGCCTTATCCAGCTAGATTAAAGAAACTCCAGCTCTATTCAGTAGCATACCGCCTGCTCAGAGGTGATTTGTGCCTAACATACAGGGCCATGTCCAACCAGGAATTGATGGACATGCTCCATCTCAAAAATCCAAATCCACCAGAACCACACGAGCTAAAGATTTCAACCTCTGCACAAATATGAATAGGACATGCTGGAGGGATAGATTCATAACACAGAGGTTACCCATACTCTGGAACAAAATCCCAGTTCACGTGAGACAGAGCCCTTCATTGGCACTGTTCAAGAAAAATCTCGATGCATGGATGGGAGATCGCAAGTTTACCCCGGGAGTGACCTCAGTGTCACTACTAGACAGAGGTATAGTTTACTAAATAATGGGGTTTCACATGTGTCACTACTAGAGAGACGCAACTACATAGTATGGGGTGGCGTAAAGCCACATCACTGTTGGCTAGGCTTGTAAATGCCCCCGGGCAGATAGCCTAGTACACTACTATGAAACTATGAAACTATATGGCATCTGTTTGAGCCCTTTGATCCTCTTGGTGAGGTACTTTTGGGGTCTTTCCAGTTGCTGCAGGTGTCTGGTAAGGTACATCCCAAAAGGGGCATTGTACTCCATTATGGGCCTGATGAGGGATGAGTAAAGAGGCACGATGACCTCCCCTGATCTAGATGTGAATCCCTTCATGATTAGGTGGGCTATATAAAATGTTTTTCTAACCACTTTGGCCACGTGGTTGTCAAATGAGAGATTGCTATCAACTTGGGTCCCCAGGTCCCTAATTACTTCTTCTGTACTTAATGGATTACCACCTATGTGGTAATTTGTGGGCACTTTGTTTTTGGCATTTAGCTTGAGGCCATGGCTCTGGCACCAGTTGTCTGTTTCTATGAGGCCCTTTTGGAGGATGCCTGTGTCGGCTGGAGAGTCGATTATGGCGCCCAGTTTGCAGTCATCTGTGAACTTGGTCAGCCACAGTCCTTCCGTGTTGGCCTGTACCTCCGAGAAATATATACCGAACAAGAGAGGTCCCAGGACTGAGCCTTGTGGGACACCACTTGTAACTAGTTTGGAGTCTGACATGGCTCCAGCAATTCTAACCATGTGGGTTCTGTCCTTGAGCCAGTTTGCAATCCATCTAGTGACATAGGGGTTTATATTTAAGCTGGTGAGCTTATCTATAATGCCTGAGTGGGGTATTGTATCGAAGGCTTTAGCGAGGTCCAGGTAGGCTGTGTGGACCACCTTCCCCTCATCAATCAACTTGGTGACTGTTTCAAAGAAATCAACCAGGTTTAAAAGGCAGGATCTGCCCTTAACAAAGCCGAACTGGGTAGGATCCAGTGTCTGTAGGTCCCCAATATCTTTATTTATGAGGTCCATGATGATCCTTTCCATAGCTTTGCAGACTAAGCTAGTCAGGCTTATGGGGCGATAGTTTCCAGGATCCGTTGAGGCACCACCTTTATGGAGAGGGACCACTGTTGCTGTACGCCACTCTTTGGGCACATATCCTGTAGTAAGGCTGAGATTGAACAGTAGTTTTATGTTTGGGTTTAGCTCTTCTTGGAGTTCATGTAGGATGCAGCCCGGGACACCGTCTGGTCCCATTGATGCTGTGTTTTTTGCTTTTGAGAGGGCGGCCCTTACCTAAGCATCTGAGATGTCAGGGGGGCAGCACTCTGCCGGGATAGATATTTGCCCTTTTGGTGGAAGAAGTTTGCACTGAACCTGTCAGCTAGGATGTTGGCAATGTCTGTGGGTTCAGTGTATTTTTTGTCATTTTGGAGTAATTCTGAGCATATCTGGGAATTACCACCCAGGTTCCTAACATAACTAAAGAAAGCCTTGTGATTATCCTTAGTGTCCAGTGCAATTTTTGCTAATACTGATCAATGATGCCTTCCCTTTTTGGGATTTTGCTCTATCATTTAGTAGCTTCCTCCTTCTATTGTATAGTTTGTTTATGGCTGGGGTCCACCAGACAGGACGTCTGCCTTTGGAGGATTGGGTCTTGGTTTTATTTGGGATCGCATGATCCATGCATTCCTGAAGGTGTTCATAGAATGCGTTTATAAAGGATTCTGCGGTCTGGGCCATATTTTCCACAGGCCCGGGCGCTTTGAAGGATTCTACCTCGGTTTTGAGGAGTGTGAAATTTGCTTTAGAGAAGTTTTTCACTGTGGTTTTCTGGGCAGGGGATGGGGTCGGGATGTGAATATCCAGTGAGATTAGTTTATGGTCTGATCTTACCAGTGAGGGATACACTTCTGGTCTGGAGCATAGAGTCCCCATGTTGGTGATGATCAGGTCCAGTATGTTTTCCCCTGTTGTGGGAGTGGTAACAAGTTGTTCCATAGCATTTGAGTTTATAAATTCTAGGAACCTTTGGGCTAGGGTGTTGGAGCTAGAGTAATGCTGCCAGTCTATGTTTGGGTAGTTGAAGTCGCCTAATATAATGGTGGTTGGAGAGACCTTCATATTTTCCAGTGTTCTCAGGAAGGCCGAGTGGGGTTCCTGGGTTTGGGAGGGTGATCTGTAGCAGGCTATAAACTGGAAGGCAGTTTTACCCACTGTTAGTTGCACATGGATAGTCTCTGATGCTTCGTGCTTTGCCACCAACCTGGAGGTGTGGGTATCTTTGATGAATATCAATACTCCCCCTCCTTTGTGGTTCGGTCCAAGTTTTGGGGCCGAAAAGCATGGTATGAGGTATAACCTGGTAGTGCTGGGGTGCTCTCAGGAGCCCTGAACCAGGTTTCTGTTACTGCACAGATATCGATGTTCTCCATGCTAAGGAGAGTTTTGAGTGCATGCATCTTGAGGTTTAGACTTCTGGCATTGAGTAGCATTACTCTTAGTTTCTTATCCCTTGTGATACCTATGGAGGTGGGTTTGTCTTTTGAGCCTTGCCTAAAAAGGCACTATAGGGGTAGCAAGAGCCTTTGCCAATATCCGAAAGCCCAGGGGTGACAGGTGCAAGCCGTCCCTAGCGAAGCATCGTGGCTTGTCCAGCATATCATCCCAAGCTGACAGGCATTGGATCCCCTTTGAATGACACCAGTACTTAAGCCAATTGTTGAAATTGATCATCTTGTCTTCATATTGTGGCATCATTCTTGGTGAGGATAAGATGCTACTCAAGGTCAGGGTCATACCGGCCTGGGCTACATGCTCAGAGAGCTCCTTTATGTCTCTTTTCATGTAGTCCAGGGAGTGCGTCTCAGGTCATTCACACCAGCATGGACAATGACTGAGTCATATTTGTACTTGCCTTGGAGTGACCTGAGTGCTTGTGTTATGTGGCGGATCCTAGCGCCCGACAGGCTGCTCACCGTGACCTTCTCCTTGTTCAGCCTGGTGAGCGGGACGTCAGTGTGCCTGATGATAGAGTCACCTATTACAAGTGTATCAGGTGTGTTGTTTAGTCTTAAGGGCTGTGACTGTTCGGCATAATGGCTTTGTGAGATATGTGTTGCATGTGTTTTGTTTTGGGGTAGCGGTTGCTTGGATGTCTGCTTTGGAGGTCTCTGCTGCTTAGGCAGATCTTTATTTAGAGCCTCCGAGTATGTTTTTGTGTGATTATGTGTTTGGTTTGCTGTCGTGGTAGGTCTATGTGAGACTGGAATTGTAGTGAGTGTGGTTTCCTTCTTCTCCTGACTGGTTATGCCAGTACTGAGTTGAGAGAGCTTAGCCTCCAGTTTGGCTATATGGTTGCATCTCTCACATGTGTTGGAATTTGTTGGGAGGAGGAGAGGGTTGCCTGTGTACATGAGGCAGTTGTAACATTGCCTCAAGATTCCCAGATTCACCAGCTGGACCAGAGAGGAGATTGACAACTGACCTTTGGACATGCTAGAATAATATTGGGAATTCATTAATAATTGAAAACAAGGGCCAGTGGAGAGTGAGGGTGAAGTGCTTTTAATTTTTAGTGCTGACTTATATAATTGCTTTAGTGAGCAAGTGCCGGATAACTTAAGTGCAATGTGTTACAGGTAACTTAAATGCAAAAATGACAAACAGCAACTTTCTTTCAAGTGAAACAAGGAAATAAGTACAGTAAGCAATGCAGATATCACAGAATTATTGAATTTAAACCTAGACCATGTGAGAAAAGCACAAAAAGATGTGAAACTAGTTGTACATTTTGCATATTTATACAGCAAGGTGATAGTTGTTATTGCCCTTATTTAAAGAAGATCATTAAAACCAGTGCAGGGGGTGACTGTAACACTACAGAAGTAATTTACAGGGCACAGTGCAATGAATGCGATGCATTCTATGTGGGCAAGACTGTAAATAAACTCAAGCGTAGGATTTCATGTCATCTGTCAGAAATCCGCTCTGGATGTAAAAATAATGCACTAGCCAAACACCTCTCTCTTCATAAAAGACACATTTAAGTTGCATATCCTGGATCGCATAGACATGGGTGATCTTGAAGGAGAAATCCTGAATATTCCGGAGAAACATGAACTCGTGGCAATTAAAGCTGAGCTCTTTTAGGAAGCCTGGACTAAACTACTACTGTTCAATTAAAAGTGCACTGGAACTTAGAAAATTGCCACATTGTTTGCATGACTAATTGTATGTTATTTTAGTTTATTCTACAAGTTGGTTTTAAATACCATTTTAAATCAGTTGAAATTTAAGTGCATATTTTGTTTCCATCATCATACATACATTTTTTTCTTATTTTTATTTTTTTCTGGTTCTTTTTTCCACTTTATTCAAAATGATGTGTAATAACAATACTATCTAATTATACAATTATATATATTTTTATAGATTGTTTTTAGGGTTCTTGTACACAGACCTGAAGAAGTCTAGAAGGACGAAAGTGATCTTCATCAATAGGTTATGAAAATAGAAATAGATTTTTACATGCAAAATGTAGATGTATATATTTATATATATATTTTTGATTGCCAAATGAACTAAGGTTGATATATTTCCAGCCATGTAGTATATTGTCTTGGATAAAATCACAGACTTAATAATCTACTTAAATAAGAGGTACCACATCATTATAAATTTTATTTAAAGTACATAAGGGTGGTTTATTATTATGACAGCTACTAAGTAGGGCAGGACCAGCTCGAATATAACACTGATGGGGTAAGGATGTGAATTTAATTTGTGTACCAATGACACTTTGTTTTACAGCACAATAAACCACTCCCATGCCTTATATATTTAGAAAGCTTGTGAGGAAATTATTACTCTATTTTTGTTTTACTTGGATCGCTTGTCTGTGTACTTAATAAAGGATTTTCGACTGGAAACAGACTGCCTGCCTTGCTTGGATTACTTTCGAATGCTTAGTAATGCTGTAAAATTATAAATTTTCTATTATTTTTTGTTTTGTTTTGTTTTGACTTAAGACGAGTTTAAGTTCGCTACTTCTACTACTGTTGTCTGATCTGATTAATATACAGCGATTAACTAGAAATATATGGACTGAAAATCTTCCACACAGAGAAATTTCTTACACTGTTTTATAAAAAAGTTTTTACAGTTATATTTAGATACGTTACCAATTCATGTAACAGCGTACGAATTGCAGAAGGAGTCATTACTGGGCACATTGCTGGTGCTGCGAAGAGCACTTTTGGCTAACATCAAAGAGTGAAACAATACTAATTTCATGAACTTTAGTCATACTTTGACTTAGGAATGGGGTCCATTCCTGTCATGGTATTAGAAACCCAAAAGACTTGGAGAAATTAAAACGGCAGAAAACACTGTTCAGTGATTGTATGAAGGGACCTTGCAATCAAATGCATCCTTACCAGCTTAAAATATTATTAGGCAGGGAGTTTTCATTGGTAGCTGATCATGCTGCTTTACAGTGGCTGTTCAATTAAAAAGAATGTAATCTAAAGCTATTAAAATGGGCTATAATCTTTCCATTCTTTAGATTTAAGGCCTACCACCAACCAGCTTTCAGTTAATTAAATGCCAATGGGCAGCCTCGGGTCTGTAGCCCATCTGGTGAGTTTAGAATTGTTTTTTTTTTTTTTTTTTTATATTCGGAAGGCAGGGGGTCAAGTAACACTGTGAATGCTAAGACAAGGAGTGATCCAAGAAAGCTCACTGGTGTAATACAGGTAGGTTTTGGTAACATGAGTGTGAAGAGTTTAATGTGCGTGTGTAGTCTGTGACTTAGTCCCTGATTTAGTTAATCCCAGACTTAGTCCCTGACCTACTAAGTCCCTGACTTACTTAGTCTCAGACTCTCCGACTTACTTGAGTGGAACTACTGGCTTACAAAGAGCAGGATAAAGGATAAAGTTTCATGAAAATTGTTGATGGCTGTCAGTCTTGTTTTACTACAACCTCTGTGAGTGACCAATCCTGTGAGAAAGGACTGATTTGGAAATCTTGTTTTGTTTCATACCTGTGTATAAAGGTTATCCAGGAGCACAGATGGAAATGGTCTGAATTCTGTGCTCTGTTACCCTATGGTTTGCTGTGCAAGGAAGCATTTTATTGTCCTTAAAAGACTGAAACTGATGCTATATCTTTCAAAGTTGATCTTTGCTTCATTATGAAATAATGAAGAGAATTGGATGTCTGTAAATCATTGCAAAGAAGTGGAATTAGAGTAAGAGAATTAAATTTGATATACTTAATGAGAGAAAAATAATGATTTTAAGGCAAAAAACATATGACAATCCTGATGTTCTCTCTTCTATTTATTTTGCTGCATTTGTGGATCTGTTTGTCATGTAGCAGTGCCATCCTATATTTCTCAAGCTTACTGTTGACATTGCAATACTCTCTTAGCAAAGATGCTAATATAAAAAGGTTCCAGACACATACAGACCTATTGTGTAGGACTTTTCTTTGAGCTTGAAACACTTTTTTATTAAAAAAAGAATGAAATAAAAATCAGTCTCTTTATGTCAAGTCATTCAGCCTTCCACACACATACACACACAGTCATATATCATTTTCACTTCTTGTATTCATCAGTTTCTGAAATATTTTTACATATGTCTAATATGCAAAGCTATGGAACGCATCATCTTGGACATAATAAACAAGGATATAGGTAATCTCCAATCTCTGGATCCCACACAGTTTGTTTTTATGCATATCATTGCTGGAGCCTTCCTGTGTCCTGAAAGAGTGCTCTTCAAACTATCTGGAGATATACAGAGCTGAGTATATTTTTCTGGAACTTCAGAGTTGTGTACTGGTAATTGTTGTTTGACTAATTTTATATCATTGCTGGCTGACTTCAGAGTTGTGCACTGTTATTTTTGCTTCACTGTATAGTTTTTCAGATCTCTGCTCCCTATTCCTGTGTTGTTTAAATTTGGAGGTTTTTGCAGTTGCCCGCTCCCACTGTAGATTTGAACTGGGACACTCTCCCCAGTCCCATCTCTTTACCTCATTCTACCTAATAGACTCCTTCTGCATTGTTTTTAGTCATTTTTAATTTAATTGCATTTTTTAAACTGTTTGGTCTAACATTGCTACATACTCAAGTGTGCTAGCTTGCACTGCATTTGAATTGTTTTGATTGCTGTTTTAGCTACTTTTCTGCATATATAAATATATATATATATACCTTTCCTGTAACTAGTGTAGTCCAGATTCAGATATGCTGTATCCAGGACTGTATGTAAGTTTCTGAGCCCCCCAAGCTTTCTGTGTTGGAGGGAAGCCTTCTAGCTTATCAGTGGGAGTGGTAAGCACTAGGTAACCTATCTACCACATAAGGAGTGGTTCTGGCCCAGAAATTGTAGTTACGGGCAGTTGTTCCATCTCTCTCAAATTTCTGATTTAAAAGCCCACATTTGCACTTGTTTTCACCCTTTCCTGTAACTAGTTTAGTCCAGATACAGATTCTTACTTTTAGCACTTGAATTTGCTTATTTGTGATCAGCACTTGTTCAGAACTTGTAAGCACTAAATAACCTACTAATTACTACAGCACTCAACCTTCCTCATTGCCTAGAGGAAAACAGTTTTGGTACTTACTTTCCTCACTTGCTTAGAGAAAAACAGCTCTTGTACTCACTTTCCTCACTTATCTAGAGGAAAATAGTTTTTTTTTATTCAGGCATATCCAAGGGTCAGCTCCCACTGTTCTTTCCTGTCTATCTGATGAATCTGGGCATCTTGGGGCAATGTAGAAATTGCCTCATGTACACAGACAACCCTCTCCTCCTACCATCCAACACTACAACCTGTGAGAGATGCACTTATCTAGCCAAACTGGAGGTAAAGCTCTCTCCAATCAAGACTGAACTTGACAGTCAAGAGGAGAAGGTAAACACTTGCACCACACCACACTCATCACATAGTCTCACTAAATCTACACCACCAAAATCCACACATAGAAACACAAAAACATTTGCGGAGGCTCTCAATAATAATCTGCTCAAGCAACAGACACCTCCAAAGCAGAAATGCAAGCAACCTCCACCCCCCAACACAACCCAAATGACACATAGCCTGCAGACTCAGTGTGCCACTCAACCACAGCCAATAAGGCAAAACAACGTACCCAACACACTAGTCATAGGTGACTCTATAGTCAGGAACACTGATGTCCCACACACCAGGCTAAGCAAGGAGAAGGTGACTGTCAGCTGTCTGTTAGGTGCCAGGATCCGCCACATAACCCATGCACTCAGGTCACTCCACAACAAGTACAAATTTGACTCTGTCATTGTCCATGTTGGTGTGAACAACCTGAGACGTACCTCCCTGGACTACATGAAAAGAGACATGGAAGAGCTCTCTGATCTTGTAGCCCAGGCATATATGACCATAGCCCTGAGTAGCATTATGCCATCACCCAGAATTATGCCGCAGTACAAGGACAAAATGATTGACTTCAGCAATTGGCTAAGCTTCTGGTGCCATTCTAAAGGGATCCAGTGTCTGTCTGCTTGGGATGACATGGTCGACAGACCATGATGCTTTGCCAGAGATGGCCTGCACCTGTCACTTCTGGGATTCCGGATACTGGCTAAGGTTCTTGCTGCCCCTATAGTGCCTTTTTTAGGTAAGGTTCAAATGACAAATTCACCACCGTAACAGGAACAGGCAAGCAAAAACTGAGGGTGATGCTACTCAGTGCTAGAAGTGTAAATCTCAAAATGCACTCACTCGAGGCACTCCTTAAAATGGAGAACATCGATGTCTGTGCATTGACTGAGACCTGGTTCAAGGCTCCAGAGAGCACCCCTGCACTACCAGGCTATAACTCATACCACACTTTTCGGCCATGTAACCTGGACCGGAACACCAAAGGTGGAGGTGTGTCCATATTCATTAAGGATATCCACACCTCCAGGCTAGTTGCTCAGCATAATGCAGCCAAGGTTATCCAAGTGCAACTAACTCTGGACAAAACTGCAATCCAAATTGTAGCTTGCTACAGATCACCCACCATGCCCCAGGATTCCCACTCCTCTTTTCTTCATGTACTGGAAAATATTAGGGTTCAACCAAACACCCTAATAATGGGCGATTTCAACTACCCCACCATTAACTGGGAAAACTACTCATGTACCAACTCCTTCGCTCAATTCATAATTCATAAACTCCAATGCCCTTGATCAACTTATCCACACCCCGACCAGGGGCAACAATATCCTAGATCTAGTCATTACCAATATGAGTGACCGGTGTTCCACACCTGAAGTCAATGCCTCATTGGTCTGATCTGACCATAAGCTAATTACCCTAGATATCCACATCCTGCCTCCACCCCTCATAAAGGTAACCACGGTAAAAAATTTCTCCAAAGCCAACTTTATGCTTCTTAAGACAGAAGTGGTGAACTTCATGACATCCATGCAGATGGACAATACAGTTACGACTACTGAATCCTACACAATTGCACTTTATAAGCACTTACATGAGTGCATAAATCGTGCTATCCCAAACAGAACCAAGATGCTATTCTCCAAAAAAAGGAAGCCAATCTGGTGGTCCATTGCCATAAACAAACTGTACAACAGAAGGAAGAAACTCTTGCTTAAATCTTGATAAAATCCTCCAAAGCTAGTTACGAAAACAAAATCACCACTGATTCTAAAGACAACCATAAAGCATTCTATAGCTATGTCAAGAATCTCAATGGCAACACTCAGATCTGCTCTGAGTTACAGTACAATAGCACTAAATATACAGACCCAACTGATATTGCCAACATCCTGGCAGATAGGTTCAGTGCTAACTTTACCCCCCTCTCACCCCCTAAAGAGCCCATCTCTATACTGGAAGAATGCAAAGTTGCTGTAATCACGGCTGTACAGGTAAAAACCACACTCTGCAAAGCCAAGAACACAGCATCCATGGGACCAGACAACATCCCAGGCTGCTTTCTACATGAACTACAGAACGAACTGGCACACCACCTAAGTACCATGTTCAATCATAGCCTCACCTCAGGCTTTGTGCCTGCTGAATGGCGCACAGCAATGGTCATCCCACTCCACAAGAGGGGAGCCACCATGGACCCCAGGAACTACTGCCCCATTAGCCTGATGAGCCTGGTCTGCAAGGCCATGGAACGTATCATCATGGAACTTTTAAACAAAGACATTGGTAATCTCCAAACTCTGGATCCCACCCAGTTCGGGTTTGTAAAAGGCAGATCATGTCTCCTAAACCTGATAGACTTCTTTGAAGCAGTCACCAAAGCCATAGACAAGGGTAAGGTGGTTTACACAGCCTATCTAGATCTTGCCAAGGCTTTCAACACCATCCCCCACTCTGGAATTATAGATAAACTCACTAAACTAGGTATAAATCCCTATGTCACAAGATGGGTTGCCAACTGGCTCACTGACAGACCCCACACTGTGAAAGTAGCAGACTCCAAATCTGACTTCAGACCAGTGACAAGTGGAGTACCACATGGTATAGTCCTGGGTCCTCTCCTGTTTGGTATCTACTTCTCTGAAGTACAGGCTAACACAGAAAGTCTTTGGCTAACAAAGTTCGCAGAAGACTGCAAACTAGGAGCCATAATCGAAACTCCTAATGATGTGGACATCCTACAAAAGGGCCTCACTGAGACAGATGCCTGGTGTCAAAGCCATGGCCTCAAGCTCAATGCTAAAAAGTGCATTGTCATCCCCTTTGGTAAAAACTCTGTACCCAGGAACTACAACATAGGCGGTAGTATACTTAACACCAAAAGTGTGACAAGAGACCTTGGGACACAGGTGGACAGTAGTCTCTCCTTTGATAATCACATCACCACAGTAGTCAGGAAATCCTTCTATGTGGCACATCTCATCACAAAAGGTTTCTCATCCAGAAAAAAAGAGGTCATTTTCCCCCTCTACTCATCACTCATTAGACCTATTATAGAGTACAATGCCCCTTTTGGTATGTACCTCACAAGACATTTACAACTGGAAAGGCCGCAGAAATACCTCACAAAGAGGATTACTGGCCTCAAACAGATGCCCTATGCAGGCTGTCTCAAAAAACTCCAGCTTTACTCCATTGCATATCTCCAACTCAGAGGTGATCTCTGCCTAACATAGAAAGCTATGTCAAACCCAGAGCTGTTGGACATTCTCCACTTAAAGAAATCCCAATCCCTTCGAGCTACACAATCTAGGGACCTAAACATTGTCACCACAATAAACAGAACATGCCGGAGGGATAGATTCCTGTCCCAGAGACTTCCCATACTCTGGAATAAACTACCTATCTATATCAAACAAAGCTCCTCATTAGCACTCTTCAAGAAAAATCATGATGATTGGATGGGAAATAGGAAATTCACCCTGGGGATCACCTCTGTGGCTCTGCTCGACAGTGGCACAGGAAAATAATTTTCTTGAGTGGCAAAAGCCAGGGCACCTTTTTGGCTGGGCTTGTATAGGCCCCAGGGCCGATAGCCTAGTACCTACCTATGAACCTATAAAGGGTAGATCATGCCTGCTCAACTTGGTCGACTTCTTTGAGTCAGTCACCAGAGCTGTGGATGAAGGCAAGGTGGTTCATACAGCCTACCTTGGTGTGGCCAAGGCTTTTAATACCATTCCCCACTCAGGAATCATAGAAAAACTCACTAAGCTTGGCATCAACCCCTGTATCACTAGGTGGGTTGCAAACTGCCTCACAGATAGAACCCACAGTGTGAAAGTAGCTGACTCCAAGTCAGACTGATGATTAGTCATGAGTGGAGTTCCACAGGGTTCGGTCCTGGGTCCTCTCCTGTTTGGTATCTACTTCTCTGAAGTCCAGGCCAACATGAAGGGACTCTCGCTGACAAAGTTAGCAGACGATTGCAAGTTAGGAGCTATTTTTAACTCCAAAAGTGATGTTGACATCCTACAGAATGGCCTCACTGTGACCAACAACTGGTGTCAGAACCGTGGCCTTAAGCTCAATGCCAAAAAATGTGTCGTCATCCCCTTTGGGAAAAACCTGGTTCCCATGAATTACCACATTGATGGTAGTCCACTGAACACAGAAGATGTTATAAGTGATCTGGGAACACAGGTTGACAGTGACCTCTCTTTTGATCACCTCATTGCCACTGTGGTCAGAATGTCCTTCTATGTGGCACATCTCATCACCAAGGGTTTTGTATCCAGGAAGAAAGAGGTCATTGTCTCCCTCTACTCTTCCCTCATTAGGCCACTCATCGAGTACAATGCCCCATTTGGCATGTACCTCACTAGACACCTGCAGCAACTGGAGAGGCCACAAAAGTACCTCACAAACGGGTTCCTAGGCCTTAAATACTTGTCCTGTATGGACAGACTCAAAAACTCCAACTGTTCTCTGTCTCATATCACCTACTTAGAGGTGAGCTCTGCTGACTTACAGAACCATGTCTGACCCAGCTGTGTTAGAAATGCTACATCTAAAGAAATCCCAATCCCTCTGCACCACATGCTCCAGAGATCTCAACCTCACTACCACAATCAACAGAACATGCTGGAGGGACAGGTTCATAACCCAGAGACTGCCCATGCTATGGAACAGACTTCCCATACATGTCAAGCAGACCACCTTGCTAACCCTCTTCAAGAGAAATTTTGATGAGTGGATGTAAAACAGAAAATTCACCCCGGGGATAACACCAGTGGCTCTACTCAACAGAGGCACTGGGAACTAAGGTTGGGTGGCACTATGCCAGGATAGTCCTATGGCTAGGCTTGTAAAGGCCCCAGGGCCATAACCTAGTACACACCTATGAACCTATGAACTTATAGCTTATACACTTGCCTAAAATAAATGAAAATCTCCACCTCAATTGTCCTCCGTTTCTTTTACTTAAAATATTAAGATTCCTTTGTGGTATTCCAGTGTATTTACGATGCAATCAGTGCAGCACCTGTGGATCTTTATTTTACCTCATTATATTTTATTAATGCAGTAATGGAAATTTGCTCTCCAGAACAGGGTGTCATAGCTTTTATAAGTGTTCTGTATTGGCAATGTGGGCAGCAGTGTCCAGATATGCCTGCTTCCTAAACATCTTATTCGTTCTCATTGCCATCAGAGTTTGGTTATTTTACTCTGTTTTTGTGCCAGCACACCAAATAAACATGAACAAAAATAAAGCCTGTGCAACTCATTTATTGGGAATTTTCATACAATAATTCTGAAACAATAACAGTGACAATCAGTAAATTACAGATTGTTATTTACAACAAGAGTTAATCCCACCACTGAGACCTCAACATTCTGGACAGCCCTTTACCAGGTAGCATAACATATCACCCATTTCGGTCTGCTTTGTCCAGTCCCTGAGCCGAGTTGCATAACCCCAGTGCTCCTACGGCTACCATGCAAATTACTTCACTACATATAAATATGACCATATGGGCCTGGTAAATAAGAGAGAAAGGCCACCTAGTTACCATCCCCTCCAGGATAAAGGGATGTAAAATGCTCAAAGATCTGCTTTAACAGACTAATGAGACATATCTCATGACACAGGGACAAATGCATATCAGTGCACAAAAGCTGACAAATCTCCATTCTGCATAGCAACAGGAAAAAGTGTTTGCCTGCCTATGACCTTTGCCTCTTAACCCTGCACACTGAAAAGACACAAACACACACACTACCATTTTGAGTAGTTTATGTATTAGTAAGGATCATCCTGTAAGTCTGAACCAATACTGGTGACAGTCAGTAAACCACAGATGAACTTCCTCATAACAAGAGTTAGTCCCACCAGTGAGGCCTCAACATTCTTGACATCCATTTAGCCTGTAGCATAACATACCTTCAACTCCATTCTGCTTTATCCAGTCTCAGAGCTAAGTGGCATTGTGGCATAACCACTGTCCCCCTTTAGCTACCATAAAAATCAAAACAACCAAGCAGTATTCACGACGAACGACTCCAAGCCACAAAGTTGAGCAGATTTATTGTAAAAACACAGAAACACTTGTAATTCCTTAAATCATAAACGCCTTCACCATACATTCACATGCGTTTTCGTCATTGAAATGACTTCATCAGATGACCAGCATATCCTAAAACATTTAATTTATACTAAAACACACCCTTATCTACCAATAAAAATCCACCATTAATTAAAATTCAATTATCTTATTATATAACCCCTTTGTTAAAAATGTATGTAAAATACATTTCTTATTAAATGTGTTAAATATATTAAATATAATGTTATAAATATAATAAACATCACTTATTAAACATCCATTAAAATTAATCCATTTAAAACTATTTAAAATAATATAATACATAGGAAGAACTAAATCCATATATCTCATTCACATTTATTTAATGTTGTTATTATATAACAGTGCCCTCTCCTGGCTATTCATATTATTACATTCATAGTTTTGCAGATCTCAATTTTAGTAAAGGTATTATGGAAATGCAATCATTGAAGCCAGGCTTTGTCAGCTTCTAAAGTGATCTGCCACCAAAGTTCTCTAAACTCAATTTTTTCTTCCCATAATCCCCCTCTAATATCACTTTTAACCTGTTCTATAACTAAAAATGTATATTTGTAGTTAGAACAAACTTTAGTGTGCTTAAATAGGGCATTAATTTCTTTCCCTACTGAAATTTCGTATACATGTTTGTAGATCCTTCTTTTTAATTTCCTTTCAGTCTTTCCTATGTAGAAGGATCCACATTTTTCACAGATAGCTAAGTATATTATGCCTTTAGATTCACAATTATAATATTCCCCACTGTTTACATATCTTCCTCTGCTTTCTAAAAATATTTTATCACTATTTATAATGTACATACATTGGGTACAATGCCCACATTTATATGTACCTATTTTGTTTTTCCTTTTATCTATCTTATTTTTATTGTTGTGCTCTATTATAGATCTTATATTTTGTGAATTCTTAAAGGTTACTTTCTGAGGTATATTGGCTAAATTTTCTATGTCAGTTAAAGCTACAAATTTTCCCCATTCTTTTAAAAATATATTTCTAACTACATTATTCAATCCATTATATTCAAGCACCAACGTTTGCTGGAATTCTTCCCCTTCATACTTTTTATTATTCTCTATTTCATTATTGATGTCCTTCTTTTTGTATATGGGGCAAAATTTGTCCTGTCTCCCTTTTTCCACTTCCTGTCTTATTTGTGCAATGAATGCTAACATTTTTTCTAAAAGTTCACATTCTTTTTTAAAATCTACATCTGAGCTTGTCATTCGACTTCCTCGAACAAACTGTCCCTTCACTATGTTTCTTTTGCAGTGAAAGGGATGGGCACTCTCAAAGTGTAAATAGGAATTACAAAAAGTAGCCTTTCTAAATATTCTAGTTCTTAGTTCATGTCCATCTTTATAAACTTCTAAATCCAAATATTTCACATTAGATTCGGAGATATTATACGTGAATTTTAGGAAATTAGTAGTGTTCTCTATATATTCCATAAATTCTGTGAATTTTTCTCTTCCAGCTATCCAAAAAATTAATATATCATCCAGGAACCTTCTATATATCTTCCAACAATTCTTAAATTCAGAGTTGAATATATATTTTTCTTCCCAATAAGCAAGTATTAAATTAGCATATATAGGGGTGCAAGCTGCACCCATTGCTACCCCCTGTATTTGTTGATAAAATTCCCCATTAAAATAAATGAAATTATTCTTCAACACCAACTCCATTAGCCAAGTACTTATTAATTTGTCATTTTGTGTTAAAACCACATCTCCGTAAACAATTTCTTCAAACATTTTTGTTCCTTCTTCATATGGGATGCAGGAAAATAAATCAATAATATCTATTGTAACAAATAATAGTTGTTCATTGGTAGAACTGTCAGGTAATTCCTTCAATAAATCCCAAGAGTCTTTCAAAATACATTTCCTTTTCATCCATACATTTTTTTAATTTCTTGTCTACAAATTTGGCTAAAGGATATGTTTTTGACCCTTCTGCCGAGACTATCGGTCTAAAAGGTGGGTCCTCTTCATTTTTGTGAACTTTAGGTATATCAAATATCATGGGGGTTCTAGGTTTGTCTACTTTCAAATATTTAAAGGTGTTATAATCTATAATCTCTTCGTTTAACATATCTTGCAAAATAATATCTATTTTATTATAAGCTATATTAATTTCGTTCAAAGATACTATTATCTAGTTTCATTCCATAGGACAGTATTCATTTTTCCTTCATATAAAATATTATCCATAATGACTAACCCAGCCCCTTTATCAGGTTTCATCACTCTAATTTTGTTATTATTTTTTACCTCATACAACAAGTCACTTTCTTTCTTACTTAAATTTGAATTATACCATATTTTATTTGCTTGTTTCTTCACTTCCAATTCTATAATTCTCTCCACATTTTTTAATTGGGGGTGTAACGGGGGGTTATATATACTTTTTCGTTTCAATTCTGTCTTATATTGAGCTTTATTGTTGGGAAACATAATATGTAAATTTACCTTCCTTAAAAAACTTTTTATATTCAATATACTACCTGTTAAATCTCCTTTCCTGTTTGGTATGAATTTAAGGCCCATAGAAAAAAATGTTCCTTTTCTAAAATTATTTCACTAAAATTATAAATAGTAAAATTGTTGTACACATATTTATGCTTATCTTTTACTATTTCTTTATCCATGTGTATTGTGGGGTGGGGACTCAATAAAATTCCCCCCCCCGGAAAATTTTGCTGCTGAGGGCCCTGTTTACTTTTCAGTCTCTCAGACCTCCTTAAGGGTGGGAATACTGTGTCGTATTCCTGTCCATCCTCATCAAAAAACATGTTCCACCATCATTAGCGTTAAAATTATTTTCTCTATCATTGTGTTTATACCCATTGACATAATTAATATATCTTTTGTTAGGTATAGGGTAACATGTATTATTCTCATATTCATTAATGTCTCTCTCAAGTTTTTAAATTTTTCTACTCACTAAATCTTCACATTTTATATCAATGTCTTTCCTAATATTATAATATTTTTCCTTCTCTTCTCTAATTGAAAAAAATTAAATCATCTTTAATATGCTGGTCCAGTTCATTAATATCTTTCTGTATAGCTTCTTGGCTTTTTATGTTGTCTTTAATAATTAGCTTCAATACATCAATACCATATTTATTAAACACTTCTAAAAGTTCTTTGTGAAAGTCAGTGCCAATAACAACATTGTTTGGGAACTTAAAAACATGTAATCCCTTGGGAACAATGTCTCTAGATATACATTCTTTTAAATATTCTTTCTCTATGTCCAATATTTTAAATCTGTGCATCAATCTAGACAGTTTATCAATTTTTTCTATAAGTGTCATTCAGCTCTTCTCGTTTGTTGTTATAGTCCCATTTAAACACATATTTGCCTTTTAACCAGTCGGAAGTCTCTGTATGTATATTAGTTGACACGGTACCTGAATTCAAGCCACGCTCTTCGCAAAAAGCGTTGTTATTTCCATTAGGGCCATTTGTTGTTTTCAGGTTTTTAAAGATCGTTGGAGTATTAGCAGCATCAAAAGTACCTTCAATACCTCCATTATTAGGTCCACCAAGGTCGCCGGCTTCAGAAGTTCCGCCAATAAGCTCCCCTTGCTTCCGGTTATTTTTTCCACTCCTAGCGTTTAACCCTTTGGTTCTAGGTACGCGGGATTGGATGTTGACGCTGCTAGACTCTAAAAACAACTGGCTGATGGGTGTAAGAAGTTCTACTAAGGCTGTTAATTGGCCGATGAGTTTTCTCATTTGCCCTGCTTCGTCCTGCCTTTTGGGATCAGGAAGTGGGGAACCATCCATCATGAACCACAAACGTAGACCAAGAAAATATGAAGAAATGGATAATACTGCCAAAAAAGTCACTAAAACTAAACAACCAAGCAGTATTCATGACGAATGACTCCAAGCCACAAAGTTGAGCAGATTTATTGTAAAAACACAGAAACACTTGTAATTCCTTAAATCATAAACGCCTTCACCATACATTCACATGCGTTTTCGTCATTGAAATGACTTCATCAGATGACCAGCATATCCTAAAACATTTAATTTATACTAAAACACACCCTTATCTACCAATAAAAATCCACCATTAATTAAAATTCAATTATCTTATTATATAACCCCTTTGTTAAAAATGTATGTAAAATACATTTCTTATTAAATGTGTTAAATATATTAAATATAATGTTATAAATATAATAAACATCACTTATTAAACATCCATTAAAATTAATCCATTTAAAACTATTTAAAATAATATAATACATAGGAAGAAATAAAGCCATATATCTCATTCACATTTATTTAATGTTGTTATTATATAACAGTGCCCTCTCCTGGCTATTCATATTATTACATTCATAGTTTTGCAGATCTCAATTTTAGTAAAGGTATTATGGAAATACAATCATTGAAGCCAGGGGCTTTGTCAGCTTCTAAAGTGATCTGCCACCAAAGTTCTCTAAACTCAATTTTTTCTTCCCATAATCCCCCTCTAATATCACTTTTAACCTGTTCTATAACTAAAAATTTATATTTGTAGTTAGAACAAACTTTAGTGTGCTTAAATAGGGCATTACTTTCTTTTCCTACTGAAATTTCGTATACATGTTCGTAGATTCTTCTTTTTAATTTCCTTTCAGTCTTTCCTATGTAGAAGGATCCACATTTTTCACAGATAGCTAAGTATATTATGCCTTTAGATTCACAATTATAATATTCCCCACTGTTTACATATCTTCCTCTGCTTTCTAAAAATATTTTATCACTATTTATAATGTACGTACATTGGGTACAATGCCCACATTTATATGTACCTATTTTGTTTTTCCTTTTATCTATCTTATTTTTATTGTTGTTCTCTATTATAGATCTTATATTTTGTGAATTCTTAAAGGTTACTTTCTGAGGTATATTGGCTAAATTTTCTATGTCAGTTAAAGCTACAAATTTTCCCCATTCTTTTAAAAATATATTTCTATACCATAAAAATCACTCCAGCACATATAAGCATGACCAAGTGGTCAAGGAAAGAAAGAGGAGAATAAAAGGTGCCAGACTGCCCAATGATCACCCACCAAGGCTACCTGTCCTGTACCCCTCTTTTTTTTTTTTTTTTAGTGATGCTTGTATTGCCATCAACATGTACTCATTCAAATAGCTCTGTTTCCTGGCCGTATTCATGTCAACATGTTATCATGTGCCTCTTGCCCACAAAATCATGCAAGAAGCACAGAAGCTGTACAGTGCCTGTTCCACCAACAAGGACCACCTTTTTCACTGTTCTTCTTTTTCTTTATTACTTGTAATGTAATTTAGGTCACGCAATTGTTTCTGTCTAATCCTTGTTGCTTTTGGCTTTGTTCTTTAATTATATTGTTGTCCTCAGTATGCTCACACAATGTTTGTTTCCTCTCTCTCTCTCTCTTTATTACTCTACCACCTGGGTAACAAAAGCAAATAATTCATAAATTTTCTTTAAGAGAAAACATGCCAAATGAAAATTAAATAAGTTAAATCCCGTGTCATTTAAATGAATGCAGTCAGTACTGAACCATACTGGGTGCCTATCAGCAAACTCAGTGTCCAGTTACTGAAACATGTAAAGGAATAGCCACCCTGGGTACTCTGTAATTGATGAATCTCCTTGCTGATTCTACTGCTGCAAGGTTTACTGCTATGACTCACTACAGCCTTTTCAAAATGGAAGATCAAATCAGTGTCATACCTGGAAATTTCCACTGCGGCATCATCAAATATCTAAATATCCTAAACAACAAATACTTCTTTGTGAACAAAATCAAGATCTGGCTCAATAACTCACAACTTATACTTAACCCCCCAAAAAAAACTCATGCTGTTCCACCCAACCAAACTCACTGATCTCCCCTTTTTCATATTCTCCACCAACAACACCCAAATCACCCCAGTCTCTGAGGCAAAACTCCTAGGTATTACCATTGACCAACAACTCAAATTTAATAAACACATATCAGCAACCATCTCTAAAGTCCACAAAAAACTAGGCTCCGTCTACAGATGCAAATGGTACCTTACCTCAGAATCTCATATTGCATAGCTTAAACTCACCTTCTATCCACACTGCTATATGCTTCTCCCTCACTAACAAACCTAAATAAAACTCACTTAAACTTTTCACCTGCTAGAACAAAATTGCCAGATTTTGCCGCTAATGCCAAGTCATGTTCCCACCATTGCCATGCCCAACAAACCCTACATTGGCTACAATTCCCCAACCTACTAAAATATCACCAACTCAACTTTGCCCACCTAATACTGTATTACCCTGAAAAAAACCCTGTCCTGAATGACCTCCTTAACTTCCACAATCCTAACTGACAACTACGCTCCAGCAACAAAGCCTTAATTGCAACCATCTCTTGCAAAAACAACTCAGGGGAATCTCTTTTTGCCCATGAAATTGCCAAGACCTGGAACAACCTTCCTCCTGACCTTAACTTCTAAAATCTACATCCTCCTTTAAGACTCTCCTGAAATCCTATCTTTACTCCAACCATCTATGCAACTTTTACAAACCGCCATAATCCCACATATTACTATAGGGAAACCTTTTAATAACTCAGGTGCATGCGCTATCAGGGTTGCTGTATATTATATACTGTTCAGATTTTACAGCACTCACTTGACTGCATCTCAGTGCTCACTGTAAATATTGTAAATACTTGTACAAACAGTCATCTGTTCATCCATCCAGCAATGTGAAAGCTGCAAACTGCTATGTTCGTTCTGTATAAAAATGTCATGTTGTATCCAGTAATGGAATACTCATTGCTATTAACTGAAATATCTTTACATTGTGACATCCACCTGTAAACGTTATATCTATGCTCTGACTTATTGTAAGCAATTTGTAACTTTTTATACTATGTTAATGTAATTTGCTACTTTATATCTCATGTTAATGTAAATTGCATGCTCTTTTTCTTTTTGTGTTGGAGCTTTTCTCCCCAGGACTTCGCTGAAAATAGACACTTGCTGTCCAGTCGGACTATCCTGGATAACAAATGTGAAATAAATAATAAATACAATCATTTCCCCCTTAAATTGAATATCAAAACATGAGGAGAGCCTAACTGTGAAAATGAAGTCCACTGCTGGCCACAACTGATCCTACAGATCTGACCCCCACAGTCATCCCCCAAATTGCAGGGTTGTGGCCTAGGTTAAGTTCATTCCCTCTTGGATACCCATGTTACAAATGAGTGCCCCAACATGACAATTTTCCTGTCACCTGAAACAGAATAAGGAAACTGAGCTCAATAATAATGATAATGGGTCAACACCATGTGGCACAAGACAGATATGCTCTGTACGACCACCTTCCTGTCTGCAAGATGACCTCAACTGAATGGATCTCCCGGTTCAAGTCAGTAGCACTCCCTGTCTGGAATGAATGAAAAGAATAACCCTGAATGGGCAGCCTCTGAACTGGTAGAGCTCTATAGGGCAATGCATCTAAATCGTTTGAAGTAGGTGGGTGACGCGAAGGAAGTTTAAGCACAACATAAGGAGAAACCTAAGACCCAGCTACCTTACACAGCATCAGTGCCCACCTTTGATAGCATTTTTAATCTCTCCCCTCCCTTTAATATCCTGATAGTAGTCTAGTGCCTTGAATAGTCTGGCAAACCCACAAATTAGCCCAACCAGCTCTTGGCTATCAAGTGAATTAGAGTAGTCCTGTTTCATCCAACAGGCACCTGGAAATAAGACAGGCAGTCTGTTGTTACAAAGTATTGTAGAAGTTCCTAAAGGATCAGAGGATTGCCATGTAAGATTTCCTAATGCTACCTGCACCAGAAGTGGTTAACAGATGGATCATTACTCCTCACCAGTCAGCCATATTTCCAGTCGGATGGTAGATGTGTAGTCCTGTGCCTCAAGTGCCAATTTGTGAAAACTGAGTATGTCATCAAAAAAGACCTATCTGCTGTCAAATTGTAGTTCATATCGACATACCTGGCAGTGAAGGACAAGTTGCTCTAGATGCTTTGGAGCACTAGCAATCTCAACAATGACTGCACCCCCACTGACCGAGATGTCTTCTTAAGGAACACCATCACCATAGCCATATTTTTTCTGAGTAAAACACTAGTCTTTTTTTTTTTTAAATTTCTGTTGCCAAACTACTGTTGCAATCCAAATCAGCATAAGGTTAACTATCTCTCCTCTGCTCTGATGACCACTGGGCTGGCCACAGTACATAAAACCACTTGCATTCCAAGTAAGCTTACATTCCTAGACCCCCAGCTGCATTACTGAAGAGATGAAGAGCTTCAGAGGACACCCAGTCTTCTTGCCATAGGGAAACACAATTGTGTCCAGCCTTCATCCTTTTAGTAACTGTTGCACAGTGGTGCTTTTCATGGCTCCCTTTAAACAAAATGGACAAAAATCAGGTTAATGTCTTACTTGGGGAAACAGTGTGGCAGGCAAAACTGTGGAACCCAGTAGCTCCACAAATCCTTGTATCCTCACTTTTAGAGCACCTAAAAACTTCCCAATAATCTCCCTCAAGTGATCTAACTTGGCTTGTGGCAATTTGTGTTCACATCATTTTCAAACCACATGTACAAATGAAGTGATTTAAGGGGTCCCAAATGTATTTTCCTCCATAATCAGCGCCCGGAGCTGCTGACCTATGCTAATGAATTGAGCCATGCCTTCCTTGGCTCCCTGACCTCCACTGCCTACGGCTAAGATGTCATCCAAATAACGGGCTGCTGCCAGCTGCAGGGACCTTTGATGGCAGTATCAATCAGGGTCTGTGCTCACTTTCCAACCCATGGCCATGGCCATATCAAAGCAATGTCCCAATTGAAAACTCATGCCCAGGAGTGGCCAGTCCTTCTCACAGGTAAGAAGCTGGTGTATGTCCAATTTGGCCATACAGGAATCTCTGAATTTCTTCATGAGACCAGATGGTCTCATTCACTGATGCATAATGCACATGCACGTCATCCTTGATAATACAGATGTCCATCAAGGAACCCTCAGGGAAGGATAAATGGTGCATCAACCTAAGTTCCTCTTCCTTTTTTTTTTTTTTTTTTTTTTTTTTGTAGGAGTGAGATCCCATGGGAAGGATTGAAAAGGCAAAAAGGACAGGAATTTGAAGAGGACAGATACCCTCTCCTCTGATACCTCCTTGATAACCATTTTTTTTACCTCTTTATACACCATTTATCACAAATTCTTGCAAGGCTTCACACCTGCTCCTATTCCCTCCCTCTCTGTAACTAAGTCAGACAACCTAGACCTGCCTTTGCCTTCTTCCAGCAAAGCACCTAAAAATACCTCAAGGTACTCCTCAACTGCTGACACCTCCAGGTGTGCCACTACAGTACACTCTAGATTAATCCTGTTGGTCTACCACGGAAATGGCACCAGGCTGATCTATGGACAAAGGTTGCAGAGACCCTTTCTGAGACAGATATTTTGTCCTTTTTGTCACAGGTTAACCCTCAAAGGATTTGTTTCTGTGTCTGGCATTCTTGCCCTTTTCTACTAAGCAGTCAAAGCTGCTGAATGCGGATGTCATTCTGCCGACAAGCTCCTTTAAAACACCTTCTGCCAATGATGCTGTCCATTCCTAACGCGACTTGGGCCGACATAAGTTTGAGAGAAAACGCGAGAAAACAAACTAAATGTTATTTAATTACATGTGAGTCAAACCAAATATCTACCTGAATTATTATGACCCAAGCTTGTGTGTGTGTGTGTGTGTGTGTGTGTGTGTGTGTGTGTGGGGGTGGCATTCTCAAGAAACCTGACTCGAACCTTGCATCTCTGACCTGAAAGAATAAAACTCTACAAGCGTTGTTATTTTACCCAGCATTCCAAACATTTAGGATGCCAAATCAAAGAGAAAAAAAAAGGGCGGAGGGTGCCAGGGGTTGGCTTTGAATGAAAAAACACCCTCTTTTGTTATTTTTTTATTTATTTTTTTAATTGCTGGGCTAGGTAATAGCTCACAACCTCCCTAGAGCCAGGGACAAATTCATTTACATAAGGGAAATCAAAAAGCTTTTAAATACCAGCACTGTTAGAGTGAGAAGTTTATTAAATAAGAGAATATTAATTAATATGCATTTCTGATATATGGACTTCTGTACTCTGATTATTGTCACAATTTATTAAATGTAATCTCACACCTTTTTTCCCTAAAATCAACAATTAGGAGAGACTAAGTGAGAGATAGAAAAATATTTTAACAAAGATCAGTGATGTTTATTTTATTTTATTTTACATTTGTTGACCGGGCTAGTCTAGCTGGATATATGTCCATTTTCAGTAGAGGCCCGGGGAGAAAAGCTCCACACAGTTTCAACAATGTTAACATAAACAACATAATAGAAAAAAACATATTTATACATTTTATACATTTACTAACAGGGAGTCTGTCACTTATGAGTACATAATAAGTAATGTCTAATTTTAATAGGCTTAGAATAGTTAATAAGACGGTACATTTATGTGTTGCTAAAAAAGTATTAGTTCCAGGAAAGAAGTTAGTAAAAGTGTTGATATAGATAAAAGAGGAAGTTAATGAAAATATATGGAGGTTGTTAGGTAAAGTGTGTAGTAATGATATGAGTCAGTTTAAAAGATGTAGTAGTAGTATGGTGTGTGAGGAGAGGAAGCATGGTAGTATCTAGAAAAAATAGAAATAAAGAAAAATGGATAAGATAAGTTAGTGAAAGAGTAGGTTCAGAGATGAGACATTTTAGATGAGTAAGTCAACAGTAGATAGGTTGGTCAGTCTGGTTTAGAACATGGGCACATCCAGTGTGTTTTTAGGTGGAGTTTAAGCCTATTTTTAAATAGAGTAATTGAGGGAATTGTGGTCAGTTCAGATGGAAGTTGATTCCATGTTTTCAATGGAAACAGAAAATAGAGAGTCTCCTGCTCTATTGTTTGATTTGTTGATGTGTATAAGAGATTTTTGTGATGATCTTAGGGATTTAAGGTTAACATAGGGGTGGATAAGATTTGTTAGGATGGGTGTTCTTTCAGGTTGATACAGAATTTTGTGGATGATGGTAAGTTGATTATATTTCAGATGCTGCTGAAGTTCAAGCCATCCAAGGAGCTTAAGATTAATACATTGATGAGTTCTGTAAGGGCTGCCTGTGGCAAATCTGGCTATGTTATTAAATGAGTTTTCAAGTTTTTTTTTGACAGATTGGTAAATATGGGTGAAGCATAAAGAAGGGTGGACATAATGTGAGTGTGGGCAATGGTAATTCTAGTTGCAGGAGTAAGGAAAGATTTGATGCTAAAGAGAGAGCCTATTTTTTTATTTGTAGTTTTCAGAATGTTGTTGATATGGGCCTCAAAGTTTAGGTTATTATCTATGGTGATACCTAGCAGTTTGGTAGTTTGATCTTAAGTCTATAGGTGGAGATTTACTGGTAGGTGTGAAAAGGAGAAGTTTGGTTTTGGGGTTTAGTAAGAGGCAGCGTTTTGTAAACCATAGTTCTACAGAGTTAAATGTGTCTTGAGATAGGGAGTGAAGATGAGATACAGATGATGCAGTGCATATTAGTGTAGAGTCATCTGTGGAATTACTTGGTGTAGATCATTAATGAATATGGAGAACAGAAGAGGGCCCAGTATGGAGCCTTGAGGAACTCCAATGTTAACTGGTAGTTGAGTAGAGAGTGTTTTTTGATGTCTGTTATTTAAGTAGGAATGGAACCATTTAATGGCGAGTGTGTCTAGAGATAGAGATTTAAGAATGTTAATGATGTCTGTGAAATCAGGACAATTGAAAGATATGATACATTAAAGGTATCTGCTCTGTAAACTTGAATAGTTGCCAGAATAAGGAATGTAAATTACAATGCTTTTTTGAAGAAAAGGAAAGAAGTCTGTACGCAATTATTCACCAATAACAGATATAAAAGACTCAAGACAAAAAGTCATGCTCCAAGAAGGCTTTCTTGCCAAACCTCACCTATGGAGTCAGACCTGGTCAGTTCCTGTCTTTTTCTGCGACTAGCTACGGATTTAAATAGAAATAAAATATAAATAAAAAAAATTTGTTTTTAAAGAATGCTTTTTATTGAATCACTCTAAAAAAAAGTAAAAAATAAGGAAAAAGAGTGAAAACTTCGCAAAAGAAACAGACAAGTTGATTTCAGAAAAGCATTTGAGCTGGCTTTGCTAATTCCTGCTACTTTTTCTGGTGCGTCATTACCACAATCAGCAAAACCAACCTCTAATGCTTTTTCCAAAATCAGCTTGTCTGTGTTTCTTTTACATAGTTTTCATGCTTTCCTTATTTTTTGTACTTTTTAGAGCGACTCAAAAAAGCTTTCTTTTTTAAAAAAAAAATCTTTTTTATTTATATTTTATTTTACTCCTTTTTAGTTTTTAAAAGTATATGTCCCTCTGTGGTTCTGTCACATTCCTGAATAAACATAGTGAGAAGACAATTAGCCAGACAGTGGAAAGAATGCTGGAGAGAAGCTCTGCATTGTTTTCTGCTGTCTCACAAGGAATGTGACAGAACCACAGAGGAGCTGTCCTGTATTTTAGAAAAGTGGAACACTACACATAATGTGAAACATTTATTAACAACTTACTAACAAATTCAACTAGGAAGCTCACAGGATAGTTTGAATGTGTTATCTATACTATATAAGACATTATCTTGATGAATTAATATAATTCAGTGTTATTTATTAACGGGTATTAACGGGTATCTGTTAAAAATCCTTGACACCGGACATATGGCAGGCCCTTACAATGCGGAACTGTAAAGAACATGGATTTTTTTAAAACTCTGAATGAGGAACTCTCCTTTTAACGAGGTACACTTGAGAGTTACAAGAGCTGTAGTGGTTTATGCAGGGCTTTGATAGGCTTACATGAAGATGAAAGGTGGCCATTTTGAAGCGGTGGTTTCTTGAACCTGTGTAAGTGCATACAAGGGTTTAGCTAGACATACTCGCTGTATTCCAGTGAGTACATTTTTTTCAAACATGTCTCAGAAACTTTGACTCAGACAGCACAAAATGTTTAGAACTCTCTAAATTAGCATGTACTGTATAAAGCTCTACAAAGCTGACGTAATGAGAATGCACCAATAACAATACTCATATGTGATGAGAATGTACTAATAACAATTTGTTTCACTGCTGTAAGTGGCAGCAACTGAAAATAGTGTTCCCATTTCCAAAGTGTATAGGGGGAACCATTTTGATGTTTTGAGTGCATTTTTTAAATGATATGTGGGTAGTGGGGGAAGCGGCATGAGTTCTTCCTCTTCTTCTTTTGGCTGCTCCCATTAGGGGTCGCTACAGCGGAGCATCTGTTTCCATTTCTTCCTGTCCTCTGCATCTTGCCCTGTCACACCAACCACCTGCATGTCCTCTCTCACCACATCCATAAACCTTATCTTAGGCCTTCCTCTTTTCCTGTTACCTGGCAGCTTCATCCTTAGCATCTTTTTCCCAATATACTCTGCATCCCTCCTCAGCACATGTCCAAACCAATGTAATCTTGCCTCTCTGGCTTTGTCTCCAAACCTTCCAACCTGGGCTGACCCTCTATATAATTATTCCTAACCCTGTCCACCCTTGTCACACCCAGTGCAAATCTTAACATCTTTAACTCTGCCACATCCAGCTCTGACTCCTACCTATTTGTCAATGCCACTATCTCCAACCCATATAACATAGCTGGTCTCACTACCCTCTTGTAGACCTTCCCTTTCACTCTTACTGGTACTTGTCTGTCACAAATCACTCCTGACACTCTTTTCCACCCACTCCACCCTGCCTGTACTCTCTTCTTCACCTCTCTTCCACACTCACCATTACTCTGAACTGTGGATCCCAAGTATTTAAACTCATCCACCTTCGCCACCTCTACTCCTTGCATCCTCAACATTCCTCTATCCTCCCTCTCATTCACACACATATAGTCTGTCTTAGTCCTGCTGTCCTTTATTCCTCTTCTCTCTAGAGCATATCTCCACCTCTCCAGGGTCTCCTCCACATGTTCCTTACTCTCATTACAGATCACAATGTCATCTGCAAACATCATAGTCCACGGGTACTCCTGTCTGATCTCGCCTGTCAACCTATCCATCACCATTGCAAATAAGAAAGGGCTCAGAGCTGATCTTTGATGTAATCCCACCTCCACCTTAAATGCATCCGTCACTCCCACTGCTGACCTCACCACTGTCACACTACCCTCATACATATCCTGTACCACTCTTACGTACTTCTCTGACACTCCCGACTTGCTCATACAGTACCACAACTCCTCTCTAGGCACCCTGTCATATGCTTTCTCTAAGTCCACAAAGACACAATGCAACTCCTTCTGACCTTCTCTGTACTTCTCCATCAATACTCTCAGAGCAAACATTGCATCTGTAGTGCTCTTTCCTGGCATGAAACCATACTGCTGATCACTAATCATCACCTCCCTTCTTAACCTAGCTTCCACTACTCTTTCCCATGACTTCATGCTGTGACTGATCAATTTAATCCCTCTGTAGTTACTACAGCTCTGCACATCACCCTTATTCTTAAAAATCAGTACCAAAACACTTTTTCTCCATTCCTCAGGCATCCTCTCACTTTCCAAGATTTCATTAAACAATCTAGTTAAAAACTCCACTGCCATTTCACCTAAACACCTCCATGCTTCCACAGGTATGTCATCTGGACCAACAGCCTTTCCATTCTTCATCCTCTTCATAGCTATCCTTACTTCCTCCTTGCTAATCCACTGCACTCCATGATTCACTGTCCGCACATCATCCAACCTTCTCTCCATCTCATTCTCTTAATTCATCAGCCCCTCAAAGTGCTCTTTCCATCTGCTCAACACACTCTCCTCACTTGTGAGTATGTTTCCCTCATTATCCTTTAACACCCTTACCTGCTGCACATCTTTACTAGCTTGGTCCCTCTGTCTAGCCAATCGGTACAGGTCCTTTTCTCCCTCCTTAGTGTCCAACCTTTCATACAACTCTTCATATGCCTTATCCTTAGCCTTCACCACCTCTCTCTTTGCCATGCACCTCATCTCCTTATACTCTTGTCTACTTTCTTCATCTCTCTGACAATCCCACTTCTTCGCCAACCTCTTTCTCTGTATACTCTCCTGTACTTCCTCATTCCACCACCAGGTCTCCTTGTCCTCCTTCCTCTTTCCAGATGTCACACCATGCATCTTTCTAGCTCTACTGTAGTTACCCAGCTATTTGGTAACTTTTCACTGCCACCCAGTGCCTGTCTTAACTCTTCCCTGAACTCCACCTCACAATTACCCTTTTCTAATTTCCACCATTTGATCCTTGGTGCTGCCTTCACATTCCACCTCCTCTTCTTGATCACCAGTGTCATCCTACAAACCACCATCCTATGCTGCCTAACTACACTTTCCCCTGCCACCACTTTGCAGTCTTCAATCTCCTTCAGACTGGCCCTTCTACATAAGATATAAATCCATCTGTGTGCATCTCCTTCCATTCTTGTATGTCACCCTATGCTCCTCCCTCTTGGTAAAATACATATTCACCACAGCCATGTCCATCCTTTTCACAAACTCCACTACCATCTGACCTTCTGCATTCCTTTGCTTAACATCATATCTACCCATCACTTCCTCATCCCCTCTGTTCCCTTCACCAACATGCCCACTGAAATCTGCTCCAATCACCACTATCTCACCCTTGGGTACAGTCATCACCACTTCATCCAACTCACTCCAAATTTTTTCTTTCTCATCCATTGCACACCTAACTTGTGGAGCATATGCACTAACTACATTCATCATTACGCAGTACAAAATATCCATTTCTGGCTGCACCACATTGGGTGAGTACTCTGTAGAGTCTAGGTATCTGGAACATATTACTATGCAGGGAACCTTGCTTTGTGTACAGTATTTGAAATTATTAAACAGGCTGTGCTGGTGCTTCTTAAAACTGAACAGCTCACCCAGGTGTCATTAGTGAGGAGAGAGACCTCACATAACATCTTCATCCATGTTTAAATACAAGTAGTGTGTATTTTAGCTATCTATAATGTAGATGTGGTAAAGACTTTTATCTGGATTATATTTTGTGAGTAAAGGCTTTTAGAGGTAACAGCAGTTTCCTTGGAGACTGCCAACTTCTGACACCTGTATGGGTTACAGGACCATTCTGACTGGATTGGATTCCAGTAAGCAGTAGCAGAGGAAGTGAGTGAAGATGAGTATGGCTTAATGATAGGTATATGCAATGACGCTCATTTTATCCACACTAAATCCTCTACAGCTATGGGTTTTGCCCCACCTTCATGTTCCTATTCAGGATTATATTTAGTAACTAGTTGCTTGTGGAATAGATGCCATAGTGTTGGGGAGTGTGTGTGTGTGTGCATATGAAATGATGTACAGCGATACGTGTGTGTGTGTGCACACATGTCTCTGTGTTATTCTGAATGGATCTAGTGTGTGTCTGTGTATTGTTTTGCTAATGACAACGAGACAGTTTTTTACTTAGATTAAAATATTGTCCCTCTGTTATTATTATAATGCTTTTTATTGAAATTGGCTTTTTTCCACCGTCTCATGAGAGCATGACAGAACCACAGAGGGACAGAGAGAGACAGCCACAAAGCCAATTTCAATAAAAAGTATTCTAATAATAAAAAAAAAAACATTCTTAAAGGTGGGTTAACTCTAGACACACCTGAAGCATCATGCCATAGACATCCAGTTAACCTAAAGTGGGAAAAATCTCACTTAGTCCATTGACAATAGCTGTGGTAACAGCTAACAGAAGGAATTGCCACAGCTGCTTCTGGTGCCAAACAGTAGCCATTGAAGGAAAACTGAAAGTCCACTCCTCAGTACAACCTTTACAAATATCAAACCTGCTATTAAAAAATAGTTCCAACTAATTCTGCTGCCTGCCTCAGTCTCTGCATCCCCGAAAGCAAACCTTAACACCTAGTCCATAGGCCAAACCAGAGAAACAAGTATGTTTATATAGGTCATCTTTGTACTCTGTGGGTGGTGGAAGTAGCTAGCGGGTCATCTGTCCCCCACCCAGCCAGTTCAAAAATGAATTCTGCACAGAGTCATGTACCCCTCAACATCTTATCACTAAAGTGTGGACATAGCAAATTAATTGGAGTAACTAGAACCCAAATGGGAGACAGAATTGAAAAACTTATAAAGCTGGTAGATAATACCATCGAGTTAGCATCAGGGTTAATCTGAAACTCATCTGTCTGCCAGTGTTAATGGCTAAACCTCCTCCAGTTGGCCTGAAAGCACAGATTTCCACAAGAAACAGACACAAGTGAAAGCTTAAGATAAAACCTTATAAAATTCTGAGCACTTAAGGAAAAACATTACCATCCTGACCTGAGTTAAGGTAAAGAAGAGCACTCCTCTCAATGTAATATACCTGAAGAGCTGCTAATGACTAACCACACCAAAGTAGTGCTGACACACCAAAGCAATCCTTTTTCATACCACTGAACACTAACAAGATGCAGATGCACACTTTCTTCACTGCTTTTTTCTATTTTTTTTTATTAAAGGATGAAGCTAGTATTGAGAACTGACAGCCAGAACACACAAAACATGGCAAAGATGGTGCACTTATCAGTTGAAAGGATGTAATATAAGTAAATGTATCTGGGTTGCTGGCAGATGGGCTTACAGGTCCAACCCAAAACTTGCTCCATATCCTGAAACGTAAGAATAAACATCCTGCCAACATCAAGCATTGTTGAAGTACCCAGCTACAACAATGCCATGTTAAATGCCATAACCTCACCAACTGACAGAAGAATTCTGTCAAAATGAGTGACTTTGAAGCCGGTTAAATGTCCTCTGTAGCCCTGTATCAAAACAACATCTTTAATAGTGAAAATTCACCTCAACTGAAAGCGCCCACCTTCTGGTCACTGGGCAAGCAGTCACCAGTTGAGCAAAGAAGGCAGCATGAATGTGCAGAAGCAGCCACTTTACTGAATTGATGAGACCCTTCAAACTGGATAGGATGAAATATCCACAGCAGTGCATGAAATGTCACACACCTTCCTGCATGGCCATGGGGACAAACTCTTTTGCCTGCAAATGGCATCTTCCAAATAAAAGAACCCAGTTTGGAGCACAATTTTAAGTTTCCAAACAATTATGTTCCTCCTGTCTGTCTCTCTGGTCTGTTTATATGCCTTGTATTTTGAAAAATATAAATTATGAAGTAGTTTGCAGCCACCACCAGGAATTCTACAAGTTTCAATGTTCAGACCTGAGATAACTTAATAAATAATTTCCAAAAGCCATAACACCAACTCCAAAAACTGCAAATACTTCAATGCATTACAACTGGCCATCCATTTGCTAAGAATACCCTTTTTTGTCCTTTGTTAGAGCTTTTCACTTTTCAAGTAAGCATATTTTATTCAAGCAGGCAAACTTGATACAGACTGTGCTGCAACTAATTTTATTTTTTCTTTTTGGCCAGGTGTTTCAGCGTGTAGTTAATATCTCACTGGCATTTACAGAACTGGAAGTATAAAAAATGTCAGAGGATCCAGAAGGCATTTATTTATATGGTTATCCCCTCCTGCAGGAGTAATGTCTGATGTTCATTGCCTTAATGCTACTGACACAGGCATCAGTAAGATCACTTGTTTTAGAGCAGTAATCCTTATGCTTGATGCAGAAAATAATTATTTGTGTCATTACCACTTCTGATACTAGTACAGATTCTGTAGAAGGTGTCAAAACAACATTCAGGTTTCAGAACAATGAAAAAGATCACATTAATAACTAAATGTTGCACTGGTTCTTTATATCACTTAAGTCACTGTCGTTGAGGGCATACCAACGCTCCTTTCCAAAGGAGGCATTACTCACCTTATGTTGAAATTAATCAGCATTTTTTTTTTTTTGCCTAGGGTACTCTGATCCATAGTGTAGAAGGATACAGGCCTGACTAAAGCTCAGACAATCCAATTTGAGTTGTAGCTCAGGCAATAGAGCTGAGTAGGAAAAGATTAGAATGAGTGGCTAATGGTAGCTTGCCATCCTTCGGGAGGAAATGTTTCAAGGGTCACCCACTTCCTGCAAGTTTTGGCTTTTAGGTGACAGTCAAACCTGAAACATAGAGCACTGGGTCCATGATCCTAAGTCAGTGACAGCTTTCACTGCATGGGTATGGGAACAAACATACAGCCATGAATAGCAGTCCATTGCACAGGATGCAAGCACTGCCATCAGCAGAAGGGTTTGAGCTTACAAAGAAGTATCATGGTGTCCCTATACAAGACAGCTCCATTGCAGGCTTGATAGGCTGGGTGGTGGCTTAATATTAAACAATGATTTTTTTTTTTAAGTCAAATTTTCAATGTCAGTGGCACATCGGCAGCACACACACACACCTTTTATGCAGAAGGCTGAGAGTTCTATTCCCACAATAGGTAGCTTGATTACTGCACTGTACATAAGGGGGGGGTTTGCACTCCTGAGTGTGTTATACTGCTGTGTCACTGACACTATTCTATAACATATGTAAATATTGCTAGATACTTTTATTCTACTTTTTAGACAATATGTAAAAAAGGATGCATTATGCACTGGTGGCTTTTATATGTAAATTTTAAACATTACTGAAGCCATACTTTGTCTGTATATATCATAAAGTAATTGTCAGACTAAGCCTATGGACATAGCTGACCTTTTAAACTTTTGCACATTATAATTATCAGTCTTTTTCACATCTACGAATTCTATTATATATTATATTATATGTATTCTATTATATATTACATTAATATTATATTATATTGTATTATATTATGTATAATTTTATATACACTTGTCTTAATGTCTGTGTATATAATATCTCTTCCTGACAGTAGATGAAATGGATCCATATGGGATCAGTCCACTATACTGGTTAACAAATTAGCTAACTAGCTAGCTAGCTAAGTAACTAAATAAGCTAAGAAGATTTGCTTTCCTAACTTCCAGAATCGTGATTTAATTGCACAATTATATTTTAACAGATGTCATCTCATGAATATTTCACTGCTTGCAGCAATCACTGCAATTTGTGTCCTTTTGGACATTTTTCACTGATTGTTCTTTGTGCCATCTCTTGACTTTGGTTAGTTCAGTTTTGCTTTCTGTTCCATTGTTGCTATCCAGGGGCAACATTTGCCTGTATTCTGTGTTTAATACCAAGAATTTCATGCTAGTTCTACCTTTATCTACTCAAGATGATGTCATCATCAGTTTATACTTCCTACTTTGGCATTCTTGCTTATTGTTTATTTGATTGTTTAATTAATTGTTATCATGTCACTCAGGTAAGAGTTCTTTTTCAGTTATTTGTTGGATTGTATTTTAACAAATGTTTGTATGACTTGAATTTTCTTGGTGCTAATTTAGACTGCAGCTGTTCCTTGAAGAACTGTACTGTTTTTAATTTGTCACCGTGTTATTTTGTTTCTGCTTTTACTGCTGTTTTCTTCTTGATTTTTGTTTTGTAGTGGTGCTGCGGTAGCGTTGTCGCCTCACAGCAAGACGTTGTCCCGTTCGATTCTCAGCTAGAGCATCTTCTGTGTGGAGGCATGCGTGAATGGGCGTGCCTTCGTTGAAGGTTGTGCATCAGGGCTGGTAACTCGGCACATAAAAATCCACTAACAAACATTAGCGGACCGGAGTTCGGCTGTGGCGACCCCTATAAATATAAGCCAAAAGACACAACAACTTTCCAAATTTCGCATCTACCCCATTTTTCTCAAATAAAGTTTATTTCCTCTGTCTGCTTACCTTAGCCTTCAGTGGACATTATTACATGTTCCCTCTTCTGTTTCTTCTTATGTTGTTTTACTCGGTAGTATGCTGTTACTATTGGTCTTTAACGAGCTAGAGGCCCTATATGTCATACTTTTAATTAGCTTGTGACAGCTGGAGTTATCCTGTTTGTTTGTTTATTTTTTTGCTATTTTTTTCACTTCATTAGTTGATGCCTTATTTGTTTTTTACCGTTTTGTGAGCTTTAACTTAATCTATTTGTTCTTTATTATTGGTGTCATTCAGAAATATTTGAGCAGTTTTTCCCTTGGCTGTGGATAACCCCTTCTGTACTATTGCATGAGATCTGTTTTTGGGATTATTTACCTGCTTACTTGCATAAGTTTGCTTACTTAGATAGTGCACTGATGCAAATGGAGCGATTTCAGCTACATCTTGGAAAGGCATAATTTAAATTTACAAGGTATGAGAAAGATGAAATATGCATAGTCATAAAATTGGACATACCTAATGAAAACTATGAGGATTTAAACACCCAAAGTACTTATGGTTTACTTATACAGATGCATTTTTCAGTTATATATAGAGTGATGAAGCACATCTGTATATTAGAAGATTTAACATGTGTGAATGATGTACAGTATTGCTCAGTACCTTATCACTATACAGCACATTGAGTACAACAGGAAGGGGTAAGTAACAATTCAGTGCATTATTTGCATATGTTAAGGCCTTGTTCATGCTTAATAAATAGTATTGCTAGTGTTGCAATAATGTGAACTCATAGTGTACTGCTGGTCCAGGATCCATTTTATCCTGAGGCAACAGTTTTCTTTTCTAGGATCTACTTATGTTTCTCTTATACTTTAATTCATTCTTTGGCCTATCTTCTTTTAAATTTGTTCTCCTTCCTCTTCATTATTCCACTGTTAAAGCAGTCACTACTTGGACTAGTTAATACCTTTTATTGTCTTTCTAGCTGATTTCACCAAGCCTTTAGATGTTCAGTGCATTGTTCCTTTTCTGATAGTCATAACCTGTCTACCTTTATTCCTTGTAGTTTTCACTGTCTGTCAGATCCAGTCTTTCAGTTATGTAAATGTTTCTCTCTCTCTCTCTCTATATATATATATATATATATATATATATATATATATATATATATAAGCAGGCATAGGTGGTTGATGAAAGTAAACCTCTTTGGGCCAGTTAGAACATATCTCTGTGGTGGTCTCCTGGCATGATGTTCCCCACCCTGAGGTGAAATATCTGAAGTACGCTTGTCTTTCTTTCGACTGAGTATTAATCACGGTTACACTATTTTACAAGCTGCAAGTAATTGGGACCTATCTTCCTGTGGGGCCCTTTAGGGTATTGTATACGCATGCTATATCTATTTGCACCTTCTCTGGGATTATCAGTCATGCTGCATACTACTGTTAACATCACTTTTATGCAAGCCATCCTGGACGATAACACATTTGGCAGCAGCAATATCACTGCATTTCTCTAATTCACTGCCATTGATTTGGTAAGAGTGAAAGGGTACTTTCATCTTTTTTACACTAGGTTACAAATGACTCGGGTTGCCAATAGAAGCACCTTCTCCTTAAATCTATCTTAGCTGCAAGAGAAACCTGCAGGTATTATCCTATCTACTGCCCATCTGTCTATGTGAAGATATTCCTGCAAAAATTCACAGATTTCCACATGATCTGTAACTACCAGAACCTTACTGTTCTTATTGATGTTTACATATTGGCTCTGGAAGAGTTGGTGATTCTTGCTTAATAATTTATCTGTTCTGTCAAAGGATTTGGACTTACACAGGTGATTAAACGGAGGATATAACATTAGATTTTATTTCCCTACTGAATGCGAAGACCTCAGACATTGTGGTCTAACTACTTCCTTGTCTGTATCTGAGCTACTACATTTTCATCTCCCTTATCTTGAATTGAGAGAATCTTGGAACATTTCTCAGACTGCCACAGTTCCTACCAAGTATAGTACTGGCAGTCTTGAAATCTTGGTAAGTGACTGTCGGAAGTCCCTACCTTTGTCTCTTGATAAGCTAACCCAGAGTCATGTATCGCATAAGTTAGTGAGAACCATGGATGGTTTTTGAGATCCATTTAATGTAGTGTGCCTGGTGAAAGTTGGAAAGTTGTTGGAGGTGCCTCTATCTTTGGTATGACACGCTTGATCTGAATGAACATTATTTTTTATTTATTTTTTTAACTCAGAAATATTTAATAAATGAAGATAATTCAACAAATAAGTAAAAATAAAATAAATAAATAAATAAATAAATATTTCAAGACTTGTGGTTAACAGTTTAGCATAATTCTAAATGAAGGAGGGAGGGAAAGAAAGAAAGAAAGAAAGAGGAAAGCAGAAAAATAAGAGAAAAAAAATCATCTCTGTGTTACTGGACCTATTATATCTATATAAGCTTCTTTCAAATTTCAAACTTCTGGGACAGTACAGATATCTATCATAAAGATACCATCATTCAAATTCTATAAATCTGGCATTATACAGACTTTCAAAGCCTTTAATATCACTAATTTTGTTATCATTGATGCCGACAGAATAATTAATTTGTGTATTACCGAACGAGTCTACCATATCTAACAAAAAAAATCAGCTAAAGATTTTTTTTTTCCTAGTTGGGAGGGGTGATTTTTAGTATTGCCTCTAATCTTATTCCCCTTCTAAAATTATGTTAATTCCTCCTCCTTAGGTATGGATGTCCCAAGTTAAGAGTATTTTCTAAATTTTTCAGGAGAAGAGGTTCACCCAGTACACATTGGAGGATATTAACTGCCCCCAAATTCAAGAACGATTAGCAATACCAGACATTTATAAATATGAAATTGCCTGCACATTTGTGAATATTGTTAATGTACAGTATTCAGACAAAAGGTATATAGAATAAGTAGAAGTAAATTAATTAAACTGGTATGCCCTCCTTCAAGATTAATAAGTATTGGTTCCACAGATTTTATTATAATAGAATGTTTTAGAGTATAATCATCAAATATTACTATTGTTTTCAGTGCTTATTTTCAGAACTCTCTTGAAGAAATATTCAGTTTTCTTCAAATAATTTGTATTTGTTGTAAATGCTAGTTGATCATAACTTTTGAAATGTGTAAGCCGAGAAAATTAATTTCAGTCACATTAGGTATATTACATGTCAAATCAAATTGTCTGTCACCTCATTTTAATCTTTTAGACTTATAATAACATAACCAATCACATCTTGTGCTTCTTTTATGGCCTCTATCACAATATCTATATGACTATTAAAATCAGATGTTAATAAGCATTAAATCATCTGTTTATGCTAATAGTAAGACATCTACCAAACTTCATATTGATGATTTAATTTTATCATATAACTTTTGATTTGGATGAGCATTATAACTTGTACTAGACTGACATCTCTGTATTACAAAGAAAGCAGCTAGAAGTCAGCTGGAGTATCCAGAGAGATAGCCATAGTGACCAGTTGACCAGTTATGTTCCCTTAGTTGTACAGTGATATATATATATATATATATATATATATATATATATATATATATATATATATATATATACATACATACATACATACATACATATAGGTTTACTATCAGCATTCCGAATCCACCTTCGGTCGACCATTTAGAATGTTGTCCCAAAATGCTGAATCAAGTAAACCAAGGTGAAAATTAATATATCAACAACTGTGATTTGATGTATTCAACATAGCAGGAGGTGATGTCACTCACCTCCTGCTATGCACATTAATGTACTGTTACACTCTAAACTAAACAGTACGTTAATTCTACTATTTTGTAGGGAGGTGATGCCCCACTGCACCCCCCACACCCCCCTGCACATTAAATATACCAACCCCAAGATCACACTACAGTGAGGAAATGGGCTAATGCCGGTCAACAGATGCAGTTTCCAGGTTTTCAGTGTAAACCATATATATTTATATCTGTATATACGTGTGTGTGTGTGCCTTTGTGCATATATATATATATATATATATATATATATATATATATATATAGATATGTGTGTCTGTATATCATATGAGATAATTTAGGTTTAAAAATTACAGTTCTGTTTTTTTGAAACCCATGGCGTTTGTGTGTGTGTGTGTAATATATATGTATACATACATATACACTTACATCTATATCTATATATTTATGTATAAATATATACGGGCAGTGTTGGCTTTTTCTTGTTAATTTGCTGAACAAGACACTCACCTTCATTCTACTGAAAATTGTGACAATGCACAGATGGGGAAGTGAAAATTCTGTGGCTGAAAATTTCTAATTTCATCATGTTCCTCGTATAATATATAGTAAAATGTGTAGTTAGACTTTTAAAATACAAATAAAATGTTCAGTACTCCAGCATTGTCTGTGTACCAAAGGAAATCCCACAAGAAAAAAATCCACAGGCCTAGGTAGGAAAATGGCATGGACAAGCTCAGTATCAATGAATATCCACATCAGGAACGCTCAGCAGCTGTAAAGGGAGAAAGCAGATGGTAATCCAACAATTTATTAACAGTCCATCCTCAGAAAACCCACAATAAACCACTTCCAGTGCTAAAAGCATTTTCATCAGTAACAACCAAAAATGTATACTTTTGGCTTTAAATAACAGTCTTTGGGTGCCAAACCGATCTGAATTCCTGTCATAATAATAGACATTTACAAAGGACTGTCTGCTACACTTGTTCCAGATAATACCACTGACTGTAGTTGATGAATCCTTGGCAGCTTTTTTTTTTTTGTTGTTTTTGCAGACAGTATTTTAATATTTTCTTATGTCAACCATGTGAACACATGAGCTGGATAGTATTTCTGCAACCTGTAAATAAATAAATTGGAAGTGATAACTAGCCTTAACAGCTGGTATACTGTGAAAGCGTACACCCATTTTGATTAGGTTCTCTGGGAATTTAACTCAAATAGCATCTATTTCCTCATTTACTACATTTTCAAAAGTAGTTTTCTCAAGTGGAAATTAACAGTTTGTTTATGGAACAGAGATTTAAGTTCTTGCATTAAATACAAGATAGAAGTGACAAAGACTGTAAAAAATGTTGCATAACTTTAGAAACTATAAGGAGCAAAAACACTCACAATCCTTCTTCCATTTTGTCTTCTGCATTTCCTGTCCTTAGTTCCAGTCTTTTGGACTTGTCTCATCTCATCTCTTCTTTTCTCTAAATGAAGCTCGTGTAAAACTCAATGGCTATATTGACATGCTCCTTTAGTTCCTTTCCAGAGCCAAACCTACATTTTTCGTGGTTTCTGTAGGTGAGGTCCCCTATCTCTGCTACCTTCTCTAGTGCAGGCCCCAAACCTCTTCTCACTATAGGCATGGTTGCCTGCATTTGCTCACACTGAGGTGACAGCAAACCTCCCTCTAGAGACTTCAAACTTCTTTTCTGAGAGGCAAACAAATCATTCTGTGGAGACTTCAAAATCCTGCTGTGCTCTTAGAGGCAAATAAACCTCATTTATGCTCCAAAAATGTCCCCGTTTTAAGAGTGACCTTCCTCATTAATTATAGTAAGTTTCTTTAACTTCAGTAAGGACAAATCCTCCTCCTGCATTTTAGGTTGGATCACTATACTGCAATATATGCACACAGATGCATAGTTATAGGAGTTACCTACACTCCAAAGAAAATGCAAGGTATCAAAAGAAGAAAATTGAAACATACTGTTTTGTTTTTCTCTTTTCAAGATAATGGCACACTGTGGATCAGTGAATTTGCACTCTTTTCTCACTACAGGGAGATCTCCTCCTTGCAAAAATCGATTTTTTTACCTGAAAGACTGATATTTGACCAGCTTTATTTGATCAGTTGCCTTTCAATGTTATGCTTTTTTGATATATGGCTAGGGGATCCCTACGGAATATCAAAATTCCACAATCCCGAAACTCGAAGTCCCGAGGACCAGAATCTCGAGATTGCAGAATCTCAAACATTAAAAAAAAGAAGTAAAACATCCACAAACTGTTCTAACCTGTATGAAGGGGGCAAGACCCCCTACCCACCACACCCCCTGCAACTTAAATATCCCAACTCTGAGATCGCACTACAGTGGAGTGAATGGCAAAGTTTCCATTCCACACTGTACAGCAATCCCCATTCCACTACTTTCAAGATTCCACAATCTGGAGATTCTGGTCCTCGGGATTGTGGAATTTCGATATTCCGTAGTGATCCCATGGATAGACATCCATATATGGATATAGACACGAGCAAACACACACACACACACACACACACACACACACACACACACACACACACACACACACACACATCAGAATACATATGCATGTGCATTTATGAATATATATGTGTTGGTGTGGAGGAGTGAAGAACCACTCAGAGGTGAATTGTGTCATTATAATGTAAAAGCCTTTAGGATAGAATGGAGTAGACCATGCATCATTGGCATGGTAAATGGAGAAAATCTTTTTAAAGCTCTTGAGCTTTAGGTTTTGGTGAGACAACTCCAGCTATGAAGTCCGCTAAAATGTTAGTATACAAATATATGAAAAGCTTCCCAAATTAAGCTTTCCTATTTGGCTGGAAGCAGAGCTGGATCCAGGACTAGGCAACCTAGGCAGTTGCCTACGATCCGTTGCTTGGCCAGTGGCTGGAGGAGGTGGGTGCTGCTGGCTCAGGAATGCCTTGCATTTCTTCATGAAGGACACACACTGCATGGGTCTTTAGTACAACAGACACATGTGGCCACTCTCTGCTTGCGTCACACATGCACACTTAACTTTCCCTTCCTTTTTCTTATTTAAGGATGCACTCTGCATACATTGTTAGTTTAGCCACACTGTGTGTCACATGATTAATTTTCCCTTCCTTTCCAACTGTTGCTTTTTGTAAAAATGGAATTTGTACAATTTCATGTAAGAGACGAGCGAGAAAGCCCGTACATCTTTTGGGAGGAGAAAGGTATGTGTGCATGTAATGCCCTAGTTAGGCTGACAGGTCAGTTAATTAACTTGCTCAAGCTCAAACCCTGTACTTGGTTAGAGGAGACAAGAGCCTGAGTCCTCTACAACCAACTACCAGACTGCTCTCTTAATTATCAGGGTTGCATTTTCAAGGAATGTCAGATTCATTGTGTTTTCATGGAATTTGTTTCATTGCATTTTCAAGGAATTGTGTTTCAATGCATTTTCTGAGTTTCAGTTCATTTTCAAGGAATTGTGAGTTTTAAGGGAAGAGAAGTTTAATGTTGCTCATACTAAATATGTCTTCAATGTGTAACTGTTTTGTTTAGCAAATACCCATAAGTGTCTGTGCTATAGAATTTGAAAGCAGTGTTATTAACACAACAGTAGCATATTTGCCTTTGGTTTTATTCCCACACCATTTTGCTAGATTGTGGATACTGTTTTTCTTTAAGGTAGGATGGGGTGCTGTACTCCTGAGTGTGCTTTTCTTTGGATGAGATGACTAATAACCAGGAATCTGTTATCGGTTTGCCAGTTGTTCCCTATTGCAATATTACTGGCTTACCAAGTTTTTTCTTCTATGAAAAATAGGACGTTTATTCTTCAAGGGCAGCAGCACTGAGTTTATACATGAAACACTGAAATTTAAAGTTGACTGCCAGCAGCAACCTCTTCATTATTTACAGATATCTTTAATGTGGAATTATTCAAATGACTTTTACTTATACAGAGATTATGCATATTTTCTGATATTGGTGGGTTGTAATGTAAAAAGACTGAGTGGTCTTTTATAATTGAAATGTCCTGAATTGGGTAGTTTTGTTATTATTGATTCATACATGCTTACTTTAAAAATGTTCAAAACTACATATTTAAAATACACACTAACAAGTGGTGCTGCATTATACAAGGAATACAATTTAATACAATCAAGAAGGTGAGTCAAAGAACACATGCATGTATGCATGGTCCTAAAATGAAAACCAGGGGCTTGAAAACAACCTAAAGGCAAACTTAATCCACCACAGTAGATGCATTTTCTTTGAATGTTTCTCTTAATGCCATTTCAGTGAATGTGAGTCTCAAGGGCAAAGTTTACTCTTCATGCTAAGTCTGTTTTTATCGTAAGACTGTATTGTTTTGTTTAGCAAATGACTATCAGTGTTTGTGCTATAAAATTTGAAATAAAATTTTTAAATTAAATCCAAATATCTATCATCATTGTAGAAGTAAGGAAGAAAATAATATGCACAATGACACACAACTGGAGAGAAATAGTCAAATAATGGGTCAACGGAATGACTGCCAGGTGGGGAGTGTGGGCAGCTGTTAGAGGGGTGCTGATCCATTACCCAGCCTTAGGGCCCCATTTGACCATAATCCATCTCTGGCTGGAAGGGAAGGGCATAACAGTCTCTAAAGTTATTGGTTGCAAGGAAACTGAGTGGTAAATGTAACATATATAAGTTGCTTGTCTGATCTTAAATGGACTGTATCATATCTGTTAAAGAAAATTAATGAAACTGTAATGCCAGTTACTATAAGTGTTCACCCACAGTATCACAGGACAAAACAGATGAGAAGGAGAATGTACTGTCACCACAAGATATAAACAATGAGAATAGCTTTGTTGCAGAGTTTTAAGTGAATGATTTTGTTGCCATTGTTGATGTGTGTTGTTGTTTTTTTTTTTCAGTTCCACTGTATGCTAAGTTTGAGAAGAGCTTGATGAATAATTTTTGTACTTATCTAATGTTAAGACTGCCACTACAACAACTTTCTGAGAGAACTTGGTCTATATTCTTTCCTCAAATGTTCTGCTAATAAAAAAAAAAAAAAAAAAACTTTACAAGAGTTTAGCAACAAGTTTAGCAACAATGGAAAAAGTGAGAGTTACTGTTTTTTTAAACAAATGTCTTTTCTGTGGTTTACTATGTACTGAAGTAGGATTTATAAGGCAACTGAGTAATAAAACTCTTATCACCTTGCAAGTGCCCACTCCTAGGCATTGTCTTCCTTTTCAAGGAGCGCTAGACCAGTCATAATTGGAGTGAATTTATGAAAACACATCCAGTTGTCCACCTCCTTTTTAAAAGGCAGACAGTGTGTCATAATGCATAACTTGAAGAAGTTTTTTTTCCAAAGATGGGGTACGAGTTGAGTGACAAATCTATCCCTTCACCTTGTCTTATGTATTCATTGGAGTTGGTTTAGATATCAGGCCCTAGCGCTATGGCTGTTTGACTTTGTCAGTAGTTCTTTAACTACTAGTACAATATAGTCATATATGCAAAGCAAAGATTGGACCCCTAAGGAGTCTGAATGATGCTAAATATAGAGATAAAGCATTCAGTAGATGCATTTTCTTTGAATGTGGCTCTTAATGCCATTTCAGTGAATGTGAGTCTCAAGGGCAATGTTTACTCTTCATGCTAAGTCTGTTTTTATCGTAAGACCCTTTAAGCCTGAGTATCCTTTCAGTTAAAATCATCTGAAGCCTTTCCAATTGCCTGATATAATTAGTAAGGTACATCTCAAAGGTGGGGCATTGTAATCAACCATTGGTCTAACTGGTGTAGAATACAAGATGGGGGCTTCTTTTGATCTAGAGGAAATATGTTTTGGTATGAGTTCTGCAAGGTAAACGGATTCTATTATCCTATTTCTACTCAGATTGAATTCATCTTTTCAGCAATATTCTATGACATATTAACAGAGATCACAAAGTTAGAATCTCTTACTTTCAGTCAGTTACTTCAGATCTGCATGACTTCATATACCTCAGTCAGGACAGTACTTTGACAAACAAACAGTAGCTTTGCCAGCCCTGGGTATTTCCTAAATAACTAGCATTCAGGCCTCACAGATGCACTTATCTCACCACATCCTAAAGCTCAATTACTTTGAATAGATTTACTCTACAGTCCATACAAATTGCTGGACTTGGATACATGCTTATCTCTGTATATTTGTTCTTTCTGTACAATGGGATAAATCTCAAAAATAAGAAAATTGTTTTTCAGATTTTCTCAGTAATTGTATCAAGAAAGCTTACTTTTTCAAAAAGCAGTTAAACTGCACAATGTTCATCGTGTTGGCCCTCACAAATAAGGCTATAATGAAACTGCTCTGGTCAAATTTACCATTGTCTTTTAGTACTATTGACTGAAAAAGAACTGAAAACCTTGACACTTGTATAACATGATGTTTTGTAGTCTGCTGTAATGTAGCTTGGGAATATTGTTAGATAGAAAACTGCTTTATCTTCATTACTGTTAGGCCAGTATATTAATCTTCTAAATATTAATAAATGAATAGCATTTGTAATAGGAGCGTAAAGATCTGACTGTAACTTGTCTCAAATAAAATCCTTGGAGACATGAATCGTTGTGGCAATACGTTTTATTTTAGCGAACAGGATAGCATCATTTTGATAATCACAAAAAACAACCTAATATGGCAAAGTAAAGGACAATTAAAATATGTAGAGAAAGTTCAAAATCAGCAGTTGCTTAGGTGATTCTTTTGTAACGTTTTCCAATCACAAATCACACTTTTCAGCTGACAGTTGCATCCTGCAATAATCTTTTCTTTCATCGTCCAAATTACAGCTCATATTGTCACATTACTAATGCTTTGTTCATACAGAACAAAGTTAAAGCAAGAGTCTGAAACATTCATTTGTCTCCATATGTGTGTGTGTGTGTGTGTGTGTATATATATATATACACATATATATATATATATATATATATATATATATATATATATATATATATATATATACACACACACACACACACATACATATATCAAATTCTTCAGCCATGAAAATGTTTATACAAGTACATATAAAAGTACATACCTTTTGGGAAGTCGATCACCCAGAGGAATTATCTCATTGATAAGACACTCCTAAAAGTAGACACGGTAGTCAGGGGTTTGGAGACTTGTGTAGATAATAATATGAGGCATCCTTGGAGCTCGCTCTACTGGATGTTTTACATATCCACAAAACAGCACCAAAGCTACTAGATCTAAGGATGTTACCTTTGCTTGCAACTTAAATAAGACATGTTGGAGGGAGAGGTTTGTATATCAGAGAATTTCCATTCTCTGGAATAGGCTTCCCATCCATGTGAACAGGTCCCTTCCCTAAACCTTTTGAAGTGAAACCTGGACCAGTGGATGGGAATTCATAAATTCACTCCTGGTCTTACACCTATGTTTCTGACAGACAGAGGCAGCCATTAAATCATGCCCTAACTAGATACATTTGGGTTGCATTGCTCGGCTTATAAAGGCACCAGTGGTTATTAGCCTAGTATCCATGAACATATGATCATAGGATCACAGGATTGTAGGTTACTAGGCTAATGGCCCTAGGGCTCTTAGAAGCCTAGCCAAGTACAACCCCTGTTCCCATCATCTGATATGTCTCTCCTTACATTATATATGTGCAGCAGATACATATATAATCAAATAACTGAAGTTTTAGCAAGGATGGGGTAAAAGAACCAACTGTCAAGATACAAGCTCTTAAAGGGGTGCAGTTGGCACTGTGGCTGCTGAGCTGGTGATCAGTGCCTGCAGCTGACATTGTGGTGATTAATAAAACAAAACAAAAAAAATGGATCTCAAACGCCAACACTTTAAATTCTTATATTTTTAATACAAGTCAAACAAGCAAAGCTTTTGGGATATTTCCCTTTCTCACTGCATAATCAAAAACACATCTAGTTCATCTTCTTATATATGTCACATGACTCTAAATAAGCAATCAAAAGCATGATGTGTACACCATGTACAAACCTGTTCATAAGTAGAGACAGCCTTAACCAGGTGCTTTTGCACGAAGACGTGCAGCATCGGATAGGGATGTCTCTGCGGCTGTGCTACATCCTAATGAAGCAGTTCTGATGGGGGATGCACTTGCTAATTAGCAGTGTGCTCTCTCTCACCTCGATACTGTCTCAAGAAAGACATTAACACATTGAGCGAGTCAGAGACTTGCTCAGCTGTGTAGATTAGCATGTCTGCCGCTTGGTTGCTGCAGCAGTGAACACAACCAAAAGACCATGTTCATTCATCATGGCAGAGGTAAGCACGGGGGAGTTTGGCAGTAAGGTGGAGTTAGGAGGTTTACATTTGCATATGAGAGGGGCTGTATGTCTGGGTGTAGGTCTGCATGGGAGTTTGCATGGGTAGAGTAGAGGATTGTGTGTGTGTGTGTGTGTGTGTGTGTGTGTGTGTGTGTGTGTGTGTGTGTGTGTGTGTGTGTGTGTGACAGAGAGTATGGATGAATGATTGAGTGCATACCTCTCAGCCTTTTAGCACAAGAAATCTGAACAAAGCCAAAAATAATGGGGGCAAAGGCCCAAAAATAGGGACAGATTTTAAATATTGCACTTATGAGTTCAGAAAGTTGTTAGGATAACAGATTTTGCATTTGCATGCATTTTCTGAATGATATAATGTCAGAAACTCAAATCCAAACATTCATCCATCAACAACCCCTTTTTCCCATTTTTGCAAATGAGATTGGGGTGTCACTTCAACAGTCATCTAGGACCAAGGTTCACACTGCTAGCCGTGACATGGTTATTCTTCCATAGTATACACTTGTTCACACACTCGCACCTATGGACAATTTACAGAGTCCAGTCCACCTACTGCATATCTCTGGAATAATGGAGGAAACTGGAGCATTCCAGAGGAAACCCATGTGAACACAGGGAGGACATGCAGACTCCACACAGAAGGTACCCCTTCTAAGAATAGAACCAGAGAACCTCTTGCTGTGAAAAGACAACACTATTCGCTGTGTCGTTGTGCTGCCCAGTAACCACTCTGCTGCCCTATGTCTGAAACTCAAATGTCTGTAATTATCTTCTGACTTCAGTTCTCGCTGATTTGCCAGACGATCACAAATTTTATAAGGAATAAACCAAACATATGATGCAAAAATCTGGACATTTGTGAAAATCTAGGCAGTTGTTAAGTATGGTTGAGTGCTTGAGTGAATGCTATCACGTAGGGACAGGAGATATGTCATGTGCTTGTGTGCCAGTGATTGGGGAGGGGTGAAGGTCATACTTCTACATAACTCTAGACTAACAAGCAGAGCCTACAATATTGAGTGGGGAAAACCATTAGTCCCCAGGGATAACTGTTTCTGCCTTAATGGCACTTAAAACAGTGTTGGGATGGGGGGGCTGGAAACACCTGACACCAGGGAAACTCAGATTGGCATGCCATTAAAGCACATAAGGTGCTGAGAACCACGAGTCACCAGATATTTTGTTAGAAACAACATAAAAAGCATAAGGGGAAAGGGGATTTTATCTGTTCCCCTTGACACAAAAAATCCTGCATTAGCCCACTGAACTAACTGATATATTTATTTAGCTGATGCTTTTTTTTTAATATATTCTGTATCCTGGGCATTACACAATGCATGAAAATGTACTGAATGAGAGGGAGGGAGTAATGGGAAATGTTAAACATACCAGTCCTCCTCATCCACAGTTTGCCCTAGCATGCATGATGTACTGAAGGATATGGCATGTGAAACTCGAATATCTGCACTGCACACTGACTGTTATCTGAGTTACCAAGGCAGGGGGAAACGACCTTTGTTGATGTGACAACAGGGATGGGTAAGGGATATATTTGCATCTGTGTTGTACTGTGAGCTTGGGTTTGGGAGAGTGAGTGAGAGCAGAGGAGGGCCTATACTTACACAGTGCATCTACCACAGTTAACTGCCACAGGAAGTGTTAATCTGCAATGCATAATAGCACAATTCAGAGACATGCAGTTTATCCTCTAATAAGATCTTTCCTCATTGCAGTGAATGTGTCTCTGAATTGCAAAATACTGCAAGACACTGGCACAGCCATTTTACCATAGACCTTAATGTGACGCAGTAGCACTTTAATGAATCCTTGGATACTCTGAATTTTTATGATGATTTGGCTTGAAATTCAGTCCTCTCTGCAGAAAATTCAGTTTAGTTATTTATTTTCTTTAATAACAGCATCCAAGAATCCTGTAGTTTTGCAAATATTTAGGTTCATCGTAAGTGGAAAAATATTGTTCACTTCCACTTTGCTTAGCAAATGAAATTTGAAACCATTTAGTTTTCTGATCAAGTCATGATGGGATAAACCCAATAAATGTATTGGTATCTATTTATAACATATATGTTTTTTTACTGGGATTCTTTTTATTGAATGGTCTCCTCCATTCATTATCTAAAATGTAATTTGACCAGATGTATTATAACCATTTTTTTAGAAAAATCTTCGGCAGAAAGTATTAGCCTTGAAAATAATTGCAGTAAAAAGAATGCATAATTTTAGGATCTATATCATAACATCAAAAGGAATGGATTTCGAATGGCTTAAATATCAGAATTGCCGTTCATCAAAATCACTTTTGTGGGGGATTGTGCCCCCCCCCCGCTAATTATATATACCAACTCCGAGATCGCACTACAGTGAGGAAAGGGCAAAATTCCTGATCTTCACTGTACCGCAGTCTCACAAAAAACAAATCAATGAATGTCAATTTTGATATTTAAGCTGTTCGAGATTTGTTCCTTTCGATAATATAATATAGACCCTACTTTTAGGTTTCCTGGTCTTTGTGTTTTAGTTCAATGACCCTCACATTTGTTAAATGTAATGAAATGCTGAAAATATTTATATTTTGCCAAATGTGCATTAATTCTGTGTAACAAATATGTTTAGAAAGCAATATACATTTATTTTCAATATTTTATGTAATCTGTACTGTAATAGCTAGTATTCCTATCAGTTCATAATAACATCTTTGTTTTGTATTTCACTCTAATTGGAAACTAAATTGTTATGTGTTGTCTTGCAGAGCCTAGAGTAAGCTGCAGACTTGGTCGATCTGCGTCAACATCAGGTGTTCCACCTCCTTCTGTTGCTCCTCTCAGGCAAGCCAGTGAACCACAGCCAAGCCAGGTACCATCGTTAGGCAGTCGTGAATGACCTCATGTGATACCGCATACTAGACTTTTTCACTTGTTTGTCTGCCATCTATCATGCTGAGCACCCTAGTTCTGTCTGTGTCTGTCTCTGGCAAATGAAAGGGCATCCACAATGCTTGTGGAACTTTCTTTGTCTTTTGTCTAAACTTAGAAATGCTGTTGGATTACAATGTCCTCCATTCTGTAATGTTCTAGTCCTTGTTAAGTTGTTCTGTCTGTACTAGCTGCTTTGCATAGTTCAATGTAGTGTGTGATGTCTTGTGTTGAAAAGGTATCTTGTCTGTATTCCTGTTTAGAATTAATATTTTATTTCATTTTTTCATTCCAAAAATATTTGCACTTGTATTTCCTTCTTATGACTTGTATATATATTTATATATATATATATATATGTGTTTTTATCTTGTTTTTACTACTTTGTAATCTTTACTGAATATTTTCATTTACTTTATGCTTACTGCATGGTTTGCATAAATTGTAAATAACTTTCCTGGACAAAACATTTTCATAATTCATTGTTTTTTCTAACATAAGTAGATGAAGTTTCCACAACATTAAACCCAACTGTATTGTACATATGTGTGTGTAGATATATATTATATACTCGTATCATACACACACACATATACATTTCTGTGCTGGCTATTAAATAGTCGTGGTATACTGCTAGAATCCATTAGTTAAACAGATAACTTCCTCCCAGGTGCAAGCCATGCTATCATATAAAAAATGAATATGCAATGCTGCATGGAGATTTCTGCTTATAACTCATCTCAGGAAGAAGGCTAGTTAATAAAATTCACCATGAAATTTACTGTTTCTTTGTGTGTTGCACTGTTTGTGTGTCTCTGTAATGTGTCGTTTCAGAAGTGCATGAATGTATCATGTTTGTCAGCATACCATTTGTGTTATTTGTATCAGACAAGTGCAGTTTCATAAATTCCTTTGCAGTCTGATTTAGTGACTTCATTCATAAAGTCATGCAAAGGTACATTACATGCGTTAAAAACAGTCTACATATGTATCCACGGCATTAAAAGCAAAATGTTGCATCACTTTTGTTTACAAATACCATAGACGTTTTATGTTTTAGAAGGAAAATTTGGGACCTTTTCCACTTGATTTTCCATTTCATGTACATACTTTATTTTTTATGTTCTAGACAGAAAATTCAGAACCCTGTCCAGCTCAGGTAAGTATTTTATTTGATATGTTAAGCCAAGGGATACTGCAAACTAAACAGAAAACATGTATAATACAGGTCAGTACATAAGCAAAATACAATAAAGCTGGTTGAAACTGTAGTTATGAATAGTAGACCTCTTTTCAGTTAGGTTAAGTCATAACACTTACAACAGTTTTTAGGGACCTGTAGTATCACTTCCGATGTAGAAATAACAGCAGTTTGCAAAAGCCAAGTCTCTTTAAGCAGTTAATTTCAGGTTTTGGGACTAGTAGATGGGAAAGTATTACTGCTAGTGGTTAGTTTACAAGGAATATTCAGTTCTAGCAGAAGGAGAGAGGGAAGAAACCATCATAGAAAGATACACAACTGTGAGGCACTAAGCAAGGTTGACGCAGAAACTGAGATTAAGTGACTTAAAGATTAAGGCACAGATATAGTACAGTTTTAGGCAGTGATAGGTAATCAACTGCTGTTGGAGAGGATTAACAGTGATACTTGTGTAGAGTGGAAGAGAGAAAGGGGGGAGAATAGAAGAGAGGAAGTAGATAGGATGAGAGGTGACTGGGAACAGAGAGGCTTAGCAAGGGGAGGTCATGAACATATGAACTGAGATGGAAGTTTAATGAAAAGAGTTAAAAGGAAAGGATGGAATGGGGAAGAGAGAGAAGAAATAAGAGAAGAGAGTGGTGAAGAGGACAAAGGGGAGAAGAGTGAAGATGAGGAGAAGGTGGCACAGAAGTAAAAAATGGATGGTAGGAGAAGGGAGAGATGTGTAGAGAAAAGGGGTGAAGGGAGGGAGGGAGTGTTATGGAGAGGAAGAGAAAAAGGATTAAATGATGGAATGGAAGGTCTTATGAAAACAGGGAAGGTTACAAACAGTATTATTTATTATGCATAGTCTGTAGCCTACTTACGTTGTGATGGGGAAAATAAAACTAACGAGCATGCTCAGTTCAGAGCATCAGAACTCTTGTCCTTAAATACATGATGGAGAGCATATGAGTTGCTGTAAGTCATTCTAACCTTTTTCCTAAAACTCTTTATATTTTACTTAAAGGAAATAGAATTATATACACTCAAAGGCATTTTAAGTGTAGGTGATATCAGTTAGAGTTTAATAAATGATATGGTCAGAGTACTCAATACAGTCCTAAAGGTAAAGTTGTGCTGAACTGCAGGTTTTCTTTTAACTTTTTGTCATGGAGAGACTATTAGGTAATGCATTGTGCCTTATGCCAGCAATCTGTCTCTTTTAGTAGCTTGAAACTTCTAGAAAAAACCAGAATGATTTTAGTGGGAAATGACTAAACCTTTATTTTGAGCATGGTGTCTTGATCATAAGTTCTGATGAATATTTCAGATGTTAAGTGTAAACTCTAGCCTGCCAGCAGATATGTTAATTGTATGTGATGCAAGTAACGATGCAAATCCTGAATGAGCATTTGTAGGTTGCTTCAGAATATGCAAGTTTGTTTGTTCTTAAGAGTCTAACCAAAATCATTTAGGAGTTAGGTGGTAAGCAAAGTTGAAATGTGCTGCATGATGATGAAAACATGATGTGGTTACTGGCTGCATTCAAAACACTCTGCTGTGGGACTGTTATCAAACATGAAAGTATGAAATGGGCATTGGGTCACCACTTATGTTGATAACTACAAACAGGATAACACAGTAGAAAAAAAACAATAACATACTTGATGTAATAGTATTGACCTCATACTCAACATCAATTGATGTAACATTATGAGACTTTGAAATAGTTGTCAGTAGCTTGCCAAAATTCAGGCCCGCCATTTTTAATAACAGCTGCAATTCCAGGAAATGTAATATAAAAAAGTAATTCAACTACTATCAAAATATGCCAATTCCTCATCAAAGCTCCTAGATCTGAGCATCTCTGTTCAATGCATAATAAATGCTAACTGGCTCCCCATCCAACAGAGGGCTGATCTCCTCCTCAGTTTCCATAGGTTTAAATTTAAACAAAATACCTTTTCCAACATGGCTGACATATTCACTATAAGGAAAATAACTTGCATCCTGTGGTCACAGCCAAACCAACACACTGCCTTTCACTCTACTACATCAACCCAAACAATCAGTAATCATAGCTTGTCAGTTCTTAGCCCTGAAGTGAGGCAAGTCCTATCCCCAACCATAAGGGACTCAGCATTTACCTGAGTATCAGCAAACCTCTTATGATTCCCCTGACAAAGGAGGCCATATGTCACTGTTTTCCTAACAGTGATATTACCTAAGACAACTAAACTTTAACTTCCCCTCTGTGAGTCACAAATATCCTTTTCTTTCGTGACCATTACCATCTCACCAGTGATTTAATACTTTCCACAACTCATACCTCCCATCACATACTTACCCTCCATGCAATCCCTCAATCTATTCTCTCTTCCTTCTTCTATCTATCCTACTTGGATGCATTCTACTCTGTAATATCAGCTGAAAACCTGTCTTAGAGCATTCATTTTTGAACAATTGCTACAACTGATGTGTTAATCTTAAAGTTGTTGTGAATATATGTTTTTGTCTAATATAAACTTTTATGTTTTTAGTGTTTCATTGTGTACTGCATGGGATTTTATTGGTGCTACTATTTTTATACCTGGACTAAGCCTGAAGTGGTCTCATGTAGATCAGTGCTCTATCCAGGTTAAAATATTTAAATAAAATGAAATCAACTTTTACCAAGATACTTTACATAAGTTGACTGTGAAAAATACGAGTGAGTAGTAAGAGGATGGCTAATATGTGAAGTTATTGCCATATAGTTTGATATCTTTTCAAATGTACATCCTGTTAGTCTTTGTCCAACTGTTATGTTTGGGAATGGAATGAGTTTAATGTAGAAATGTATGTTCAGGAGACCCACTGTCAATAAAAACAAGACTCTCTATCATCTTAAGTAATACCTTGGCAAATGGAAAACAGACACCCTTGACTGTGGTTAGTAAAAATATGCTACAGTATTAAAAGGCTTCCTATTGAAATGTTAGCGCTCCAAATGTCAAGTGCCAACTTGCAGAAAAAAAAGATCAAAATTGCAGGAGCTGAGTGAATCCTGAACATTATGCTGCTCTTTTAAACTAAAGTTTTGCAGAGGCGCAAGGAAAATAATTTTCTTGGGTGGCAAAAGCCAAGGTACCTTTTTGGCTAGGCTTATATAGGTCTTAGGGCCAATACCCTAGTACCTACCTATGAGCACGACAATATATCAACTCTTTTGAGATGACTGAAATTTACTATAATCACAGAAGACAAAAAACAACATTCATAAGTAAAATATAACAACTCTGAGGTTCCTGGATCTTGGGAAAAGGAGACATTCCCAGGATAATACAACCCTGGTCTTCTGGGACAAAACCCATTAGTTGTGTATTGAAGAATGCACACAAATATGTTAATCACTGTTGTCTAATAGACAAGGCAGTCTTAATAAGATAAACCTATAATTATTAGGTTGAAAGAATACCTTTGGTTGAAGTAGCTAGACATAGAAAACTCTGAGACGCATGTACGGTAGTATTAACTAAAAATATATTTCATTTTGCACATGATGACATAATCATGATCCACTCATGTCAGTACAAATGATTGCTTACCTTTTTTAACATCATGCATTAATAGTCAGTGGTATTTAAGTGATGAAATGGGAATGTAGAACATTATGGGACTTTATGAAGAGGGCAGATAACATAAAATCGCATGTGAAAAAATCTTTTAGTACATCACCCAGAAGACTGTGTATGGTACTGCCAACTCTGTCAAGGATAGTCTCTCTCATTTTTTCAGAACAAAAAAAATATGCCTCCAACAGCCACCTCATCTTCTAAACTCGGCTCTTGAACCAAATTAGTGTTTCAGAAAATTGCATCTTCTATTGTCAGATATATTTGAACATTTTCCTTGCATATAATAATGAAATGAACTTTAAACTTAAAAAAATCAGTAATTATGCTGTGTTGTTTTAACCGTTTTTATAGAGGCAAAAACTTTTTGCGCTTCATAGTCACCATAGCAGAGTAGGCACAGTCTATGCCTATTCATTTCCTTTCATAAATTGCACGGTCCTCTATCTTTTTTTTTTTTTTTTTAACTAACTCTTGCTTGTCAGAAAAAGATACTAAACCAAGAGTATTATTGCCCTAGGTGATTGGTTTGCATTCACCTTTTTGTGATAAAGTCCTGTGGGCATACTGTATTGTTCCTTCTGGAGTGTATTCACTGCCAAAAAGTATTTTAAACAGGTCAATTAAGAAAGCAATTTTATTTCCTTAGCACTGTCTTGTGCTACAACAAATACCATTATATGATTTCTTGTATTTCTGTTTTCAGTGGCATTCAGATTATAAGCAAAAAATCCAACACTTTAAAATGTTGCTACTTGTTTCTTGAAAGAAGTCTTTTGTCAGGATCATTATCAGTAGCTTTGAGCTAATTAATTTTAATTTTAGCCTCTGCCACGGTGAATGTCAAGTTCAAACATTGGTTTTGTACAATTTTCTGCAATGACCACATGGTATTTTGTATTATTTAATTAGCACTCATAGTGCCAGTGAAATTAATTTTCCCATCCATTTCCAAGGCAGCAGAAGGTAGCCCAACTGGGTTAATCTGAAAGCTAATTCACAGACCTCAGGTTCACAGTACAAATATTTTTGGCTCACTGTGTTAGCTTTTACCGAACTTGATTTTTGTTTCAAGGAGTGGAAACAAGTATAACAGCAAACTTTACAGGCTAATAGCTGGGCATCCAATGAGGCAAAGGAAAGAGAATGCTTTATTTTACTAACATGTTAAAAGGCTGTTTAGATGAAGTAAGTTATGACAATAGGCTTGCAACCAGACATCCAGGAATCAAATATAAACAGTGATCTTTTTTGAATTTCTCATATGTTAGTTGACTAGAAGAAAATTTCCAAATAGGAGAGAAACCAGATTCTGGATTTTGGGATTACCCCCTCCAAAAATATTATTTGCTGTTATACACTGGTGTGGGCAATTATGGAAATTTTACATTCAGAACACTAAAAATACCCTCATTGTTATGGCAGACCCAATTTCTTCAGTCTGTCCAGTCTAATCAGCAAGGCTAAGGAAAATATCATTGTAGAACTCCTAAATACCAACATTGGCAGTGTATAGTTCCTTAACCCAAGGTTAATTTTGCCTCTAAAATTTACTAGACTTCTGTAAAAGTCACTGAGGCCTCGTGTAACAGTATATCTGTGTACGCTGCTTATATTCACTTGTCAAAGATAGTTGATGCCATCCCACATTCTGGCATTATTGACATATCAATCAACCAGATGTTCTTCATGTTTCACTGTTGCAGTCATCACAATTGGGTTATCTGCCTGCAGGTGGCCCTCAGCTGATACCAGAGTCTTGCGATTTCTGCGTCGGATACTGTCGCTTCTTCCATGACGTCAGGGGTATAAAACATGCAGCCGATGCCACTACATCAGTCTTTCTTGCTGTGTGGTGCCCGAAGCAGAAGGAGTTCGCAAGTGCTGGTCGGCCAACTCCTGAAATTTTCATTTTTCGAGTTTCAGACCTGAAGTCTTCAGAAAGATAAGTACCCCTTTGGGGATCCTTTTTTTTTGCACTAACCGGTCAGAAATCATTAATTATTGTCTTGCCTGTGGAAAGCAAATACTTCACAGAGATTTTCATTCTTACTGCGTCACCTGTTTAGGCCCAGACCACGATGTCCCTCGCTGTCAGTTTTGTGCCTTGTTCAATGCCCGGACTATTCGTCATTGGGCTATTTTTGTAGCTAAATTCTTTTGCTCTCGATCTCCGTACTCCAAAATGGCATCGATAAGCCATCCAATTACCCCTCTTCCAAAAAAAAG